>NC_090931.1:14008497-14309330 GCF_040938575.1 Ambystoma mexicanum | reverse complement strand
GAGGCAAGTCAGTTATGAAATCCATTGAAATATGAGTCCACACCTTCTCCGGGGTGGGCAAGGGCTGCAACAGTCCCGCTTTCCTTACATGATCTGCCTTACACCGTGTGCATGTTTCACATTTTTTAACATAATCAATTGTATCCTGTCTTAAAGTTGGCCACCAAAAGTACCTAGTCAACATTGCTTGTGTCTTTTTCCTTCCTGCGTGCCCTGCCAAAGGAGAGTTATGACACCAATGCAGTGCTTTATTTTGTAAACCCTGAGTAGGTAAACATAACTTCCCTGCATATTACGGCAGACCTTCTTTAACCGTCTCCAAAGGGTCCTTAGTGACCCATGCCACATTCATGTTTTTCTTCATTTCTTTTTTCACCTGTCTTAATAGACTATTCGTTATCGCTCCCACCACCTTTTCCACTGGAAGTATAGTCTTCACCTGTGGCACCACATTTTCCAAGTTTTGTTGCCTAGATAGTGCATCAGCCTTACCATTTTTCTTTCCTGGCCTGAAAGTTACCAAGAAGTCAAATTCATTGAAATATTGTGACCACCGCAACTGTCTGGGGCTTAAAGTGCGTGCGGTCTTGAAGTATTGAAGATTCTTATGGTCAGTTACTACCACCACTTGATGTCTCGCTCCCATAAGATAATGTCTCCACTCCAGAAATGCTGCCCGTATAGCCAATAATTCTTTGTCCGTAATGGAGTAATTCTGCTCACAACTCGTAAGTTTCCGGGAATAGAAAGCCACCGGATGCCACTGCCCTTCTCCATCTTTTTGAAACAACACTGCCCCCACCGCTGTATCTGAGGCATCAGTTTCTACTTGAAAAGGTTTTTCAAGATTTGGGTGTCTCAGCACAGGAGCAGAGGTAAAGGCCAATTTTAGTGTGACAAATGCATTCTCTGCTTCTTGGTCCCAACTAAACCAAGAAGACTTTCTTAACAACTTAGTTATTTGCGTAACAATTTGTGAAACATTCAAAATGAATCTTCTGTAAAAGTAAGCAAATCCCAAAAAGGACTGACTGTCTTTGATACATTGAGGCACTGGCCAGTCAATGACTGCCTGTACCTTCTTCTGATCCATTACAATACCTGTGGGAGTGAGTATAAACCCGAGAAATTCCACCTTTGTAGTGTGGAATTCACATTTTTCCAACTTCACACATAATTCATGCTCCTGTAACCTTTTTAACACCAGACGTACATGCTCAATGTGTTGTTCTTCTGAGGCAGAATAAATCAAGATATCATCAATATATACAATGACGAATATGTCCAGAAACTCTCTCAATACCTCTTGCATAAAATATTGAAATGCGGCAGGTGCATTACACAAGCCAAATGGCATAACTAAATATTCAAACAGTCCAAATTTAGTTCTGAAGGCCGTTTTCCACTCATCTCCACTCTTTACTCGATTCAAATGGTATGCCCCTCTCAAGTCCAACTTAGTATAAATCACTGCTGATTTTACCTGATCCAACAGAACTGAAATTAAAGGCAAAGGGTACCTGTTTTTTATCGTTACCTTGTTCAATGCTCTATAGTCAATACAGGTTCTAAGTGTTCCTTCTTTTTTAGGCACAAAAAACAAAGGAGATGACACTGGTGAAGTAGAATGTCTAATGAACCCTTTTTCTAACATCTCATCCAGATACTCCTTCAAATGTTGATTTTCTTTTTCTGTTAGTGCATAAATACGACTGCATGGTAACTTCGCCCCAGCCTCCAATTCAATCACACAGTCATAAGAACGATGTGGAGGTAACCTCTCAGCTCCCTTTTTGTCAAACACTTCTGTGAACTCCACATACTGCCTAGGAATGCCAATCCCCACAGCTCCCACCATTTGTGAGTCACCTGTTTGATCCGCCAGAAATAGAGCCGGCCCTACCCCTTCCTTCAAATGTTCTTCACACTCTGACCCAGTGAAAGATAACTCTCTGGCGACCCAATCAATACGAGGATTGTGTAAGATCAGCCATGGCATACCCAAAATAAGACCTAAATGCGGAGCTGCAATCAAATCAAACACAATCTCCTCCACATGTCCTGATTCACATCTCATCTGAATTGGTTGTGTTTGTTGACAAATAGGACCAGAGATCAAGGGAGAACCATCCACCGACTGTACCCCTGCCACCTGTACTTTATCCCTCAATGGTAATCCCAACTTCCTTGCCAAACCGATACCAATAAAATTGCCTGTCGCACCTGAATCCACCATAGCTGACACCATTTGTTTTGTGCATGCAAAAAATAATGTTACCAACAGATACACATGAGAGTTCTTGTGATCCATCGTATTAGCTGCCCAACTTGGGAACCTCTTCAAATTGGGGCCGGACCCTTGAGTTCCCACTAAGGTCGGCCCAATCCTTTTCCCACCTCCACCTTACTCCCATCGATCCTCCCGACTTTCTTTGACGTATTAGGGCATGTTCTTATGTAATGGCCGGATTGTCCACAATACAAACATAAGTTATTCACCTTGCGTTGTTCTTTCTCGGTAGCTGACAAGGGTCCCCTTACGCCCCCAATTTGCATGGGCTCTCCATCGCTACTCTTTCCTCCCCTACCCTTATCCAATCTTACAAAAGTTACCATTTCTGGTTTCTTCTTGTCACCCTTCCTTTTATTCATACGATGGTCTAACATCAAAGCTAGATCAATCATCGCTGTACAGGAACTCGGTTGTGGTTCCACCTGGGCCATCGCATCTTTCAATTCCTCCCTGAGTCCCTGATAAAACAGAACTGTCTGTTTATTTTCCGGCCAATCTGTCTCTATTACCAACCTATTGAATTGCGTAACATAGGATACTAAATCACGTGACCCTTGTTTTAAGGCTAACAATTCCTTATCCTGAGCTAATGAAACTTCTCTTCGATCAAATAAACGTCCAAATTCTGTCAAAAACTAATCCCAATTGTATAATAATGGATCATCCTTTTGCACCAATGGCATAGCCCATGCTGCTGCGTCCCCTGTTAGATAAGATATCACAAACGCTGTCCTAGCTTGTATCGTTTCGAACGCAGTGGGTTTACACAGAAAGTGTAATCTACATTGCGTCAAAAAGGTCATATACTTCCTCGGATCCCCAGTAAATCTTTCTGGTGATGCTAATGGCACACTGCTGGGTGCTTGTACAACAACAGTAGAGGTCCTTCCTGTGACACTCCCTGTGGACGTTCCCGCTCCCTCCAAGGGAGTACCCTGGGCCACTAAGCCTTGAACTTGAGACTTGAGAGCATTTGATTCCTGTCTGGCATGTGCTAATTCTGCTTGGATTGCTTGTAATGTCGTTAACACGTCTGCTAACGAAGGAGGATTCGAATCCATTTGGCTTGGGTGGTTTAAATACCCCTAAAATCGGGGGCTGATAATTCTGTCAAGTTTACTAAGGAGATAGGGTTTCAACCCCCTCTCCCAAACCACAGAAGCCGAATAGATCGACCCTCCTGCCGTGGTTGGCACAGGCCTCTGAATGTAAATACACAGATAACCACGTGGCAGCCTATGGGGGGAAGACGGAGTTAGGGAAAGGGGGTGGAATGAC
The DNA here is from genome assembly GCF_040938575.1 of Ambystoma mexicanum. Lineage (NCBI taxonomy): Eukaryota > Metazoa > Chordata > Amphibia > Caudata > Ambystomatidae > Ambystoma > Ambystoma mexicanum. Next base: position 14,305,759 of record NC_090931.1, on the reverse strand, counting down.
AAAGGAAAGGTAGGGCGCAGACAACATGCATTTGCAATACAATACTTAATCCTGAACCACAAAATCTAGTCTAGTACTTCCTGCTTGATACAACCTGTCTTACTAACCTCCTAAACGCTTAGGGTTCTTAGTTACCCTATACCATGACCATACTTATGACCGTGTAATTATAACATGTAGCTAACACATAGCGGACAAGAGCGATACGAACTGCATGGCACATACAAGGGAAACTCCCTTACATGAAGTCAACATACACATGGCCCCAAGGACTGACATTGAACATGAGCAAACAGAAGCAGTAACATAACCCAAGTTTTCCCTTCGAATCGAAATGAACAATTTTGCCCTTAATCTCTCAGGAGAAATATTCCTGCGGTAAGTATTGCCTCATACTTATCCAGGAGAGAATGTTCCAAACAACCTTTGGACTTGTCAAACTTAATTGAGTCTTTTAACGTATCAAGTAAACAAAATTCTTGCCAATTTAACTAACACTTATCAGGATACTTATCTTTGAGTCCGGGTGACTCACAAGTGCACCCGGACGATCTGAGATGACGCCGTGAAAAAACGCTGCCGCCCCGTGGAGCGGCTGCCGCATATAGAAGTGAAGGCAGCAGTCTGACAGGAAGGAATTGTTCACTGCTGCGTCCCGAGAGGTATGGGGAGCGATGCGAGAAAGCTCACGTTGCATCCCCAGTTAACCAGCAAAGTTAACCATGCTCGGACCAGACGCTCTCCTTACTGCCAAAAGCCTTCATCCGCCTTCCTGGACTTAAATCATTCGCTCTTCCTCCTGCGTTCCTCACATACGCCGTCGTGGCCGCCCGTGCTGCACAACATTATCAGCACCTGTGCCAGGGCGGTTAACGGCTAAATACACCAGTAATGAACTCCAGCTGTCCCTTAGCGCGAATCCAGGACTACATCGCGCCTCTAAGCATGTTGGGAATCGTAGTCTTTTCCCTATTTCCTACAATATTGTCGTCTAGGCTTGCCCCAGACCCTATTCCTGACCCAGGCACTCAAGGAAGCACAGCGAGAAAACACCAATCTGCAGTGGACACAGGAAATGCACACAGCTTTCGACACACTCAAAGAACTGATATCCACTGCCCCAGTTCTCGCAACCCCTAATTATGAGCAGCAGTTTTATTTATTCTCACATTGTAATGGCACACTCATGACAGCTGTACTGACGCAAAAGATATCCCTGGGTCACAAGCCTTTGGCATTCTACAGTGGAACACTAGATGCAGTAATGCAAGGGCACTTCGCTTGCGAACAGGCTCTTGCAGCCGCCGCGTTCGGGATAGAAAAAAGCTCTACAATTGTGATGGGATGCTCTGTCACATTATACGTAGAACACTCCCTGTTTGACATCCTTGATAGATCGAAAAGCACACTGACCACTCAAAGGGCCACAGCATATGAGTTGATTATTTCTAGTGCAGTGCAAAAGTGTAAACCCAGCCACATTTATCACAGAAGCATGCACAGTAGAAGACATGCAACAGCTCGACTACACCACATACACAGGAGATGATGATGATATGCCAAAAGCACACGAAAAAAATTCCCTGTCAGAAGGGGAGATATACTTCATAGACGGGTCCGCCTCCATAGATTGTGAAACGGGAGAAAAGCATGTAGGAGCAGCAGAAGTTCAGGTAGAGGACGGGGAATTTGAAATAATTGTGCAGAAAAGATAACCCCTGCATTTCTCAGCCCAAGCAGCAGAACTAGTAGCGCTCATAGAAGCACTACACACCTCAAAGGGGTGTATAGTGACCATCTATACAGATTCCGTCTATATGGCAACAACAGTACATGGAGGATTAGTGAGATGGGGAGGAGAGGATTTCAAAGGGCAGACGGGTCCCCAGTTCAGCATGCAGCACTACTGGGAGAATTAAGTGATGCATTAAAAGAACCTACGCTTGTAGCAGTCGTGAAATGCCAAGCCCATACGCGAGGTGATGACATCATCTGCTTGGGAAACGTGGCAGCAGATGCTGCCACGAAGGAAGCCTCTTATTTACCGAAACCCTCAACAGGTGAGTACATACTACAGAAGGTAGTAGAGGAAACACAAGCAGATGGTTTCAACTCATTACCAGTCTCGCAGATCATTGAGCTTCAGCCAGATGCACCCGGTGAGGAGAAGGAGATGTGGGTAAAACAGGGGTGTAGCCAGTTACCCACTGACCTTTTATGGAGACAGAATAACACTGGCAAGGTAGTGATGCCAGCAAAACTGTTAGAGGTTGCATTCAAACAACTACACTTCCCCGTTCACAATGAAAGCAGCACATCATTGCAGACATACAGGAAAATTGGTTTGCCCCCGGGGTACAGGAACATGTACCAAAACTAATAATAGAATGCATCACCTGCCAAACGTCAACTCCGGCATGATATTATGAACCCTCAGAGGAACAGTGCCAAAACCCAAAGGGCCCTTCAGAGAACTGCATATAGGAGAGCAGTGTAACGGGGCCTGATATTTGATTGTCATGGTATGCCCCTTCTCCCGGTGGGTGAAAGCCGGCCCCTGTGCCCATCCCAATGCGCGCTGTGCCGCCAAATGTTTAGTGAGAGAGGTGTTTCCCCGTTGGGGTATTTGTGACGTCATATGTTCCGACAACGGAACGCATTTTGTGAATGACATGTTCAAGCACATCACTGCGATGCTAGGAATAACCCACAAGCTCTGCACAATTTATCATCCGCAATCAAACGGCATTGTTGAGAAAATGAACAGAGATTATCAAAACTGTGTCATACACTCAAGAAGAACTAGGTGTATTATTTACCCCTGGTGCTTTTTGAAATGAGAAACCAACCTAGCATGACCACCACCTGTCACCCCATGACATTGTGGCAGGTAGGAGGGTGGACACAGCCCACTCACCTTTGTGCAGGCAATTGGACGCACATCAAAGTGCCACAGTCTTATGGGAAGAATTTCATGACTATCTTAGAAACCTGACAAGAGCAGCAAGAGCCATAGCCAAACAGATAGCACCACCATTCACACAGGAAAACGCTACTGATACAATGACCCCAGCCACAAATAGTCCAGACTGCCAGTTGAGGACAGGTGACGTGGTATACGTGAGGAGTTTTGTGCGGAGGTGGAACGGGCCAAGGTTCCATGATCCACACAAAGTAGTATACTGCACACCTACCACGGGTAAGGTACAGGGCTTGAAGTATTGGGTGCATTTGACAGATTTTCGTAAGGCTCATGGGAGCACGGACTGTGCCACTCAGGAAGGTAACAGGGACAAGCATAGCGCACAAACGTAGAAGATGGAAACCGTACAAATATAAGAACAAGTGTTAGGGATGAAATAAGAGAACAGAACGGATAAATAAAGATGTGTAAATAAATGTATAGTGTCACTGAGCATTAGTAATATGTACAACAAGATGTGATAAAAATGAAATGTTCTCTCTCTCTCTCTAGCTCTCTCTCTCTCTCTCTCTCTCTATCTCTCTCTCTCTCTTCCCCCTCTCTCTCTCTCTATTGAACCTGTAGAAATAATAAAGCTTTTCTTCCTCAAGGATGAATCCAGCTGAAAGTGTTTTGCCTCCCTCGGTTCCCCTCCCCCAGACTTGTGGTATGGGGGAGGGAAACCAAAGGTTGCGAAAAGTAAAAATAATGACGATAATAATACTTACCTATATAAGAAATGAAAAGTAAATATGGACAAGGAAAGCAGAACTTAAGTCGCCAAATATACAATATGTAAAACACAAAAGAGTGATATGCTGTCATGATGCCTACCCCCGGGGACCCAGACCACGTCCAGCAACCCCAGAAGCAGGCATCAAGTTATCCTAAGCAAGCCCAACAACCCCTGCTAGGGGCTATTTGGGTCCAGTCCTGGCGCCTATGGTGCCAGGCTCATATGGAGAGTGAGTCCTGGCACCATAGGCGCCAGGCTCATAGATTAAAACTTACCTGATGCAGACCGTGCTGCAAACATACCTGATGCAGACCATGCTGCAAGAGCTCCAAGCCAAAAGAGGCTTGGAAGGAACTACTTTACTTAGGGACTATTTTTTATTCGGGCGGGGCTGGGGAGAAATACTTACCTGGGACTACTTTGGAGACTATTTAAACCAGGCCCGAAGAGCAGCACACGCTTCGCGTTATTCTGCATCCAGCAGCGTAACGCTCACCGTGCCTGAGCCTAGAGTTTGGAGCTCCTAGAAAAAGGGAGAAAGAAGGAGAAAAGGTTAGAGCAAGAGCAATACCTTTAATCCTTACCTGAATTCCCAATCCATCGTGCTTTCAAGCTGGAAGAAAGAAGTTATTTTATGCGCGTCGCCTCGCCTGCTGCAGCGCCGCGCTGAACTCACCGGCCTTCGCAGCATCTTCACATTCCACCGCATCCTCCTGCATGTTCCCGCCGCACTCCGGCACCTAAGGAGAAGACAAGAACAGCAAGGTGAGCCAAGGGAAAACACAGAGGAATATTAGTTACCCCCCCATAGACTTACCTGATTTTACCACCGGGGGTACTATTCCTCTTCACGGGTCGGGGCAGCTTCCACTGCATCTTCGCTGAACCCCGGCCCCTAAAGGGAAACGAAAGGACAGCAAGGTGAAACAAAGGGACTAACAAGGGGAACCATCCTCACCACAATAGACTTGCCTGATTTTACCGCCGGAGGTATTATTCTCCAAGACTTCATACTTTCTCTCAGCGCCTGAATCAGGGAGAAAGCAACAGGTTACATATTCACATTATTTTATCGAACTGTGTTGGAAAATACAAATCCTTGCCAGAATACTACCGGTTGCCACGAGGAACTCTTCATTAGGGTCAAGCTGCAACCTGCAAGGAATCGGACAAGAGTGAAAGTCAGGCATTTGAACTCTTATGAACTTTATACTTATGGCGTCTTGCAGGGAATCTCAGAGTCAATATTGTTCTGGAACTCACCAATTCCTTCGAGCCAGTAAAGCAACTGGTTATCAACACGCCCCTGCGCTCAATGCAGGATGGAGAGTTCATCTTTTCAAACCATCAGGTGATACTATAAGAGGGAACATCAAAGGTAATCTGTGGGGAGAACAGCGGGGGTGGGGCGATTTACGCTCAACTCCACGGGTGGTTAATTCCCTTTCTCCATTTGCAGAAGAATATTCCTACGGGCCAAGCAAAAAAGCTAGGTGGGCCAGTTCAGTCCGTCATCTCGGCCCTACGCGTCACATTGGTGGAGACCGCAGCTGTCCAGTTCCGATTGACGCCTCTGTGGGAGCCAGGTGAGCATAACAGAATGCGAAGCCTACCCACAAATTCCCACCCGGGCGTTATGGATACCTCAGAGACTGACCAATTGGCCCAATTACTAGGGGAACTGAGGGCTGAAGTGCATTCCGCCCGTCAAGAAACCAATGCTCTTAGGAGAGAACTGATTTTGTCAAAGGAGCGAACTGATGACCTTGCTTGGCAACTATTGCAAAGCCAGGCTGGACAAGCACACCTACCTGGTTCCGGGGGAAATCCAGCTGCTGTGTTATCCAGTAACCCTGTGCAAATAAACCTACCAGGAAATATTCCATTAGCTCCACCCGAACGTTTTGCCGGAGATCCCAAAAGATTCGCCGTGTTTATGAACCAATGCCGCTTGCACTTTTTATGCAGACCTGGAGCCTTCCCAAACGATCAAGCCAAGGTAGCCTTTGTATTGTCATATCTCAACGGCAGTGCAGCTGATTGGTCAATTCCACTAGTTACTCAGGATGACCCAATTCTTTGGGATTTTCAGGGCTTTCAAACGAGCATGGAAAGACTATTTGCCCAGCACTCCCAAGGACAGGCCCTGGATAACGAACTTTTGTCCCTACGACAGGGTAACCAGGACCTTCTATCCTACATCGCAACCTTTAATAGGTTGATAGTAGAAACTGGATGGCCTGAGGTAAAACGAATCACGTTATTTCATCGAGGGCTTCGAGGAGAACTGAAGGATGTCTTGGCTCAAGTTGTGAACCCACCTCAAGACTGCGCTGAATATATAGACTTAGCGGTCCAGTTAGATCACAGACTTCAGAACAGAAAGGCTGATCGAGCCAAGTTTGAGAATCGGGTGTTGGTCAAAACCCACGCTAACCCCAAAGGAGCAGATGCTTCAGAACCCATGCTTAACCCAGAAGGAAAGAGAAAGGAGACGGCAATGCAATTGTGTCTATATTGTGGAACTTCTGGGCATTTTCTACGGGATTGCCCTGTAAAACCACCCAAGAAGGTGGTAGAAGTTGCTGATAAAAGCCATATGGAGTCAGACTCGGGAAACGACCATGCCCGACAAGCGTAGAGGTCCGCTTGCCGAGCTTGAAGAAGGATACTCAGACCTCGCATTTAATCATACCAATGGTCCTCGTAGATCCAGGGCAGCCATCGCGTATGCACGCAGTAAGGGCATACATTGACAGCGGGGCCATAGGAAACTATGTGGACTATGAATTGGCTTCCAGGATGAATCTACCTCTCTGCCGAAAAACCACCTCAGATGTCATCACCACAGTCAATGGAACTGAAATTGCCTCTGGGCCTGTAACTCATTCCACCGCAGAGATGACACTATTGGGTCAGGATGGGCATCGAAAGACTATTGTGTTTGATCTAATCAAAGCCCCACAGTTCCAAATAATACTGGGGATACCTTGGTTGGAAATACATAATCCTTGTATTGATTGGCGAGAGAAGAGAATAACCTTCCCGGATTGTGCACAAACCTGTTACCCAAAGAAAAGTCAGAATGCAGGCCTGGCCACAGTAACCACAGCAGTCATGCAACTACCTCCAGAATACCAAGAATTCCAGGATGTCTTCCAAAAAGAACAGGCAAACACCTTACCTCCTCACAGATCGTACCATTGTCAAATCGATCTCATACCCGGTGTACAACCCCCTTGTAGCAGGATCTATGCCCTTAGGGAACCTGAGAACCTTTACCTACGACAATACTTAGACCAGTACCTTGCCAATGGCTTTATTCGCCCATCCAAGTCCCCTGCATCTTCAGCTTTGTTCTTCGTGCCCAAAAAGGAAGGTGACCTCAGAACGTGCATAGACTACCGCGCATTGAACCAGATAACTGTTAAGAACCGATACCCATTGCCTCTGATCCCTGAAATACTAGACCAAGTGAAGTACTCTTGTATATACACTAAATTAGATCTCCGGGGGGCATACTATCTGGTACGTGTAAAAGAAGGCGACGAATGGAAGACTGCTTTCCGCACTAAGTATGGGTTATTCGAATACCAGGTGATGCCTTTCGGGTTGTGCAATGCACCAGCAGCCTTCCAATACTTCATGAACGATGTCCTTCATGAACTCATTGACGTTTGTGTTGTCGTATATATCGATGATATTCTAGTATACTCCTCTTCAGAATCTGACCATGTGAAGTACGTCCGAGCAGTCCTTGAAAAATTGCGCCAGCACAAACTATATGCAAAACTGGAAAAATGCGTTTTTCATGCCACAGAAGTTGAATTCCTTGGGTTTATCCTGACCCCAAAGGGAGTCCGAATGGACTCACGAAAGGTGGAGGCAATCCTTAAGTGGCCATCACCAAGTTCAGTTAAAGGAGTACAAAGCATGCTCGGCTTTGCCAATTTCTACCGCAGATTCATCCCGGATTTTTCACATGTTGTACATCCCATCACAGCACTCTTGCGAAAAAATAAACGCTTTATGTGGACTGAAGAATCTGAAAATGCCTTCCAAGAGCTGAAAGCGAAATTCACGTCTGCACCTGTATTAAAGCATCCGCGCCCTGAAATTCCATACATAGTGGAAACTGATGCATCCAGTCTAGCCATGGGAGCTGTCCTGTCTCAAAGGGACCCTGAAACTGGCCAGCTTCATCCAGTAGCATTTTGGTCCAGAAAGTTCTCGGCACCCGAGTTAAACTATGCGGTTACCGACAAGGAGTTATTAGCCATTAAATCCTCCTTCAAGGCTTGGCGGCACTATCTTCTCGGTGCCAGGCTTACCTTTACTGTGATCACCGATCACCGGAGCTTACAGTATTTAAAGACAGCCAAGGCCCAATCGTCACGTCAACTCCGATGGGCATTGTTCTTTGCCGAGTTCGATTTCGTAATAACCTATCGACCAGGTTGTAAGAATGGTAAAGCAGACGCCTTATCCCGAATAGGGATGGGAGAGGCAGAAGTGAACCCAGAACCAGTACCTATAGTTTCCGAACAAAGAATTCTTGGCATGTCTACTCTACAGACACTAGAGGACATTCAGGTAAAGATCCAGCAACTCTTTGAAAAAAAAAGGCCCGGACTACTCTATCACCAATGATCTGCCTTATTACCAAGGGCGGCTATTTCTGCCACACAAGGAACTATAAGAGCTAGTCATTTCCCGTTATCATGATACCCTAATGGAGGGGCACCCAGGTATTGCAAAAACTGAAGCTAAAATTAAAAGACAATTCTGGTGGCTCACCTGGCGAAAGGATATTAAATCATTTGTGATGTCTTTTGGCATTTGCGCCCAAAACAAAAGTCAAAAGAAAAAATCAGCTGGACTCTTACAACCTTTAGACATTCCGCCTACACCATGGCACACCTTATCGTTAGACTTTATTACTGATCTACCCCCATGCAATGGATTTAACACCATTCTAGTTATTGTGGATCTTTTTTCCAAGATGGCCCACTTTATTCCTTTAAAGAGATTACCTTCAGCTTCAATCCTGGCCAAGGAGTTCCTCGAAAACATTGTTCGCATACACGGATTTCCGTCCATATTGGTCTCTGACCGGGGCAGTCAATTCATTTCACATTTTTGGAAAAAATGCTGTCAATTGGCGCAAATTGATGTGAGGTTATCGACCAGTCACCACCCCCAGACCGATGGTCAAATGGAGAGGACCAACCAGACTCTCGAACAATACCTCCGTTGTATGTTACATCAGACTGAGAGTAATTGTAAAGACATTCTTTGGATCGACGAATATGCATACAATAATTCAGTACACTCTGGAACTGGACAAAGCCCCTTTTATACCTTATATGGGCACCATCCTCGAATCTCAGACCTTGACTCACCCCAACACTTAGAAATGCCTGCAGTGGACCATCTGCACGCTACGATTACACAAGCCTTTAAGGAAGCAACTACACATTTAAAACAGGCGAAAGAAAAATACATGAAAGATGCTGAAGTATGGTTAGCCACAAAACATATACCTCTAAAAGGAACACGGACCTTTAACCCCAGATATTTGGGACCTTACTCTATTAAGGCCATTATCAACCCGTTGGCTGTCAAGTTCGAATTACCTGCTAATATGTGAATTCACCCCGTCTTTCATGTGTCACTTTTGATGCCATTGCAACTAGGGACAAGACTAACCAAGCCACCAGACCTTATCCTTGTAGACGGAGAACCCGAATTTGAAGTTAAGAACATCCTGGACTCCAAGCTGATAAAGTCAAAACTCTTTTATTTAATTGACTGCAAAGGTTACGGACCACAGGAAAGGTCATGGGAACCTAGTGACCATGTTCATGCACCCCGATTGGTGAAAAAATTCCACCGAAATTTCCCAGACAAACCGAAACCACAGGGAAGAACGACTTTAGGAGGGGTCTTGGGGGGGAGTGCTGTCATGATGCCTACCCCCGGGGACCCAGACCACGTCCAGCAACCCCGGAAGTAGGCATCAAGTTGTCCTAAGCAAGCCCAACAACCCCTGCTAGGGGCTATTTGGGTCTAGTCCTGGCGCACCATGCTCATATGGAGAGTCAGTCCTGGCACCATAGGCGCCAGGCTCATAGATTAAAACTTACCTGATGCAGACCATGCTGCAAACTTACCTGATGCAGACCATGCTGCAAGAGCTCCAAGCCAAAAGAGGCTTGGAAGGAACTACTTTACTTAGGGACTATTTTTTACTCGGGCGGGGCTGGGGAGAAATACTTACCTGGGACTACTTTGGAGGCTATTTAAACCAGGCCCGAAGAGCACCACACGCTTCGCGTTATTCTGCATCCAGCAGCGTAACGCTCACCGTGCCTGAAAGTCTGCATCCAGCCTTCTGCCATGCCCGCCTAGAGTTTGGAGCTCCTAGAAAAAGGGAGAAAGGAGAAAAGGTTAGAACAAGAGCAATACCTTTAATCCTTACCTGAATTCCCGATCCATCGCGCCTTCGAGCTGGAAGAAAGAAGTTATTTTATGCGCGTCGCCTCGCCTGCTGCAGCGCCGCGCTGAACTCACCGGCCTTCGCAGCATCTTCACATTCCACTGCATCCTCCTGCATGTTCCCGCCGCACTCCGGCACCAAGGAGAAGACAAGAAGAGCAAGGTGAGCCAAGGGAATACACAGAGGAATATTAGTTACCCCCCCATAGACTTACCTGATTTTACCACCGGGGGTACTATTCCTCTTCACGGGTCGGGGCAGCTTCCACTGCATCTTCGCCGAACCCCGGCCCCTAAGGGGAAACGAAAGGACAGCAAGGTGAAACAAAGGGACTAACAAGGGGAACCCTCCTCACCACAACAAACTTACCTGATTTTACCGCCCGAGGTATTATTCCCCAAGACTTCATACTTTCTCTCAGCGCTTGAATAAGGAAGAAAGCAACAGGTTACATATTGACATTATTTTATCGAACTGTGTTGGAAAATACAAATACTTACCAGAATACTACCGGTTGCCACAAGGAACTCTTCGTTAGGGTCAAGCTGCAACCTGCAAGGAATCGGACAAGAGTGAAAGTCAGGCATTTGAACTCTTACCAACTTTAGACTTACGGCGTCTTGCCAGGAATCTCGAAGTCAATATTGTTCTGGAACTCACCAATTCCTTTGAGCCATTGAAGCAACTGGTTATCAACGCGCCCCTGCGCTCAATGCGGGATGAAGAGTTCATCTTTTCAAACCATCAGGTGAGACTATAAGAGGGAACATCAAAGGTGGTCTGTGGGGAGAACAGCGGGGGTGGGGGGATTTACGCTCAACTCCACGGGTGGTTAATTCCCTTTCTCCATTTGCAGAAGAATATTCCTATGGGCCAAGCAAACGAAGCTAGGTGGGCCAGTCCAGTCCGCCATCTCGGCCCTATGCGTCACATTGGTGGAGACCGCAGCTGTCCAGTTCTGATCGACGCCTCTGTGGGAGCCAGGTGAGCGTAACATATGCACGATTAACAAATGCTCTTATTTCATTTATTAGGAGCTACAATGGGCATGGACGAGGCCCCGGCTGAAACAAATAGTAGTGTAGATAGAAATAGACGAAAAAGATATGTTTACCCTAGTTATTTGTATGAGTGTATGTTGTTTGTGTGTGCGGTAGTATTCTTTTCCACAATGTTTGGCCTGTTCCTGTATTGGGTCATTGCATATAGTTCAATTGATGCTGGCCAGGGGGGTGTGGGTATAGAAACCATCAAGAAGGGAACCCATCTAATTTGGGATGGTGCCAAGTTAATATGGGCCCAAGGGGACCATGAAGATGAACACAATAGCACCACAGGTATCACACATATTACAACGATGCAAGCACCCCACAGTCCCCACATGTGAATAAATCTGATTTCAGTGTATACACAATGAATGACAGAACCCCTTCAGAACTCACGTGGGTGCAGAATCACCCGTACCCAACAACCATACCGGTTTCTGAAATGGCAACGTCAGAGAACCCAACCACCAGAGAAGGGGGTGATGATAACAAACAAATGGCCATCACTTACTATAATCTATATACACGATGGGATGGTAAGGACGGTGACAAGCGGGCCCAAGGAAATGAGGGGGGTGGGCCTAGGAGGAAGAAGAGGGAAACACAACAGGCAAAGTGGGAAGAGCATTATAAATTTCACTTAGACACAGTCAATGATCCTCAGCATCCCCATCAGACAAAAACATGGTATGCAGACATGAGCAACACGGAAAAGCAAACAACTAACAAAAGTTATGTGTGCTCACTCATACCTCTTGCCTCAGGCACCCCCAAAGCACTGCTGCCACAAGAAATTCCATTTGCAGAGGCACAGTGCCTCCTACATCTCGCACTGTGCAGAATAAAAAATATGTTTCAAGCACACACTGTCTCATTCGAACTCTTGCAGAAGAGCGGACATGTTACTCCCGGCTGCAAGGAGTAATTTGTGTAAAGGAACCTTTTCTAGTAATCAAGGGGACATTGCACTTGGACAATAAATGGCAAAAGGAAGAAATACTGTGCAAGGCAGAAGCATTGAGAGGGCTGTCTGAAGAAAAATTCTCATTGGTACAGAGAACATGCGCTCCAATGTGGACTGAACACATAACAAAACTCACTTGGGTTACCGCCATCGAGAAATCCTTCAAACTACAAAAAGGCATTTCTTACGAACTGTGTTTCCGTGGTGAAGGGAAGAAGAACATGGGGGAAAATAAAAGCTGCAGCAAAACTCTTATAATACCTGACATGAAAAAGGGAACGGCTGCAATGATGGACACATACTGGGTTTGCGGCAACATGGTGTACCTGCATCTCCCACAATCATGGAGAGGCACATGCTCCCTGGCAACGCTGCATTCCACATTAATGGTGATCCCAGAAAGCCATATTCATGAAGGAAGCACACAAGTGGCGGCCCCAAAAGAGCCATCACCGACGCTGCCTGAAGAAGTTCCTGTGTATGCCATAGACAAGGAAGGTGTGCAAAATCAGCTCTAAAGGAAGAAACGATCCTCAAACTATATTTCAGATAAATAATCAGACCTCCTGGCCCAAATACCAGATTGATTCCGGTTGTTCAGCTCCGTAGAGACATTTTTTACGTCACTTGTTCCTAGCATCCAGGCGAGAGCGAATACCAAATGGCTACAGTTCACAAGATGGGAGCTCATCCAGTTGGCCAACGACACTGAAGAAGGGTTTAATGTCATCAGAGTGAAGCTCAGAGCCCTGTGATTAATGACGATGCAGAACCGATATGTGCTGGACCTGTTAACAGAAATCCATGGAGGTGTTTGCTGAAAAATCGGGAGCGCATGTTGCACATTTGTACCTTCTGCAGATGCTGAGAACGGATCCCTCTCACACATGATAGCAGCGGTGCACAACCTCGGGGAACGTATGAAGGACGAAGGAGGGGCACAGCCCAGCATCTGGTTTGATCATCTTTTTTCCTGGGTACCTTCCTGGCTAGGAATGACAGTGAAGCTTCTTATTCCACTCATCGTCTTTTTACTTCTCATTTTTTGTGCATGCCAATTAGGACACCGATGCTGCTCAAGTGCGGTATTTGGTGCATTGATGATGGTAACAATGGGTCATGCAAATGGAGTGGCACAAATGAAACATGAGGCGGAAGTGCAAACAGGAGATAGTTCAGAGTCCAAGTATAGAATGACTGCCAAACACAACACAGGGCACAGAGTGGACAATTTGTATCACACAACCATAAAGGAACCTAGGGAGTTAAAATGGTACAAGGAAGTATGGGTGGACCTGGAGGGTGAGGGAGGGTGTATCCATATGACCTGCACCCTAGATGAATATACTAGGAGGGGGGAAAGCCTCTGAGCGGTATGCAGGGCATGGATGCCTATAAAGGGGACACCTGCATGGAATTCAGCAGTGGCAGAGGAGGAAGAACGTAAGAGATTGGGAGAAATACAATATTTGTTACTTAAGTAATGAAAGGGGGGAATGAGTGGAAGGAGGGGGCATTTTGAAACCCTCCTCCCCTATTCCTACACTTCCTGGGTGAGCCCAGTCGTTGCTGCTTTGGGTTCAGGGCCCCGGCCCCGGAGCACTCGTGCGGGAACACCCCTAGGAACTGTGTCCCCCTTTTTTTTAGCACCCCTTATAACAGTGTAAGACCAGAGGTGAATAAGACTCCATTTTGTAAGTCACTGACTCCATTTTGTAATGATGAAACAGCGGTGAAGTTTCAACGAATGCAGGCCTGCAGTTCTCTCAGCCAGGCGTGCACAGTGAGCAAGTTCCTCCCCCCACCTCATCCCCCTTGCCATCTCTGCAGTTGTTCGGTTCCCATGAGAAGACTGGCTGCGAGAATGCAACAAAATCCACACTGTATCTTCTGTCTTCCGTCTTACTTCATTGACCCAAATACAGCCCTCAGCAGGGGCCAGAGCAAAAGCTATCTGTCTCTATAAACCTGCCCCACAACCAACAGACCCCGGCCATAAAGAACATAATCCCCATACCCCTTAAGATAGAATCAACAGTTAAAAGGGACCCTTGAGTCTGTTTGATCGTTCATGCTCTAATGTGGACAGAGCCAACGTGTCTTTTTCCATGCGAGATCATATAAACCGAATGATGGGGCAATGTGTATATGAGTGAATAATATAAGGTGTATGTGTAAGTAGAAGCTCTCATGTTAAAGTTTAAACAATGAAAGTGTGATATGTAGTAACATATGGTATAAAAATGCTTAAAGAAATAGATCACAATAATGTAAGGTACAACCAGCCTAATGCTGTACACGCCAGCACCAAGTTACCTCATTTGCATAAGTTTAAATGTAAAAATATGTATAATATCGTGTAAACATAACACAATAGCTAATCAATCTCAACAAGCCACAACCCCTGCCAAGGCTGCACGCACAGACCCCAAGCTATGAATTGCTTTTTAATGAAAGATGAACATTGATTCAACCACAATATTATTACTTGATGAGTTCTTAGTTTCCTTTGTTATAATGAGAGTGTTCAGCCAGACAGACAATAGAGTATACCTTAAACCAGTATGACCTGAATGCAACGTAGTAAGCCACATGTAAAAGCCTGCATGTAAGATTGTGTTTTAAAGGCCCTGTTTCTGTATGTAACAAGGAACCATACTGCAAAGAGGTTTCGAGTCTTTTCTACCCTTTATGGTGTCAAAGTAGTATAGCAGAGATTTAATGATGTTTGGACACCCGACCACTAAACCCCCCCCAACGAAATGTATGCCCATGATGATATGTGTCTCTTGTGACCTAGTCGATTTAGCCATGTATTCAGAATTCTCTTTGGTGTTATCCGATGGACACCCCAGACCATACAACGACCCCATGAGCTCTACCCCTCAGTCAGTATATCGTGAATTATCTGAACAGTGCAAGCACAGCATTAATGGATGATGTTTAATCTATGGCCAGTAATAAATAACCTGCCTTTGAACTATGTTTTCACAAGTGTTTAAAGTATAGGTCTTTGAGCTCACCGGACAAACAGATTATGGTAGTGAATGAATGGGAGTGTGTGGCCACAAGGGCAAATGTCAAATGGTTAGTGTAACAGAAGAAATAACGTAAAGTGTCAACTCTACATACCAACTTGATGAGCCCAGGTGACCAATTGACGACAACTACAAGGTCAGACTCTAGCCGGGCATAGGAGACCTATAACTAATGTCTCCTTCATTTTCACTCACATTCTGTGTTTATTGTACTTAACTACATGTTGGCTTTCACCTATGAGCAAGTTGTTTTCCAAATGTATTAGCCTATTCATCACACTTTGGAAACTTGAAAGTATGTGTACTGTATTTTAGACACTACTATGCTGTTTTTCATCACAATGTTCATCATGAATTGCTGTTCACACAAAAAATACTTAAAACAATATGCAAAGTAAAACCAGAATATCAGATAATTAATAAAAAGCTGACATCAGCAAAAATCAAGGATATATGTGTTCATTAGCAGTGTGCTTTTGTCTCAAATTATGAATGCCCCATTTAATTGGGTTTTCACAAGGGTTCAAATCATTATGCACTTAAACTGTATTGCATGTATTTGAATTTTAGAGGATAGGACAACCCCCAGTTATAGACTGATTGACCCAGGACACGACGTCAGCTCACCACGTGCCCTCAGCCAACCAAGTGCCTCCAACCCTATGTCACCTATAGGTGCCCACTCTTAGTGGCCAATCCCAATTACTCATGTGCCCCCTAGGCCGTCCCACAGCCTGATGACGATATTCATGTATAAAAATGAATTGTAACATGTTTTCTGCAGAGCGCTCTCGGCGTGAGCAGGGTAGATTCTGCTTGTCCTATTTTAGATAAAAAGCCTTTGATACCACCAGCACTTGGTCTTGGTCTCATTCCCTCCTGGGATGCGTTTTTATTGACTCCATTGGGAGAATTACTGTATTTTTGGGGGCATCTCACTTATAATACCTTCAACCAATGGATCCACGAGTCCCCCAAAATCCACACACTGTGCCCCATGAAAGACATAGCCACAGCCATCTGCACTCCTCTCAGAAAACAGACCTTCTGCCAGACTCTCTCCTTACATACCACAACCAGGAAACCTTATTGGCTAATCCCCTGGGCTGCACAGTCCCATTTCAATACCTGGCATCCTCAAAAGGATTTTCAGATTTATTTTTCTACACCTACTCACATGCACTCTACATCATTTTCACAAGAACTTTCTGAGTACATGTTGAATATTGTCAAGAAATATTACATTGCCACTATCAGTAAAAGTGATGCCATCACTGAACAAAGTACATCCACCATTCACCAGAATGTTCTCATTTGGGAAGGATGTCATCCCAACACCATATACAAATGAACATACACCTTTGTTCACAAGGTGCCTTCCTGCGCCTTGTTGAGGTCCAAAGACATTGGGGGTTCTCCATAGTGCCCTAGGAGGTATATTTGAAAATATTACCTTTCCACATGAAAACAGTTCCATTAGTGCCTTCAGCAATTCTTTCACTGCAATCTGCAAACTTATTTCACTGATATACCCCAAACTATGTTGACATCTGGACATTGGAAAAGAGACATATTTTTGCAAGGTGCAAATAAACTCTTCGAGCTTTGCCCAGTCACACCACACAAAAACACCTCCACTCCCTCCAGTCCAAGGTTAGCAGAAATGCCACACATTTCTCTGTACCTTTTCAAATTCACAATGAAAGAATCTCCCACCATCCACACAGTTAGCCTTCACATCTCTACAACCACAGCCATCTCCCCTACACAGCAATGAAAGCAACTATTACACTTTCTTCCTATAAAGCACAACCAGAAGACCTCAATGGCTAATCCCCGCAGTCCCCTTTCCATGCCAGGTATCCTTAAAATATGGGGCACACCCTGCCCGTGGACTACTGCACTATCTGTGAACACTGTTCCACAGAGCAGCCCTTCTTCCCTTTCCACTTTAATCTTTGTAGCACTCCCTCATTGGCTACTTTCAAGCAGTCAAACACCCATCCACCAATCACATCCAAAAGCTCTACATCTAACTCTGTCATCTCAGTTCAACACTTCAGATGTACTGTTGAACACTCAGAGTACATGTCTCCTGTTACCCTCAAGCACCTGCATCAAAAACTACTGTACAAATCTCATTGATTTCTATTTGCAGATTCAACCACATCTGCATCTATCAACACAAAGTACAGGTATGCATATATTTTTTAAATTACTTTTCTAACTCTTTTACAAATGCATTTAAACAGGTTTCCTGCCACTTACCCTGCATTAACCTACTCAATAATCATTCTCTCCTTTGACATCAAGTGGCAGTTACTTATAATGCTGTGTAGTTGCAATGTTTATTTTTAATAAGTATTTTCATAACTTTGAAAGCACATATTTCCGTTTCAGCAGCACTCTCTTTGTCTTTTTTGTGAAAGAAAAGAAAACCACATTTAAAACATTTCCACCGCATGTTTAAGTGCCACAGCCGGTGTCAAAGTTCAACATATTACCAGTGCATGCATACATGCCAATATGACCCATTATGATCTAGCAAGTGATATTTGTTCATTCATTCTGTCACCTTTAACACCACTTCTCCCACTAACAAAGTTACACTAAAACTCCCACAATGCAAACTCAAAACTAAAAGTGCATGTATTTTTACCAAAGCATGGCATGTACATGTAATGAAAAATGGCAAAATGCAATGTTTTTACAAATATTTACTTCAACACCATTTCAAGTAAAACAAATAAATGCATGTATATATTTACTACAGTACTGTGTGTAAATTTTAATAAATAAATGAAAGAAAATGGAAACGATTTCTCCAACATTTTGCAATAACACTCAGTGTGTGCAATTTCATTAACCTTCCCGCACTAGCATAATTGCTAAAATTCCCCTTTCTAATCTGTACGTGCTTATTGGCTCTTTGATTTTTCTCTGCATTCTGGGACTTGTAGTGCACCTTTTCTAATGCAAATAGTGCAAATAGTGTGGCAACAATACAAACCAAAGAACCATCATTTAATAAGCAACAACACATTACAATGCATCCCGTTTGCAAGGATGCATGTACTGACAACATAGCAAACCTTCTCACAAGTGTCGCTTGAAAGTGTTCTACAAATAATTTCTATTTCGATCTCCATTTCTTTTTTTTCATAAAAAAAGGTTGCACACAGTGCTGCTATAAATCCACAAAACCATTTCTTAACTTTCATGTACAGCCTCCCAAAAAGGACAGCATTTTAAATGCTCAGCATTTTCCATTTTGATTTACATAAAATGTGCCACTTTCTTGCTACAGCCCCGTTTGGCATACTTGTCACGGGACAACTAGCAAGGCTACCAGTGCTCCCATGTCCCCATTCCCGTAGAGTCCTGTGTAACTCCACAGAAATAGGAACTAACATTTTCCGGCACCTGACTTTCCAGGCCAACAAGACCTGTAATGTCCCGGGCGGCACCGGGAAGCTATCTGCCAAAAAGTCATTAGCAATCTAGTGGCAACACATCTGCATCAACAGCCGGGTTACCAGCATCCTCGTAATGAGGCCCACTGCTATTAACTCTTCTTCCCAAAAACTCCTCCTTCATTCACAAATAATGTCTGTCCTGTCCTAAAAGTACTTCACTGTTACCTTAAATACCCACTAATGTTCTTCTTTCATAAGAAGAACAACCTCCTGGAAGACAACAACCTGAGGAAAACTACTTTTCTCATCCTACAAAGTAAGTGTACAAGTGTAGTATTCTTTCTGTTACTCGTAGAGTACAGTGTAGCCGCATAGCAGCCTACAAAATTCCTTTCAAAGCAATACCATTTATTTATTTATGTATTTATTTATTTATTTATTTAAATTCTTGATAACGCGCCAAATCGCCTGCAGGCCTCATGGCCTCACTCTTATTCATTACACCTCAACATGTACACTCTTTGTATTCTCGTCTTAACACCATTATCATTACACCCACTATTATCCTGAAAACATTGTAATGTCCTTACTTATTCATTCACACTAAAGCACTAACCCAAGCCCTTCACCCATCTACAGCTACTCTTACAATCTTTCCAACCACAACTAGTAGCCCATTGCATGATCACACAGCCCTCTATTTATGTCTACCCTCATATTCACACACTCATTCACAATGCATGCAAATATATTCCACGACTTTCAAACCCTCAATTTCCTTTTTTCTCCAGCAGACAGAACAGAATTTCTACCAAGAAGTTAATCCCTAGAAAACAAAGAAAAATTAGAGCAGATAAAAATAAAAGCATTTCAAATTCCCATCTCCCTCTAGCAGAATGTATAACAAATATTAAAAAAAAACTGTTAATACAGTCAGTGAACAAAAATGGAACCAGTTAGCACTAAAAAAACTAGGGCCCCTCTTCCACAAACTAAAAATTAAAAAATGTATAAAGAAGAATAAAGCTGCTAATGACCCTAATGACCCTACCGCTATATCTACCAACGTTAACGTAGCCACAGTTAAGTGCTCCACCCTATAGTACTTCACAATCTTATGAAAACAGCGGAAAAGTCACGCTCGACCCTTACAGCAGAAGACTAATCCTGGAATCTTTCATTGACAGTGCAACTCTGCTCAAAAGAAAATTGTTTATATTAATTTTAACCAGAATGAAGCCAATAAGAAAATGAATCGGTAAATTACAAAAATCACTTCTAGACATGCGCCATGTCAACATAGATCATTTTGCGACCTTCTGTGAAGGTGAATGGATTCACACAAGCAGCACATAACCATATTTCAATGAAGAGGCTTATAAACAGGAACAGAAACCCCCAATTGCCATACATAGTAATGGCCGAGGGTATGAAATGCTAGAAAGTGAATATAGGAACATAGAACAAGAGTAGACAGGTCAAGTGGAAGGTCGCTAAATAAGCAAAATAGGACCGCCACTTGAAGGTAGCAATAAAGCAAAAGGTTTAGTAAATTAGAGCAAAGTTAGAACAAGTATTAAATCAACAAACATGTGACACAATAATCACAAATCAAACAATTTCATAATATTAACACTGCATGTCATAGGAACACAATAACAAAAAAGCCTGTTACTGAACAAAAATAATAAAAGAGGCGAGTACAAAGCTCAGTGGTAAATCACTGGATACAATTTGCAGTAATTTTACATATAATTCAATTCAGAAGCTCTGAGGTTCTCCAGAGTCATACAGTCTCGACATGTTTCAATTCTTGTGTCGTGTATACAGAACTTTCTTCAGGAGAAGGGTTCAAATAGAATTAACAATTAGAGTTGGCCAATCACAAGACCTGTCATCAATAAAAGAAAAGGGAGACAGTGTCAGCTACTAGTGCCGTGTGTGTCTCAGTAAAAACCCTAAATGGTTTGTGAACCTATGTAACAAGGCAACCAATTACCTTGAGATGTTTCTTGTGGGGGCGGACAGCTCTGGGATTGAGGTGTTGAAGGGTAAACGCAGTACTCCTTATGCGTGACTGCAAGAAAAAACGAAAGAATGGCTTTTAGGACGCTAGCAGTACTGGGGGTAAACAGGAATCAACACATAGGAACCACCAAATGGTAAGTGTGTAGCGGAAGAGACCCACCTTGTGGTGTAACTGGAATCCAGCAAAGCCTCTGAGTATGAAAGGCTGGGAAGTACTCTAAATGTAGTCCTCAGAATGCATAAGGCTCAACAAATCAAGTAACCTGTGAAGGTAAAGGTAGCAGCTCCGGATGATCGTGAGATCAGATAAAGTAATGTACAAGTGAATTCAATCCAGAATAACTAGAACAAACAGTACCTTACTACAGCTGTCTGTCGAGTAGAGGGATCAGGTCTGTGTGCTCTCTGATGCACCTGTATCTTTCGAGATAGCAAATATCAGCGCTGTGCAGCAACGGAAACTACTACATTCAATCTCATGGTGAATATATGCATGAGTAAGAATCGGACTCGGGCACCGCCAGTTAAGCATAATATCGAAAAAAATATATAAAAAATGAAGATACCGTAAGTCAATGAGCGAAGCAGGGGCGCCAGATTCAATTAGCTATGTAGTGAGTTCAGCCAGATCGCCGTACTCCGTAAACCCGCAGTGGGGGAAAAAAAATCAATAAGACTGTGTGTAGTGTGGATCCTAAAGGGGAAGCACTGCGGGTGTATGATTAACTAAGAGATCAGATCTTACCGAAGTTGACGGTGTCAACAATGTACACGGGAAGATCCTCGAGGTGTCCAGAGCCGCAGTCTGCAAATATACTCTCGCAGAGGTTGGCCGCGGCCGCCTAAGTTTAACAAGAGCCCTGGTGTGGTCGTTGCTAGGGAACGAAGGACTCGTAAGTCCTTTGTCTCTGTCTCTGTCTCTGAGATTAAAAAGGAGACAGAAGTCAAAATCTCGGGCAGCCATCTTAAAGTGGACCGCAAGACAGGACATGGATAGGCAAGTGTGATGGATGATGCTTGTTTCAAAAAGCTTTACTAGTTGTGGAAGTACAGAGTCACCAATATCTGATAAGATAGTAAGGGCATACATTTAGGACATGAATGACAAATGACATTTCATAACTCAGAAACCCAGTCAGCGGACATAGTACATTAGAAATGCTGATGACAGCGAGGAAAAGCAGTCCAACAAATCATTGTAATGTATTAAGTGCTAATAGCCTTCTACATCATGCGTATGGAACGGGTCAAATGAATTTAGGACATGAATAACAAATGACATTTCATAGTTTAGACACCCAGTCAGTGGACATAGTACATTGCAAATGCCAATGGCAGTGAGAGAAAGCAGACCAACAAATCATTGTAATGTATTAACTGCTATAAGCCTTTTGTCTCACGTGTATGGAACAAGTGAAATCTCAACAAGGCACTGATGTAGGCTAACAGACAAACCATGTGTGAGTTTCCTTATTTCAAACACAGACCTCGGTCATAAAATACATAAAGGATAATTGCATATTAATTGTAATAGGCAACATAACAAACGAGAAACATCAGCATTCTTAAAATAGTATGCAGTAGGTGGGGAACTCCATCCCACTAAATTGTTATCTTATCTAACAAGCATAGAGTGATACTTAGGGGGGAGTAGTATAGGCACCTTATACTCAGTTCCTAAACTGTGCTAGTTGTTAGGTTTGTGCCACTCAATTGAGTTGTTGAGACCATTTAAATCACTCCTCATTCTCAAGATCATTTCTTGTTCCATTTTGAGTAGTTTACGGTCCAAATTAGTACCTGTACCTCCTTTAAATGTTGGTAAGATTGTCCAAGTGAACTCTTCGAATCCGTGGTTCAGAGCCATGAAGTGTTTAACCATGGATGCATTTTCGATTTTATTTTTTAGACAACTTCTATGATCAAAAATTCGAGTCTTAGCCTTTCTGGTACTCATACCCGCATAGGGTAGCCCGCATTTACAGCGGATAAGGTATACCACATGGTCGGTGTTGCAATTGGACATAGTTTTTTGTTTCCAGTGTCTGGTAGTTCCTATTTCAACCTCTGTTGTCTTCTTGGTAAGTTTACAAACTCCGCAGTGACCGCAGGGATGGTGTCCAACGATGGGGTCCAAACCCCACAATGCAGTAATGCTTGGCTTTGGAGTGGGATATGGATTTGAGCTTGCTGCTGCTGACCCTGTTCCCAATGGATGTGCTTTTTTCGAAGGCAAAAATAGGTTTGGACATAAATAACCTCCTTGGTTTCTAGGATCTTCCAATGTTTTGTATGATAGATTTGATTTTTAAGACTTTGGTCGGTGAAAGTGTTCACACATACCAGTCTGTTCTCTGGTTCCTTCTGAGGTTTGTCTTCTAGTAAAGCTTCCCTGTGGTTGTTGAAGGCTCGCTTGGCCACTTTCTTTACCATTTTTTTGGGGTATACCCATTGACATAGGGGGTCACTCCGAGGAAGGAGGTAAGGGAAAAACGATGCTGTTAAAGGATTACCGGCATCGCTTACCGCTCCGGGCTATTCCGACCCGAGACCCCGCTATTAGCGGCACCGTTAATAACGAAGCCACTAATAGGGGCATGGGCGCGGGTACGCGGCCCATCATAGCGGCAATACCGGCATGCCGCTAATGGGAGGAAATCACAAGACAGGCGGACAAGCAAATACCGGCATCATGAAGGCGCTAATAGAGGAGACCGGCATGCCGGTAATACCGGCATCTCGAACCAACCGTAAAATGCTATGTGCAGTGTTCCCAACTGCCACAGATGCACACAATCAGCACAGGTGGAGGTAATGGAGTCTGGGCCAGTACAAAAGGAGCACACCCACACACCACACCCCTTCCCACACCAACATTAAACCAATATTAGTAGCAATACTGGGGCTGGAGGACATGCTTACATTGCAACACCAGCGACAACAACAATGGCAGGCACCACAGAGGAGACGCAGGAGGAGAAGGATGGTGAGACAGGCCCAGGATGCCCCACCAGTGCAGCCAGCGGCACCACGCAGGCAGCCCCCAATCCCTCGTATCAGAGCCAGTCCTTTCAACCTAACCTTGGAGCAGACCCACACCCTGTGCCATCTGGCCTGGGACACCATCACTACCATTGTGGACATGATACACAACGACATTGTCAGCCTCATTGAAGTACGCACCGCCATCCCCCCTCTAGTGAAGGTGGTGTCGGTGCTCCACTTCCTTGCCACAGGCACCTACCAGCAAACAGTGGGGCACATGCATTGCATATCACAACCCTTATTTTCTCGCATTCTGAACCAAGTGCTGGATGCCCTCCTCAAGCACACAAGGGACTACATATCCCTACCACGTACTCCCAAGGAGATTCTTGACACCAAAGTTGGCTTCCATGCACTAGCAGGCATGCCAAATTGTATAGGTGCCCCCGACGGCACCCACGTGGAGTTGGTGGTCCCGCATGCCATGGAGGTGGTGTACTGCAACCGCAAGCAATACCACTCCATCAATGTGCAGATGGTATGTGACCCCAGCAAGATCATAACACATTGTTGTGCCCGATATCCCGCATCAACTCATGACTCTGTGGTCCTGTGAAACTCCACACTACATGGAGCGACATGCTGGACGACATGCCTAGCAGCTTGTTAAGTTGCATGACAGGCATATAGCACTGATTTGGGGGGAGAGATGCACACACCACCATGATGTCAATGTTGATGTGACAGCACGATGTGCACATCACTAAACACTGTGCCCCAAAGCATCACAAACAGAACATCACATCCAAATCCCATAGGACAGTAGTAAGGTTGACACCTATCACAACATGACAAACAGTAAACCCCCCACATCCCACTAAATGTGCACCACTCATCAGCGGACCTCACCTTCCGTATCACCATCCAGCAACATGCAGTGAATATGCACTAAGTTGCTGTCTCCAGCAAATCAGCACACAGGACAAGCACCCATGGGAGTGCATTGAACCAAACCACCAAGGGAATCCACTGTCTGTCACAAGGCCACCACAATCACAGGAATGCAGCATGTCACCATGCCAAAAATCAGCACTGAATGCCTAACATTGCAGAGCCTACTGCCAACGCTCCAAGTCAGCAATTCCTACAGAAGAAAACACATCACAAATTAGCCACGTACACAGCTGTATGCGTACACAATGCATGTGCAACAAGACGGCAGTGCACACCATGTATCATCTTGAAGATGCAACCCACATCAGTCCATGCACAGGACACAATGACGGCCTGAAAATAGCGTGCATACAACCAGGGAGATGTGCATGTGACCAACGATAACCTGCAGGCATGTGTGACTAGTACAGCTGTTCATCATGATTCGACTGACATGTACCTTTTTCTGCCTCCCATGCAGGTGACAGTGGCTATCCCTTGAAGCCATGGCTCCTCACCCCTATCCGTAACCCACAGAACAGGCACGAGGAGGACTACAATCGTTCCCACACCCATACCCGTATGGTCATTGAGCAGACCTTTGGCCTGTTAAAGGCACAATACTGCTGCCTCAGCCGGTTGGGTGGGGCACTCGTCTACAGGCATGAGAAGGTGGCCAAGATCATCATGGCATGTGTAATGCTGCACAATATGTGCATCCGTCGGAACGTGCCCCTGCCCCCTGACATTGAACTTCTTCCACCTGGTGATGATGAAGGGGATGAAGAAGATGTGGCTGTACATCATCACGGTGCCGATGCACAGGAGGGACGTTATGCGCATCAGTCAGTGATTGCACAATATTTCTGACACACATGGCAGCAGAGGGTGACATGATAGTTTGACAGAGGGCAAAGGGTATGGGAGTACATGTACACTATGCACTGTATATGAATAAATGACACATGCGCAATGATGAATGTCCACTCAAGATGTTTTTTTCACACAACGGGTGTATTGAAATTTACAATGAAGAAGAAAGTACACCAACCCCCACCACCCTCACCCCCTCCCACTTCCCAACACACCCTCACCCCCTCCACTCCCCAAAACTCCCCAACACACCCTCACCCCCCTCCGCCTCCCCTCAAAACTCCCCAACAGACCCTCACCCCCCTCCCAGTCACCCCAAAACTCCCCAACATATGTCCAAACAAGTATCCATTGACATCATCAGGCTTGCTAGTCTAGGTCCTGCCACTCCCTGCACCTGGTGGCGGCATGTCCGGGCGGCGCAGGGTGCGTGCCGACCTGCGCAGTGGGCTGGTCTGGGTTGAGCTGGAGGAGGATGGTGTGGCCGCCTGCTCCATCTGGGGTGCTGGACGTTCAGCCTCCATAGCATCAGCGATGCGGCTGAGGACCTGCTGCAGGGCGGATACCTCCTCGCACAGCCTACTTGTATTGTCTGCAAAGATCTTACCCAGGGAGGCGGTGTTGTCGGCAATTATCTTGCCCAGAGAGGCAGTGTTTTCACGCCACTCAAGCCTTGATTGGGCATTGTCATCCACAAATTGACGCACAAGGCCAATCAGCTCCTCATGCCACTGTGGCCCCGCTGGTGCACCTGTGGAGGTGGACGGTGCTTGGGTGTCATGTTCGGCTTCAATGGGCTCCACTATCAGACTCATGGCCCCTTGATTATACTCCCCCCCAGACTACTCCGGGATGGTGGCGTGGTCAGACTCTAAAGATGTGATTTGGGGGGATGGTGCTGGACTTAGTGTGCGGGGCGGTTCAGAGGATTTGTCCTCCACGGGCACCCACACCTCTTCCTGCGCCTCCTCCTCAGCCAGGGGTGCTGTGGCTGCCGCCTCCCCGACTGTACTGGACTCTGCTGAGTGTGGAGCCTCAGCTGTGTCCTGTGACAGTGTGACAGGGGTTGCGGCTTCCCTCTCGACGGCCCTTGGCGGCACCAGTGCCATGGCATCTTTAGATGGTTTCCTTGGTGGTGCATGGCGGGCCTTTTGTTGGGCCTTTGAGGTCAAAGGCCTGTTGGCCTCATCCTGGGCCCTCTTCCGGGGTGTGGTTGGCTGTGGGCGTGAGTCCTGCGCCTCACTGTCATGGTCTGAGCCTGTGGGAATGGAAGAGAGGGACGGCATGAGTGATGGTTTGATAGGCATCATGCATACATTTGTTTAATTGTTCATCTACACAATTGAGGGTAATAGGCATTTGAGTTTGGATGATCACGTTGCTTGTTACATGGGTGGGTAATGCAGGCATACATCGGGGTCACTCATGTTGGGGCAGACATATGGCATGTGACATGGATATTTGTTTGGGCCTGCATACAGTGTGACTTATGCCATTTACATCTTTGTGTGATTTGTGTTAGGTACGGCATTGCCTTGCTGCAGGCAACTGCATGTGTCTGTGCTGCATCCAACAACTTTGCTGGCAATGCGTGTGTATTGGGCCATGGCTTGCCTCTTTGGACAGACAAATTGGTGGACTTTCATCAGACTCTGCATTACAGTGTATTCTTAGGACACTCACCTCCATCCGCCGATGTCGTGGCGCCACACTCCATGTCTCCAACCCCTTCTATGGCCTCCATGCCGATCAGGCTTGCACAGACAAGGCCGGTTTTACACCAGATTGCACCCCAGGCAGGAAGCATCGTTGGCATCCCACAGCCCCACCCCTGACGGCTTAGTGAATGGACTGGCTAGTACCCCATCATTTCCCTCAACAGGTGGGCATTAGTGGACCATCTTTAGATTTCTAATTTTGGGCCATGGTAAGTCCGGCAAAGACTTAAAAGATGGCGTCCAGTCTACACTTCTAGAATTTGCACCACTTTAAACATCTTTGGCTTCTGTGTCGCCCAATAGCGTCATCATTGACTCCGATGGGAGCTCATGGCAGTGATGTCCTCACTTACACCGGGTCACTGATTCCTTACCAAAACGCTGGGGCTCGGGGCATGGCCAGCACACGCACAACTGCCACATGCCAACCAATCCCCACACCCAATCTCCTTTATTTTCTAAACAATTTGGGCTTTTCCCTTTTACTCCCTTCAAGGGGAGCAGCTGCTCGTTGAATATTTCTTTAGGTAGACTTACCTTTCTCAATGTTTTTGAGAAAGCCCCCTTAATCCAATACATGCGCACCAGTGGCAGATTTAAGGCAAAGGGCCCTATGGGCAAAAATGACAGAGGGCCCCAAGTGGGCAAGGCATGGAGGCAGAGCCTAGTGGGCAGAGTTGCACAATGTTCAACTTTGGGGATAGATGATTGATTAATTTGTTTTAAGTTGTGTTTTTTTAACAGTTTTCTGTGTTTGGGGGTCTGGCTCTAGCTAGAGACAGCTGGGCCTCCTCGCCAGGCTTTGCTGTCAATGGTGGTAATATTGAATGATCAGGCGTGAAGCTAAATATGGAAATGGTAGGGTTCAAGGCAATGGGCACTGGGAGAGGACATTACAGGAGGTGATATCATGGGATAATTCCTATAGCATGCAGATCCATTTTGTGCATGTGCCGGTGTACTTAACCCACACACTTTCAATTACCAAACCTTTAAAATACTGATATGAAGTTGCATACCTAGGAAGATTGTGGCTTTCATTTTCACTTAATTTTCACTTCCTAAATGGTTAACTATAAGTCCCAGAATGCAAGTTAATGCCAACCTGAAAAATCTAGTTAACCCACTGTACTTTCAGTGATTTAAGACCTGTAATAAAAGTACTTGTATAATGAACTCAGATATTGTTTATAATACATATGCTATTGGTTTACAAAACTGAATCTGTGATTTGTTGATGTTTAGTACACCGCACTGGATTCCCAGGAAAGGCCACTGGACATTTCCACATGTCTAGACAACCAGCCCGATCCCCTGCATTTTCTGGGTGAAGGTCTGCCCTGAAGGCCAGGATCAAAGCTCGAGTGAGCACCACTTGCAATCAACGGCCTGCACTTAAGCAATACCTGGAAACGTTGAGCTGGTTGCATAACTCGGGCTTGTTATCTATGACTGACAGTTAAACGTCTCATTAGGTCTTAGCTCTGGGGTTTACTGTCAGTGGGAGGTCTATGCACAAACCTCTCCATAAGGCCGATGTACAGAGTGTGGTGAAAGCAAACTCGGTGGGCTCATGCGCCCACTCTTCTACAGCACTCCATGCCTGGACAGTGTGGGAGAGGCAGTGTCTTGGCAGAGATGAGGGAGGGGGGAATAGAGTGGACTGTAACCCAATGAGCGTTTTGGCATTACAATGAGATAATTCCAGCGGTTGTTGAGGGTACGGCTGAGGGGTTTGAATATTTTGCAAGGGACGCAGAGACTGTCGGAGGTATGTCACAGGTGTTGTCGGGGATGTAACAAATGAGCCCCAGGCTGCCAACCAAATGAGCCCCATGCTGCCAACCAAGGGTGGCATGGAGCCGTCAAAGTCCAGCACAGTGGAGTGCCCCCTGCTGCAGCTAAAGGTGTGCTCCCCCTCTGAGAACACACAGGACTTGGGGGCCCCTAGCAGTGCCTGTGGGGGCTGCAGGGCCCCCCGTTATGCCAATGCTTATGGGCTGCTCTGCACCACCCAAGCGAGCATGGCGAGATCCGATTCCAGGCCTGGCTGTCATAACCCAATAAAGGGAGGCTTTTTTGTTGGCTGTAGCAGAAAAGCATGTGCAATACTGTGTTGTTTCAGCCTACGATTTTACCGTAATGATGTACTCGTTCTCTCAAATATAAGTGCACGGGCGCCCTACTGAGACTGGGAAGGAGCAGTGCAGGGCACAGGCGGCAGGAGACATGAGGGAACAGCAGCCTGCACCAGGGGCAGGAGACGTGAGGGAGCACCCTGCACCCAGGACAGGAGACGAGACACTTACTTGCTGCTGCACACTCACTCACTTTCCTTAATGTCGGGCCCGACACGACAATGCCAGCCCCCAATCAATCATACTCAGTGCGCCAGCGCCACCCGGGGCCCGGGGTCAGGGGGGAAAATAATAGAGCAACAAATGTTGCTAATTGCCATTGCCCTGTCCTGTCTGAGGGACAAGGCTGCAGCCTGCAGCAGTGTGCTAACATGTATTCTAGCACTGCTAGAATACACGTTTGTTTCGTTTCGCAATTCGTATCATAACATTATTAAAAATGAATGTTACAGGCTGCTGGTGCGGTGCCCCCAGAGGCTGACTGATGTCAGGCAGCCGCCTGAGCTGCCTGACACAAAGACCGGCCCTGCGCACAGATGTCCTCCCACCGGGACAGCTTTATGGGGGAGCTTGCTCCCCCATCAGTTGACATGGCCTGGCTCCTGTTGGCCAAGAGGATATTGCGGACCCGCAGGCGCAAGTCATCCCACCTCTTTTTTTTATTTCTTCTTTTATATTTTTATTTTTTTAAGTGCTCAAACAGCCCGGGGGCATCGAGGCGCTGTTACAGGAATTGTTTGTTTTTTAGTTGCGTAATTGTTTTTTTTTTGTCGTAGTTACGTATTTATAACGCGCTTAAACACCCAGAGGTTTCTAAACGCAGACCCGGGGATCGAACCTATGTTGCTTCGTTTCGTCTTGCTTCCAAGGCGCGCACGTTGCCACTGAACTATCCTCCCTCTTCCTGCAGTCCTTTATTGTGCGGGGGTGTTACCGACCGCGCTTACTTTTTGCGCCACCAATGCCCAGATCTCCTTCTTACGGATTATGGCCTCGCTCTTGAGACTTTGGGCAAAAACGACATCTGCATTTTCTTCCAGGGTCTCCGCTAGCATGGTCAGCGCATCTTCATTAAAGTGCTCCTTGCTCTGGCGGGAGCGCCGTTCTTCACAGCCTTGGGCATTGTGGTATTGTAGTGATTAGGTTTCTCGCAGAGCAGTATCCTACAGGTCCTGGCTACTGAGGATGGCAATGGATTGTGTTTTTAAAGATGGCCGCCATGCTCCTTCCCATTCCTGTGTGATGACGCTACTTCCGGTTCCGCATATTTACAGTGACCGTTATTAGCGGCCACTGCTAATAGCGGTGGCCGCTAATGCTGCATTGATTCATGCCGGTAGTGCAATCTGCGCTTTCAGTGATGCCGCTAAGGGCCTTTTTCGGGCCTTTTATGGCATGGCGGTAATGCCCTTACTGGCATGGTGAAAAGCTTGTGCCCGCGAAGTCGTAATAGCCCTCTATTAGCGGGCTGTTACCTACACGGACACAGTATTTGCGCCATGACGGGAATAACAGTTGCTTACCTCCAAACTCGGAATGAGGGCCAAAGTCCAGGCCCAGCCGCAGAGATGTATCCCGGTCGAAAGGAACATTTTCGAATTGGTTAATGGCATCCGTGGAATCCTTGATATAAGATGTCATTTGCTTAACATGGCCCTTGAGATAGTGATCGGCATATTTAGAAAGGGGCTCCAACACAGAATTTATTCCCGCAACTATGGGTCTTCCAGGAGGTTTAATGAGAGTCTTATACATTTTAGGAAGACAAAAGAACATCAGGACGGAAGGCTTGGTGTTGATAAGAAACTCATATTCTTGCTTTGAAATCCATCCGCGGTCCCTTGCTTTTGAGACTTTGTTGGTGATCTGTTGTAGCAGGGCTTTGGTAGGGCCTTCATCTATTAGCATGTAGTAGTTGGTGTTCGAAAGTTGACCTTCACATTCGTTAATATAAATCTTCCCTGTTTAAGATCACAATGGCATCACCCTTGTCAGCCTTTTTAATCACGATGTTGGTGTTTGAAGCCAAAGATTTAATGGCATTCAATTCGATTTTGCTGAGGTTCTGAAATGGTTTTGAAAGATTATTCTCCAATATTGCAATGTCAGCTAGGACTTTTATTTTGAAAACCTGGGATTCAGGTGAGTAGCTTTGACTGAGAGGGCAGAAAGTGGAGGGGTTACGTAAACCAGTAGGGTTCATGGTCCTGTCCAAACAAACTCCAATCCTTTATTGAGGACCTGTTGTTCAATAGAAGTGGGCTGGTAGTCAGAGAGATTCACTAAAAGCGACTCCCACTTCTGGTCTGCTTGCTTTCGTCGTTCCACGAGCTGCGATTCTGGCCTTGGTATAGAAAACTGCACGTGTTCGCTCGGTATCCACCCTTCCCTTGGCGTTTATTGTGGTATCCAGTTAAAATGTCGAAAACATTTTTTCGAATGCAATAATGTGGACAAAAATAATGGCGAAAAAAAAATTCGAATGTGTTTTTTATTTGTATTTTTTTTTTGGTTTAGCTAGTAAAAATGAATTGTAAATTAAAAAAAAACAGAGGGTTTGGGGGGAAACCCCCATTAAAAAAAATAAAAATAAATTAGAAATAATTTTTTCCGGCATTTTGTTTTCGACATTATGGCATTCGAAAAAATGTCATTCGACATATTCACTATAAACTGTTTACTATACTGGCCTCTGCCCCTTGCTGGGGTTTTCTGAACTGGCGCCGAAGTACCCTCACCCGCATCGTCAGGGTCACTACTGTCGTTGCAGGTACTGTATCACATGTTGCAAAAACTGACCCTCCTGTTGTTTTTTGACGGCCCGGATTGCTGTAGTGATTTATTCTGATAGTTAGCGTTCACATACGGGAAAGCCCTTTCATGTGTGAAGCAGGCTAAATCCTTTTTTATCCATTCAATACTTTCTTGTGTATTGGTTATCTTAAAATCTTTAATCTCTTTTTCTATTTCCTCTATTCTTTTTTTGAAATAGTCCAGCGACAGTAGTTATTTCATGTTTTCTTCAATTTTTTTCAAATCAATTAAAATAAATTTGGATGTTTCCTTAGCCGTGTCAATTATGAGTATAAGCCAGTCACTACCACAGCGGTTGGCGATTTAACTCCACTGTATGCAAAACTTTTCATTATCTAGAAATAAACGTGGTTTGTTAAGTACCGTGAGCCCCTGTGGGAGAGATTTATTTTTAAGGTACTCCAGCGTTATCGCCCCATGTAGTTCTGTACGAATTAGTCTTTTTTGAGTTGTATTAATTCATCCCATTCATTGGGCTGGGGTTTAAGGTCTTCTATATCTGAATGATTCAGAATGGAAATAGCCTTCATTAGTGCTGCGGCATAGTCATCGCTGTACGTGAGGGTTCTCTCTTCCGTCATTTTAGGGATTCCTACAGGTTGTTCAAATGACCACCAAAACTGCGTGACCCCACTGGGTGAATATGATTCCTGTAACAATCGGCTACTATATGTATCTAATGATAAGGGAGGAATCCCGGGTGACACTTGATAAACAATAAATCGCAAATGTCTTGTTCTATCTAGTCCGGGGTAGGATAGACAGTGAATATAGGAAAATAGAACAAGAGTAGACAGGTCAAGTGGAAGGTCGCTAAGTAAGCAAAATAGGACAGCCACTTGAAGGTAGCAATAAAACACTAAAGTTTAATAAATTAGAGCAAAGTTAAAACAAGTATTAAATCAACAAACATGTGACACAATAATCTCAAATCATTTCATAATATTAACACTGCATGTCATAGGAACACAATAACAAAAAAGCCTGTTACTGAACAAAAATAATAAAAGAGGTGAGTACAATGCTCAGTGGTAAATCACTGTATACAATTTGCAGTAACTTTACATATAATTCAATTCAGAAGCTCTGAAGTTCTCCAGAGTCATGCAGTCTCAACATGTTTCAGTTCTTGTGTCGTGTATACAGACCGTTCTTCAGGAGAGGGGTTCAAATAGAATTCCTATCGTCAAACAATTAGCGCTGGCCAATCACAAGAGAGTGTGTCTCAGTAAGAACCCTAAATGGTTCGTGAACCTATGTAAGAGAGGTATGAAATGCTAGAAAACACCAATACTGCACAAGAAACCCTTATTGAAAAAACTTCCCCAACAAACTTGCAATCAACTGCTCCTTTCACCCAACCAATCCGTACAGTCTACAAATGGCCATGCAGCTCAATGTGTAACATAACGGCAACAATCCTTCAAATCTTTACGACAATTCCTCAATCACTATGTGAAAGTAAAAGACTACATTAGAATAAAAACATAACAAACCCTGGAGTCCTCTCCTATGCACAATTAAACTGGACTGGGAGGACTTTCATTAGTCTCAATTTCAGGACCTGCTTGCAAAAGCAACTTCCACCACATGAAAATGTTAGCAACACACCATTCCACTATAAGGAGTCTTCTGCAGACAATGTACTATGCAAAAAGTCCTGCTTTACAACTGCAACATTTTAATAATTTTCTCTTACATGGGACAGCCAAAGAACTCCTTAAACAAATAAAACACATCCAAAGTAAACATTTTGGAAGTGAAGATGACTTAGAAAATGCCGTAACTTTAGAGAACATTGGCGAAAACCTTACAAATGCCAATCTTCTAATAAACACATACAAAAAAGAAATAGCAAAGTTTAAAAGCACATCTGCTGAGGTACAAAACCAAGCATGTGTGTGATGTTGCAGAACGTTTTATAAAAAGAGCACAAAAATTGTAGATGTGGCTTACAAAATAAAAGACAATGAGGAATCCCAACGGTTCCAATTAGCTTTATATCTTATAACAGAAAATAAATACAAAATAAGTCACCCCTCAATACTTTGCACATACTGCAATACAAAGCTTCATAATAACTAAATGCCTTCACGGGATTATCACTAATAACTTGGAAATATTCCCACTACCCAAACCTCTGCAGCAGCTTAATTTGTATGAGAGCATTATACTCCAAACACTACACCCATTTCTAGGTATAATACGCCTTCAACCCAAAACAGCCAAATTGACCCCTTATGAATTACTAAAAGGCATTTGTGGCAAAGTAGTATATTTGCCATTAGATCTTAACGAAAATGCAGAAACTCTAGGAGTGCAACGGCCAATAGATCAATCTTTGATTATCCTAGTTAATGGTGTACCAATGAAAGACAAAACAATTTGGCAACAACTAGTCGACTTAAACAAACTTAGAAAAGCTCTACAATATCTAAAAGAAAACAATGAGTACTACAAAGATATAAACATTGAACAGAACTTAAGGGAAACCACCAAAATAATTCAGGATTCATCACCAACTGGCCAATTTGAACTTGTAAATCCTATTAGTGCATCTAATATTTTAGACCACTACACAATTCACCCACTAGACTCCAAAGACACCATAGACGATGCACTAGAAACATATCAAATGTGTCAAGCCAAAGGATCTCGAATCAGCATATGGGAGAAAAGTGTAGAATCACGTTCCTTTCCTCTACTCTTTCCTACAGGAAAAGGGGGAATAGATGATGAAAGATCCACACAAATAAAAGCATCAGAATATATTTTGAAGACACCAGATTCAGACAAAATGTTGACTACATATTCCACCTCCTGTTCGAAATTGAACCAGCAACTCTGTTACAGAGATGTACACACATTGAAAACAGGCTCAATTTTTTTAAACATGTCTGCTATCCAACTACTTCGAAAGATTAAAAAGAAAGATGAAGTTTTGCAGTTAAGCATCACAAATCTCTTGGCAAACATGCGTGGTACAAAAGAATACTGGTTCCGATGTCATGCTGATGTACAGTGTATGCTAAGGAATCTCAGCCCACCCACATGGTTTGTTACTTTAAGTTCTGCAGAATATGCATGGGGGGATGTATTGCCATGCTGCACTTCATCTGTAATAAAAAATATTCTTTCCACAGAGAAGTGGAACACTTATTTTGGAGAAAAGAATATCAATCTAGACGAGCACCACACATCCACATGCGTTTGTGGATAAACAATGCTCCTAAATTTGGTCATGACACTGATGCCACTGTTTTGCAGTTTATTCACAAATACATAACCTGTGACATCCCTTCAGAAACCACACATTCTGAGCTATATACACACATTTTACTCTTCCAAAAACATAAGTGTGGCAAATACTGCTGATGCAGATATAAAAACAAAGGTAAATACTAAACCAAATGCCACTTTGGTTTCCTTAGACCAGTTTCAGTAAAAGGACAAGTAAACAGCTTCATGTTTTCTGTTAGACACAGTGTGAAAGGCAAATTGCCTATAAACATATACAGCATTAACAGAAACAAAGCTTCAACGTACATCAATGATTACAATACAATCATTGCCCTCTTGTAGAAGCAAACATAGATATTCAATATATTGCAGACAATTCCACTGCTGTTACAAGATATTTCACAGCCTACCTAACCAAAGCTGAGAAAACCGAGCTAAAAGACCTGCAGGATGACATTTCATCTAACGAAACACTGTTACAGAAATGGTAAAGCTTGGGCATAAAATGCTCTCCCATAGAGAATGTGGATGCTACGAAGCTGCAGACCGTTTAACATGAACAGCCTTATCTGGCAAATCTGAACACATAGGGCCTGATCACGACTTTGGCGGTAACGCGGCAGTATTACCGCCGGTGGTATTAGCCCTACCGCTGAACTCCCCGGCGCTAATAGTGCCGGATCACAAGTTCCGCGGTAATGTAATTCCCCATTCCCTATTGAGCCCATTCGGGAATGCCCCATTCCCCATTGGGCTCAATGGAGAAAATTTGCGCTCTTACCACCGGCGGATTTCCCGCCGGCGGTAATAGCGTGAATTTTTGTCGGATTTCCCCCCAGCCAAGAACTGGGGCGAAATCCGCCGAAGTCCTGATTTGGCGGACCCTTAAATCCGGCGGTAATAGCGCTACCGCCGGATTTAAGGGTTACCGCCAAAGTCGTGAGCAGGCCCATAGTCTGGCTAAGCCTTCGTCCAGCTGCATCCAGAAAAAGAATGATGAAATCCTACAAAGACAATAGCCAAAAATGATCCCAACAGCCGAGACATTTAAAAAACAATTTATTAGACACATACTATTCAAACAGTACTGGTTTGGAAAACATGTGCCTCTACCACGTAGCCCAACATTTCTCCTACAAGAATAATGTTAAACCAGATGAAAAATTTGGAAAATACATGGGTGGTCATTACGATCTTGGTGCTAAGTGCACCAACTTTACCACCATGGTGTAAACTCTGTTTACACCATGGTGGATGGCGGATTTACCGCCCCATTCCAAGGTGAGTGGGGCGGTAAATCCCCATTTCCCATTTTACCCTTCCCCATTCCCATTTTTGCCCCATAGGGCATAATGGGAGTGGGGAAGGCGCTAATTACGACGCCGTAAATTACGGTGGCGTAATTACCACCATGGCGGGTTAGCGCCATGGATTTTAACACCTCCTAAAAGCAGGCGTTAAAATCAGAATCAGGCGTTAAGGGTTAACGGTGGCGTTAACCCTTAACGCCTGAGTTGTAATGAGGGCCATGGTCTCAGCCTGTGAAGGGAGACTCGTCAAACGTACCAAACCCAGCCTAATTAATCATATAAAGTTATCATTTAAAACCCCTCAACATAGAGAACATTACTACATGGCCCTACTGCAACTTTTTAAACCATGGATAAAAGAAGATTTATTAGGCACCCACGACTCATTTTACGCTGCATTCAATGCAAATGAAAGCAGTATAACAAATGTCAATTTCAAGCAATACAAAAACATGTTGGACAATGAACGCCAACAAGAGGAAGAAGTTCAAGCACAACTCAATGATGACACTCCTGAGGGCAGTCAACCTTCTGTTACAGGAAGCCAAGAACCACTTGGAGAGCCACTGATAGTAAATGAAGCAGAATTAGCCATGACTGAAGTAGAAAACAATGTGTAAATATGAAGATTAAGAAGAAAACTTGGCACTGCTCAAATCACAACTCAATGATGAGCAACTTAGCATTTTCCTAGAAGAAACTGAACATGGTTTGAAGCATGAAAGTAAAACTTGTAACTGTTAAAATTAAAAACCTTCCAACCTAATGTTGGCTTTAATTCACCTCAGATTACAAGAAGTCCTTAAAACGGACTACGAAGAACTCTTTGGAAGAAAATACGTCATTGTTTTCAGAGATCTCCTACAATTAAGACCAGTAATAGGTGAACCTATTTTTAAAACCTTAGGACCCAAACAGTGCCTCAACACACTTGGCAGCATAGGAAATGTAAATCTCTAGCAACATTTCCAATACAGAGAACTTAAAACATGTGTCAGTCTGCAGACCTCACTCATGCTAACATTTTAAAAAGCATTCGGACTGGTCTTCTTTCTAAAGATGCACAATTTATCTTAAATAGTAGACTCATCCATGAACTGTATATGCATGACACATCTGTTCCTGGTGTCATAGAACAATTAGCACAAAACATTTGAAATGCATGTCCTTAATGCCAACCCTACCAAGCCGTACACAATTCAATGAGACAATGTTAAGAAAAGAAATGTAACCTATACTGCATATTAGCTCCACAGAGAAACTGGAAGTGCACAGCATGACACTCCCTATGTTTCAACAAGCAAATCATGACTGAATAGCTTAGAAAAATGTATCTCCAACACACCTGGTTTGGAGAAAATGTTAATTTTGTGTTTAAACTGCAGAGTAATTCTGAAACGTAACCTCGATGTGGAGCAAGGTTTAGTCAATGGAGGAATTTGACAAACTTTCAGAAGTTAAAAGGATAGGACGCTTAACACCACAATTCCTTCTTTTCAAAGACAAGTATGTTCGCAGAAAGCAATTCCCTCTGTCTCTTGCATATGCAGTCACTATTCACAAATCGCAAGGTCTAACCCTAGTTCAGGCATTGATTGTCATGGGCAGCACAGTCTTTAAAGAAGGTATGAGTTATGTAGCACTTTCACATCTACGTACACTCGAAGGACTATTTCTAGTTAATTTTTATGCAGACAAAGTCAGGGCTGACGTTCCTTGCATCCTAGAGTACAACCGACTATGTGCACTCTACACACCTCATCTCGATATGTACTTTGTTCCTGAAAAATGTAAAGCTTTAAAAAGAAAATTAATGCAAACAGAATTTATAAGAGATCTCCCAACAATACCACCAAAGAAACTAAAAACAACTGCTACTCCATCAAGTAGTACAACCACAAGTCTATCTAGTGCAAACGCAAGTGCACATCCATCAGCAATTATAAAGAGAATTCTTTCTTCTAAAACAAGTGGAGGTCCAGCAAATGACTCAGAGACAGAACTCTCTGGTCCATTTACATTTTCGAACACTATGGGTGTAAATTGCTATGCAAATGTAGCAATCAATCTTCTGTTCCAATTGCCACCAATTGTTCAAAACATTTACTTGAATGGCTCAGACCAGTTGTGTTTACAAATGCTCATCCATCATAGAAATGCCACAAATAATCCTGACAACACTTACAGTGTCTCAAGAATAAGGCAAGAATTGGACTACTGTGCAGGAATGGTAAAATTCACCATAAAAACACAGGAAGATCCATAAGAATGTCTAATGTACTTACTGCAAGTACTGAAAACCAACCACATCCCTATAAATGAAATCTTCCAGATTTCATACACACGTGGAAATATACGTGCACTCTCTGCAACCATGTTACACAAGACCACATCCCTAATGAACAATTTGTTTATGTATCTATACCAAATTGTGAATCCATTCCATTTCATCAGCTGGTGCAAAATGCAAATCATGCTATATTATGCACTGTTTGCAATTCAGACAATCTTTCCACCTTACACATGAACCCACATAGCCAATATGTAATACTAATGCTATTAAAGTACAACGCAGATGGTACCAAAAACAACTCCAAGCTTACTAGCTTCACACATGAGCAAGTATCTCTTGGCAAGAAAACCTTCACAACAGTAGGCATAATCTATCACACTGGTGCAAGCAACCACTGCATGTCACTATACTGCACACATTAAAAAAGATGTAGTTGGTTTCAATGCAATGGCACTTCCATTACTCTAAAACAGAGATTACCAGCAAATCTAACAAATGCCTACTTAATATTCCTTAAACCTAAATTTAGTCACTGACCTGTGAAACTATCAACAGTTAGTACACTTTAGACATTCCCTTAAGTACTGGACACTTCAGACAAACATACCCGGAAAGTTAAACTCACATAAATGTAGTATATTTTTGTAATGCTGTATAGATTTTTTTTCCCAATGATTATGCAAACAGAAACAACAACCGTACAAAACACACTGTAATGTTGTTTCAACGATAGTACTTAGAATGTACTGATTATGAGGGTCTACAAAGTTTAGTCACTGACCTGTAGAACTAGAAAAAGTTGGAATACGCCAACTGGTATCTAACTGCAGCCATACTACTCAATGTTACTTTTGAATAGCAAAATAGTTAGAATACACCAACAGGTATCAAACTGCATCAAACAATACCCTTCAGAACTATAAAACTATCAACAGTTAGAACACACCAACTGGTATCTAACTACATCTATAGTACTGCAATGCTAACATGAATCGAACTGCTTCAAAAAACATAACCTTTATAACTGTAAAACTATCAACAGTTAGAATATGCCAACTGGTATCTAACGGCAGCCATAATACTGCAAAGCTACTTTTGAATAGCAAAATAGCAAAATAGTTACAATACACCAAGAGGTATCTAACTGCTTTAATAAATACCCCTCAGAACTATAAAACTATCAAAAGTTAGAATATGCCAACTGGTATCTAACTACATCTATGGTACTGTTATGCTCCTTTTAAAATGAAAAACAGTTTCAATATACCAACAGATATCTATGTACTTCAATAATTCCTTTAAAAAAAGAGTCCACCAGCACCTTCGAAAACCAGAACACGTACAATACACCAACAGGTATCTAAGTACTTCAAAAATACCCTTCATTTTACATCATTTCAAATATAGCACTACGATTCTTCCTACTGCAACACTGCTTGTAAAAACAAAAACACCTATTTGTGCACCTTAAACCTTTCTTTAAGTACTGCACACTTCAAACAAACATACTTTGACACGTAACGTCAAATAAATGTTGCAGGGTTTTTTAAATCCTGTATGGATTTTTTCAAACAGCAACTGTGCAAAATGCACAGTAATGTTGTTTCAAACATAGTACTTACGATGTACTGATTATGAAGGTCTTAAAAGTACATGAGTATGTGAGATTGTGTGCAATGCGACATAGTGAACTATCCGACCTAACATATTATGCTATGTTTTTTTTCACAGAAAAAGAAGCAAAGATGTCTCCTGCATTATCATGTACAACAAACTCAACCAGTGCCCCCAATGGTACAGCAATCATAAGTACCAT
This sequence comes from Ambystoma mexicanum, assembly GCF_040938575.1. Taxonomy (NCBI): domain Eukaryota; kingdom Metazoa; phylum Chordata; class Amphibia; order Caudata; family Ambystomatidae; genus Ambystoma; species Ambystoma mexicanum. The sequence continues at coordinate 14,264,950 of NC_090931.1, read as the reverse complement.
TTGCACTTCAATTGTATTGTGTTACCATCTTACAAATACTATACATTGCCCACACACTATGTATAATTACTATACACATATTATTATAATGGTTGTTTCCAATGGCCGGATTCCATTTCTGTACAAATCCTACGGACATGCACACAAGAATCTAGGCAGTGGCCACAACAACCACAGCATAACACGGCCATGCACCGAAGAATCTGTTCACTGGCCACAACCACTACACCACAACTTGCCCTGAACTTCCCAATTCAAATGACATCTGCAGACATCGAAATGGACTGCCAAATCCATTTTTCACCTGAGCCAATATCCCCATATTATCTAGATTCTACTCCCCTACTCTGACCAAGCCCTCTTACAGTCACAAAATAACCCCAAATGTGTTTCTCAAGCTATCCCGCCCAAGAGTCTGTCCGGGGACTACCACGGTGTCCATGGACTGCCACGCCACCCGTATCCTCTTCTTCCACCTAAACAGAGCCACATATTATCTTTTTTCCACTCCCCCACCCTTCCCAGCCCCTCTTTCCAACTCCAAATGACCCAAAATGTGTTTTCCAGGCTTTTTCCCCACTGCTCTGTCCGTGGTCAGTTGCGGCTGTGCCGGTATACAACATGGCGGGCGTTTCAGAAAATATGCTGCACCTCATGCTTTTCACCATCCAAACAGCGGCTGCATCTGATGTCTGCGGATATCTTGTTGTCCCCTGGGCCAATCGGAGGTCCGTTTGCAGAGCAAACAGGGAAGTGAGTCCGCGGACCAAACCCAGATATCACTATTTTTTTTAACCTAATTTTGGCCTGTTTTAAAGAAAACTACTGGACGGATGTACACCAAATTTACAAAATCACGCTTTCGGGACCAAGTCGCCACTACTGCCACAAATTTGGTGAAAATCCATCCAGCCATTTGGGCTGTAGACGTGAGCAAAACATTCTTACATTGCATCTATGGAAAACAATGAACTTTTGGTACCCCTTACAACTTTGCCCCCCCTTGATGAAACCTCACCAAACTTGCCAATTAAATTCAGACATGGCCATACACTTACTTTCTAAAGTTTGGTAAGGATTCATCAAGGGAGAGCGAAGTTATAAGCCTCCGAAAAAGTGTTCTTCCAATGGGTTGAGCAACTTAACCATAACTACAGGGTCGCTACAGCAGGACCTGTGATATATATATATTTATATTCAGTGAAAAAACTTTGTTAAAAGGGACGTTATGGTTAAGTTGCGCTACTAAAAACCTATCAAATTCAGTAAAAAAACTTTGTTAAAGGGACGTTATGGTTCAAAGTAAAACCGAAAAACCCCTGAAATTCAGCAGTTATGGTAAGATAAGCAATCATAACTCACGCCACCGTGCACTGCTAACACTAACACCCATGACATCAAAGATGACATCACAAATGTCATTGATGACATCACTGATCACATCACATGGCTGGCTCTCCCTTTTTTCCTTTACTGACATATCTAAGCCACATAGTTTTCTTCAGTAACAGTCAGGAAGTAAAAATTGAAAAGGTACTATATTTGTAGACTTAGGGTCAAGTCATATCATATGAAACATATATATAGCAGAAGACACAGGCTTGAAAGAGAGCAATCCTTTCTGTGCATGAAGATAATCATTAGAGTTATCAGCACTTTCTCATAGTTTTATTTTTATTACGATACCTTCCCTATATGCTCATATTTGTATACATTGTACTCACTCTCCTTTCCTTTGGGTGCAGTGACATCATGTGATACACATACATACAGTAAGTAGCAGCTTTGAAACAGAGCAATCATTTCTCTGCATAAAGATAATCAGTTAGGTTATGAACTCTTTCTGCTACTACTTCTGCTTTTTTGCTTACTTCTCTGTCCCTGTATATACTCATATTTGTATGTGTTGTTGTCTCTTTGTGTTTTGTCTGTAATAATGTAATTATGTATTAAGTGGGTTTTATTAGCTACTTATTACATGTTTCACAGTATGCAAAACTCTAATAAGAAAGCAGTTATCATTTCATTATTCTACATGTTAGATTATGAATATTGCACCTTCATCATGTATACTGCACACACTGCCTAAGTTTCTGCATGAGTTGCTTAGTACACTGGATAGAACTTCATAATAGAATGCTATTTATATCAATGCATTGCTTAATGCACTAATTAGCTCATGATATTTATTCAAATGATCCTTGACACTTTTTGGTCAACATTCTAAGAATCCTTCCTACAGAGTTTTCATGAAAAGTAAATGCACATGTGATGTCATCAGTGATGTCATCAATGACATTTGTGATGTCATCTTTGATGTCATGGGTGTTAGTGTTAGCAGTGCACGGTGGCGCGAGTTATGGTTGCTTATCTTACCATAACTGCCGAATTTCAGGGGTTTTTGCGGTTTTACTTTGAACCATAACATCCCTTTAACAAAGTTTTTTTACTGAATTTGATAGGTTTTTAGTAGCGCAACTTAACCATAATGTCCCTTTTAACAACGTTTTTTCACTGAATTTCCTAGGTTTTTAGTAGCGCAACTTAACCATAACGTCCCTTTTAACAAAGTTTTTTCACTGAATTTCATAGGTTTTCAGTAGCGCAACTTAACCATAACGTCCCTTTTAACACATTTTTTCACTGAATTTCCTAGGTTTTTAGTAGCGCAACTTAACCATAACATCCCTTTTAACAAAGTTTTTTCACTGAATTTCATAGGTTTTTAGTAGCGCAACTTAACTATAACGTCCCTTTTAACAAATGTTTTCACTGAATTTCATATGTTTTTAGTAGCACAACTTAACCATAATATCCCTGACTTTATATACATGTAACATAGTACATACTGAACCCATAGCTAGTGATTTCGATGTCTGCGGACTACCACCATGTCCGCGGACATATCGAAAATCTGAGTGTGGTGAATGTAAATTTAAATAGTGTGCCCCATTTCCCCTTTGAGGTTGGCTCTGAAAAGAGCTGTTTATTTATTTTTTATTTTTTGCAGATGCTTGACAGACACCTGTTATTTTGTATTTTTTTTTCTTACTTTACTCCTAAAATCTTCACATAACCTTCTCCAAAGCAACCCTTACATTCCAAAACAGAATGGCATTTCCAATAAAAGATAAGGAAATGCCATCTTTTTTCAAATAAAGAGCATTACTGGAATCAATATTCTCATTATTACAGAAGAACATACCAGCTCTAAGCATGAAGGCACACATGCCTCCATTGATTACACACCTAGCATTGTTTTGCTGAGGACAAAAAACAGAACTATTGTCCCATATTGCCCTAGGTACTAATCCAGAAAAAATTACTTTGGCATTTGGAAGGATGTTCATTACTGCTTGAACCAAGTGTTCCAAATCTGCCAACAAAGTAGGGGCACTGACATAGCCCAAACGGAAAGCACCATAGTGCAAAACTTGGGGACTGTTGATCCTGCCCATATCTTCACAAACTTGTACAGTTCCCTGTACATTGCAATCAGACACAGTGCTCCACACGACCTCCACTCCTTTAACATCAAAATTCTTTGCAGCATGCCTGCATTGATCATACTGTTGCAAACCATGCACAAACATATCTCCGAGCACCAACACTGTGACTTTCTCCACTTCTGCCATCTTCACTACACACAGTCTCTTTGAACACAAATCCACAACCTCAACATCTGATTGGCAGATCCCTACAGTCTTCTTTCCATGCTGGATTTGCTGGAAAACCCTGGATGTAGCACGCCCTGTCTGCAGACCGCATAACTCTTAGACAGCCCTTCCACCATTTCCACTTCATTCTCTGTGACATTCCCTCATTGGATACAGCTAAGAAGTCACACAATACGGAGAACGTCCTCAGAACGCCCCCCATTTTGTTTATTTTCGAACATTTCAGGACACCGCAAGTGTTCTTAGAACACATTCAACTTTCCAACGAACAATACGGACAACGTCCTCAGAACACCCCCATTTTTTTAATGTACGAACATTTCAGGACACTGCGAGTGTTCTTAGAACACTTTCAGCTTGACGACGAACAATACAGACAACGTCTTGAGGACACCCCTGCGAACATTCCAGGACCCCATGAGTCTTCTTAGAACACTTTCAACTTGACACCAAATCCATTCTGTTTATTTACGAACATTTCATTACAGCCGTGTTGTCCGCAGAAAAATCAAACACAACAAAAGTGTCTAGCACATAAAAAAAACAGAACATTGAACCTATCTCATACTCCCCCACCCTCCCCAAACACTCTTACACACCAACACACTCTACTAAATACAATTTTTAATCCAAGTTTCACCGCGCTGTCCGCGGTCGTCCGCGAATGCAAGATGGCGGGCGCCACAGAAAATCTGACGCGCTTCACGTTCCACGCCGTCCAATCAGCGAACCGATCAGATGTCCGTGGACATCGCGCAAGCCGCTCGGCCAATCAGGGCACTGTCCGCGGAGCGAACCGGGAAGTCCGTCCGCGAAGCGAACCGAGATATCACAAATTTTGTTGCCTTACATTTTCGTCATTTTAAAAAAAACTACTGGACGGATTTACACCAAATTTGCAAAAGCACGCTTTCGGGACCAAGCCCCCACTCCTGCTGCAAATTTGGTGTAAATCCGTCCAGCGGTTTGGGCTGTAGGCGTGCGCAAAGTTTTTTCCCATTATGTCTATGGGAAAAAACAAAAGTTTTGGGACCCCCCCTATAACTTTGCCCCCCCTGGACCAAACCTCTCCAAACTTTGCAAAACAATTCAGTGTGGGCCATATACATAAGTTTGGTGAGGATTTGTCCAGAGGGAGCGAAGTTATAAGCCACCCACTATGTAGTTATGGTTAAGATGCTCAACCCATAGCAAGAGCACTTTTTGGGCAGCTTATAACTTTGACGCCTTTTGACAAATCCTCTCCAAACACTGCAAAAGAAAGCATAATGCCTACTCTGAATGATTATGCAAAGTTTGCTTTGGTTTGGTCAAGGGGGGGCAAGATTATAGGGAGGGTCCTAGAACGTTTGAAATCCTCATAGACATAATGGGGAAAAATGTGCTCATGCCTACAGCCCAAACCACTGGCTTGCTCCCAAAAGCATGTTTTTGCAAATTTGGTGTAAATACGTCCAGTCATTTATTTTTTTTTAAATGGACAAAAAGTAGGTTAACAAAAGATTTGTCTGTGTTTGGCCCGCTGACTCACTTCCTGATTCGTTGTCCGCAGCCACTTCTGGACCAATCAGAGAGCCGCATGACATTCACGATCATCATACTCACCCGCTGATTGGTCAATTAAAAACTTGATGTGCATCAAAACCTTTGATGAGACTTTTCAAACTGTGCCCATAGTCCGAGAACATCATGGCGAAACTAATTAAACAATGTCTGGGGAGGTGAAGGGTGATGAGGATGGAATGGGAATTGGCCATAAAAAGTCACACAAAACTGTCATCTCTGATGTCCATGAACATTTCAGTTGTTCAGGGACCCTCTTGTGATTTTCACAAACTTGCCAAACGTTTGCAGACATCCATGCATATTTCTGCATATAGGGTCGGTGAAAAGCTGTGGATGGTTTATAACTTTGGCGCCACTTAATGAAACTGCATGCAATTTAGCAATGTCATTTTAGATATGACCACAAATAGCTCTGCAAAGTTTGCTGCTGTTTTGCCGTTTGATGAATCTGCACAAAAGTTTGCAGAAAGGTTTTAGACTAAAATCTGAATGTTTTTGCAAAGTTTGTTGGGATTTTGTCAAGAGGGGGAAAAATAAGAGGGTGGTCTTAACATTTTGAGATGGCTTATTACTTTGGTGTCATTTGAACAATCTGCACAAAAGTTTGCAAAAAGATTATATACCCAACGTTTAATTTGTGTGCAAAGTTTGAATGGATTTTGAGTGGATTTTGTCAAGTGTCGGGCTAAGTTATATGACTATTTTTGTACGTACATTTTGACACTTTTCAAGAAATTAAACATGGATGGATTTGAAGTAAACCCGTGCAAGGACCATTGGCAAGGACCCGAAAACAAGGTTTCACAAATGTGTCTGTGTTTTCTTTTTTGAAAAGGGTTAAAATGTAGATACAAAAAATTGTGATATAACTTTTGTGACTGAGGTTTAGCCTGTGGCCATGGCCAGTGGTCAGATTGTCCGGGTCATGTTGACCCGGACAATCTGGCTACTGGCAATGACCACAAGGGACCGGCAGCAGGGATAAAGTGGGCATGACCACCAGTGACCAGCTATGTGGTAACATTTTTCCAAATCGGGATAGGTTTGAATAGGGAAACAAATTCTGCTTGTTGCAACTGCCCAAAGTGCTGGATGGCATTGCAGAAAACTTGCACGAAGAGCGTCAGCAACAACCTCAAAGGATAGTTTTGCAAAGCTGTCCTGTGTTTTATTTTTTCCAAAGTGTGAAAATGTAAAAACAGAAAATAGTGATATAACTTTGGTGCCTGGGCAAGGACGAATGCCTACTCTGATTTACTTATTGGCGAATGCGGCATTGCCAACGCTCTAGGTTTAAATGGGGAAAAAAGTTCTGCTTGCAGCTGCATCCCAAAGCGCTAGACGGGATTGCAGCAAACTTGCGCGAGGAGCATTAGCAAGGACCTGAAAGCATACTTTTGTAAATCTGTCCTGTGTTTTACTTTTTTGAAAGAGTCAAAATGTAAGTACAAAAGATTATGATACAACTTTGCTGCCTGAGCAGTGGGCCTTTCCCTTGGCAAGGACAAAGGTCTAGTCTGATTTGCTCATTGAGGTATGCGGTATGGCCGAAGCCCATGCACCATTGATTGTGGAGACTGACCATGGCTGCAAGCCACAAGCACTGGCCACATTATGAGGGTACAGTGGACACTGAACTAGGATACAGGGTAGCTGCAGTGGATAACGGGGGTGGTTTGGTGGGGCTGGTGCCCTAGGCAATTCAACCATGACTTGCATCCCCAGCGTGTGCTGCTGATAACGACACACATCAGGATGCGCTGCAGAAAATATGTTTGTTGAAGGAGATTTATAGTTCTTTCATATATGTTAAAAGAGGAATTATTAATAACTTATATACAGTGCTGTAACATCATGAAACATTTTCACTCATAAAAACCTATGAAATTACACCTTTGATATGGTGTGAATGAGACTGTAAGCTGTACCCCTTATACCGATGTTCCATTTCCATAGTTATGCAGTAGTAATATCATATGTGATGTTATCAGTGATGTCATTGATTATGTAATTTGTGATGTCATCTTTGATGTCCTGGGTGTTGGTGTTAGCAGTTCAGGGCTGTGGCATGAGTTATGGTTGCATAGCTCACCATAACTGGTGAATTTCTTGTTTTATTTTAATTGTAACCATAAAATCCCTTTCACGTTTTCCCCCTGAATTTTATAGGTTTTTACTAGTGCAATTTAACCAGAAGGTCCCTTTAAGAACGTTTTTTCAGTGAATATATAAGAAGTCGATGGTATGGGCTCTGCGATTCCCGAGCAATCATACACTTTACTCTTAAATCAAACTATGGCTTTACAGAAATACGTGGTTCTGCGTTTGAATGCACTGCTGATCTTTCCAGCTGAAATGAAATGAAACGCTACGCCAATACATAGGGTCCAAGCAGGTCATCAGAAAAATGTAACTGTTTATTGATTTTAACAAAAAGTAACTTCAGCAATAATACCGGAAACGTAAGACGACATATAAGTGCCACCCAGATTTAGAACAGCAGTCTTCCTTCCTGCGCGAGCGAAAGCACCCGTGAGGGTCTTTCTTCTCTTGGAAATCTCTCCCTGATACTAAGGGCCTCATTACACGGATGGCGGTAAGTCCTATAATCCTATATTAATGCACTCGGGTTCTCCGAGTGCATGAATATAGAATAGCGGCAGAGGGCAGAGTATTCATAATTGGCGTGCCTTTCATTTTAAGTTTTCTGTGCTCCCCTGGACCAAGCTCTCCCAGAAACTTAAAACGAAAGTGCCGGCAATTATGAATACTACATCGCTCGCCGCCATCAGCTGGTGGCGTAGTATTAATAATTTCTGTGACTTTTGCTTTTAGTTTCCCAGGCTCCCCTGGCAGCTGGCAGAGTATTCATAATTGGCGTGCCTTTCATTTTAAGTTTTCTGTGCTCCCCTGGATCAGGGGAGGACAGGAAACATAAAACAAAAGTCACAGCAATTATAAATACTCGGCTAGCCACCAGCTGCCATAATTGCTGTGCCTTTCCACTTAGGTTTTCTGTGCTCCCTGGACCGGGGGAGCACAGGAAACTTAAACTTAATGGCATGGCAATTAAGAATATTGTGGCAGCCGGCGGAGTATTCATAATTGCCTTGACTTTCGTTTTAAGTTTCCTGTGCTGGAAACTTAAAATGAAAGTCAGGGCAATAATGAATACTCGGACGGCAGCCGGAAGTCTGTATTAATGAAGTACATTAACATAAGATTGCAGCGACCGCCGCAATATCATGTAGCTTGCCAGCATTCCATGTTTTTTGGCAGCAATAAACAAAAGCTCTCATTAGGGAGCTTTTGCTTGATTAGTGCCACAAGAGCAGAGTTAACAAAAAATCAGGAGGCTGCTTCATTGTACAAAATGGCACCTCCTAGTGCAAACTTTGAGGCACATTTCCCAAGAACTTTACATAGGACCTTTTTGTAAAAATACTGTTTATATATATTTTTCATTATGGCCAATCTATTTAAACCATAACATTTTCGAGGGAACTACCCCTTTAAGTTTGCATGACAGTAAACTGGAGGCAAAGCGTCCTTTATGTGCATCGCCAGGGGGGGCGCCCTTGTGGGGCTGCACCCTCTGAGCGCACCTTGAGCCGGCGCTGCTCACTCATCACTGTTCCCGTCTGGGTGAGGAGTACCCGCCTGGGTGAAGAGTTACTGCCTAGGTGAGGAGTTCTCGCCTGAATAAGGAGTTGCATCTGGGTAAGGAGGTCCAACCTGGTTAAGGATTTTTCACCTGGGTAAGAAGTTTCCACCTAGGTAAGGAGTTCCCCCCTGGGTAAGTGTGGGGATGGGTGTATGGATGGGAGCACCGGTGTCAAAAGTGGTGCAGGGACTGGGGAGAAGCGGGGTGCTGTGGGAGAGGCGTGGGCGTGCCGTCGGGTGCCGAGGACACCTTTACGGGCACCACCACTGGGGCCTCCTGCACTGCCACAACCGAGGGAAGACCGGGGCGCTGGGGAAGAGGCGTTAACATACCGTCGGATGCCGAGGACACCTTTACGGGCACCACCGCCAGGGCCGCCTGCACTGCCGCAGCGCAGGCCCCTCTCGAGTTGGTCCGGGTACTTGACGCTGCGGTTGAGTGGGACAGATTCGAGGACATACGGTATGCGAGCCAACCTCTTCCCCTCCGACGTTGGTTGGCTGGCCGACCTCAAGAACCTGAGCCACATGCACGGACTGGCTGCCCAACATCAGAGGGGAGAATAGTACCCGGCAACCCACCGCCATAGGTCATAGGCAGCTCTCCTCACCTGTACAGCCAACGGGCCCCAGTCATCCCGCATGGCGATCCAGCCGAAAGGAAAAGATCAAGACGCCATATGCAGGGGGCGGAGCCTACATGAGGCTTACACGCCGCGCTGCAGACATGATATGATATGATATGATAGGTTATTTATAACGCGCTTAATACCCAGAGGTTTCTAAGCGCGGACCCAGGGATCGAACCCATGTTGCTCCGTGTCATCTGGCTTCCCCAGCGCCCCGGTGGACAGCAGCAGCAGCCAGGAGACTGGGGGCTTGGTGGGAGGTCCTATCACAACCAACAGGACAAAGGGAACAGGAAGGGGGAAGGCAGCTCTTTTTCTAGGGGGAGGGCTCACAGAGTATCAACCAATCAGTTGGAGGGGGAAAGGACAGGTCCCTGATTGGCCCTCTTACAAGCCTATGACTGAGAATAAAAGGGACTGGCCTAATGACAATTCTGTTGCTCATTGCAGGGAGAAGGAGAGGAGTGTGGCCGCGACTGGTGGGCCTATCCGGGCTCGAGTGAGTAGGAGACACCTCACAAGTATTTTCCTCAGACTTTAAACCCCACAGTGAAGTAACTGTTGAAGAGCCTGTGGTCCTTTTTGTTTGTTTCTTGAACATTGACAGTGCCTTGAATAAAGTTCTTTCTCATCAATACCGGCTCCTGTCCAGATTTCCACAGTAAGGAAAGTAGTTCCCACCTGGGTAAGGAGTTCCTGCATGGGTAAGGAATTCCTGCTTGAGTAACAAGTTCCCGCTTGTGTAAGGGTTTCTGCCTTAGAAAGGAGTTCCCGCATGTGTAAGGAGATCACACCTGGGTAAGGAGGTACCACATGGGTAAGGAGTTCATGCCTGGGTAAGGAGTTCCTGCCTGGGTAAGGTGTCCCTGATTGGGTAATGAGGTTCTGCCTGGGTGATGACTTCCAAGGAGTTCACGCCTGGGTAAGGTGTCCCTGCCTGGGTAAGAGCATTCCTGTCTGGGTAAGGAATTCCTGTCTGGGTAAGGAGTGCTGTCTGGATAATGAGGTCCTGCATGGGTAAGGATTTCCTGCATGGGTAAGGAGTTCCTGAATGGGTAAGGAGTTTCTGCATAGGTAAGGAGTGCCCATATGGGAAGGTGCTGGCAGACCTCAATGGGCCAGGGCAGGATGTGGCACAGGCCACGAAGTGCTGGTGGAAGGGGGTCTATCCACTTGGCACCGCTGGACACCACTCGTTTTTCATCTCCTTTGTCTTCACCTGTTTCACCTGCTGCACCACCTTAAATGTTTTCCTGAGAACCCAACAACAACAGACACTCTTCACCTCCCATCTTTGCTTCCAAACCTATTCTTCCACTCTCTCACCTTCTGTCTTCCGCCCTTCCCTCCAGTTGTGTCTGTATAAGTAGTGTGCACTATTCTCCTTTCCTATTTCAATCTGTCTCCTCCCTGTTGTGAGTTAAGCACTTTGCTGTGCTGTCATGTGTTGCTACTAGTGATCACAACATGTCTCTAACTAGTACGGCTTTGATCACGTGTCTTATGTTAATAAAACTGGCAAGTGGCTTCCCGCTCACTAGTTGGTTTCACTCTTAAAGCTGACTCTGTCTCTTATTCATGTGTAAATGCTGAGTAGGGCCCAGCTTCTCCACAGACCTTAACTGGCGACAAGGGTCTAGATGTACCCCTGTGTGTGTCGGCCTCCAGGGCCTCACATTCTTTGGCTCTGTGTGGGGCTCGTGAAGCTCAGGAGGATTCTCCTCTGTGCGGCTGACCTCCCGGGCACATTGTGGTGCTTCCAAAGGTGCCAAGGGAGAGCGTTGCAGCTCTCTGTGCCGTCGGGTTCCTGCCTGGCACACTCTTGTGCTGTATGCAGGTGTGCTGCGAGGAAGTAAGAGAGAGCAGAGACTCTCCCTGCCAGCATGGTACTTGAGCCATGTCCCAGAGGTGTGCCTGGGGGCAGGTGAGTGCCGGTACGCACTTGACAATGCTAAAGGAAGAAGAAAAACAAAAAGAAGCAGCCTCCCCGCTCTGCTGCCCAGCTCCCTGTGCCCCGCCTGGGAGAGAGGAACTCAATGTGTGGCGGCAGCTATACAACTTGCCCGCCCAGCGGTTCAATATTGCCCAGCTGGTTCCGGTGCTCCTGCCTGTGATAGCATTCCGGCTGCAACATGCTGACCGAAGGAAAGAAAACCACCACACTACTCAAGATACATTGTTAAAGAAACCCTGCCCCAGTCATGATTCAATAAAAGCCCTTTCAGAGATGGATTGTGCCAACAACAAAGGTTTTATTCTCAGCCGGCTGGCAGCTGTTACACAAGCCATAGTTAGTAAGCAAGGCAAGGATTCAAAGCCTGCCCGTTTTCAACACACTTTTATTCAAAAAACAGTATTCAACAATCGTTTCTATGCTACTCTGAACCTTCGATTTTAACATGTTCTAATTGGCTATTTTACTTAAAGGTCAAAACGTCACTTGTGTCCCATTGGACATAAACACTTCCTGAAACACATAACTCCCTATGCAAATTAGCAAAACTAGGTAGTTGCCCAAATTTCACTGAATCATCGACATGCGTTGCACCCTTAAGCCAAAAAAACTGCTTTGAGTGCGACACATTTCTTCAGACTGCCTTAGCACACTGTGTTTCAAGACATAAATAGCCTGTCTGGTTTTCTATTGGTTCAATGTCTTTATCTTATCTTTTTTTTACTGTAAGCCAATTTTGTTTTATGAGTCACACCAATGAGAATCTCATATTCTACTATTTGATTTCTGCTGTCTCACTGTATCTTGGCTTTCTGCCCAACATACTCCCTTTTCTGCACACAACACTTTTCCTGTGCTTCCAGCACTTTCAAACCTTCACTGGATTCCGAGACCTGCAGCCATCTGTAGTACAATGGCTATCGTTTGCTAAGCTATATTCTCTGATAATTATTGTTGTGCGCAATGTAAGCATACCTTACCCTTCATGTTCTATGTTGCCCTAAATAACTGTGCCCAGTGTTATCTATTTCCAATGTTTTTGCCTTAAATAAGGCCAGTGTAGCTGCCCCAATAGACAATACTCCTAATTTTTAGAATGTTGGACAGGAGAGAGGGGTATTGGCCCTAACTACTATATTAACCTGTCGTGTCATAAAAAGAGCAGGGGAAAGGCTGCTCCTCTGTGATGCTGGAAATGCATCGGAGGGACAGGGCCTCTGTATCCTTGTCCTTTACTGCTTTTTATTGTGTGTTCTGTTGTGTTTTCCGTGCAGGAGTTCATGTGGGACCCCCGGTGGTGCAGCTCTCTCTTTTGGTTTGGTGTACAGACCCGTGGGATACCCTTATGGCACCCATGGGTGGGGGGGCACAACCCTGTGCCCCTAGTGTATGTTTTTGGGCACCTGTGTGTGTCCCACAGAGCAGGGTATGGGCTGGTGGCAGCTCCATGCTGAATTTGACAGGTGCTCTGAGTATCCTCCATTTTGGGATACCCACGCCCTGCCATTGGAATCAGTTGATTCCTGATAGGAAACAAGATGGCCCCTGTGGCCTCTTGCTTTCTATTGCCTGTTACCTTGTTTTCCCAAAGTCCTGGGAAGCCCTGACTCTGTCCCTCCCCCCTGACCAGCTGTTGGGTGGAAGTTCCATATATGGTGTTGTAGTGAAGTCCAGGCCAGACTGGCTGGTGCCTTCCCAATGACTGTATGTTGTGGGTACGCCTGTGGGTGAGACCTGGGTGAATGGAGTGTGTGACGAATACGCATTCTGTGTTGTGGGTGTCTAGTATCTGGTGTTTGACACAATGATTGAGAAAGCCCTGCCCGAAATTGGTATGAATGCAGTGTGGAGTGTTGAATAGCTGGGTACTTGTCCCAATACACATAACTTGTTGTGAGTGTCTGGAGAAGAGTGAATGGCCTGAATGCACTATGCACCTGATTGGCTGCCTGCCTGCATGAATGCCCTTCTGACCGATTGGTTGCCTGAGTGCGAGCCAGCAGATGAATGGGAGATCAACTAGTATATCTGGGGGCCTCTCACTGCTAGAATTCGTGTTGAGAAGCTGAAGAGTAACTGGAGTGAAACTGTAGATTAACCTTGAAGCCCTGCTGGAAGAGAAGAATTGCTGTTGCTCTCCTTCACAATCTGAAAGCTGCTGTGTCTCCAAGAACTGACCCAGAGAGGACCTGATAAGGTGCCCTCTTCCTGAGCTACGAGGGACCATTGTGCACCAGCTGATCTTTGCCAAAGCTCCCTGGTAGACAGACCTATGACAGGCTGCTGACCGGAGACGGGGACTGCCACGGAATCCCAAAGAGAAGCGCCCGGACTGTTGTCTGCCTCTGCCGACGACTGCCATCGCCGACCAGAGCCGCTGTGCTCCCGTTTGCCTAAGAACTTCATTTGATCCAAGGACGGTCTCGTCCGTATCGTCGCCGCTGTATCCTGCTGGCGAAGGCCAGACCGTTGACGTGCCGAGGAGTATCCACCAGTGGGTTTCTCGCCACCCAAAGACCAAAGAGATGCCGACGACTTGATGCCCTTGCTGGGCCACAGTTCTTCAAACTCTTTGCGGTCCAGAACTATCAACACCAAGGTGCCCCGCACGACTCTTCCTTGCAGGACGTTTACGCTTCCCCGTCAACAAGCACCGCTAGGAACGAAGCTGCCACTTCACCGTCGTAGCTCACCCTGTTCTCCGTTGGACGTTCGACGACCCGTGACTCCTGCCTTAAAAGGAGGGCACTCAAGAAGGGCCGACGATTCCCCGACGACGAACACTACAATTCCAGGTACATTGGGACTGTAGAACTATTGTAGAGGGAAATAAGACTTGTAGAACAATATATGGACTAGGCTTGTTATACATCTTTGCTTTACAGGTTGCCCAGGTGGGGGGATCTCCACACAGATCTGTGCTTAACGGTAGAGGCCAGTATTCTGCCTATTGTTTCAACCATCTTGTTTTCCTTCCCCTCTCTACTGCTGGTTTCCTCTTTATTGATCTGTGTGACATTTTGATAGCATAGTTGATGCACTTTAATGATATCTAATAATAATTGTGGTGCCACTGTAGAACTGTATATATTTACCATTATTGATTTTCTGAGCACAAAGTGAGTTATTGTGATAGTGTACATAACCTTGAATATTAATTATATAAAGACTGTGTTATAACCAATACAGTGTGTGGACATTCCTTTGTGGGGGCTTGGGGACTACACTGTACTTAAGAACCAGCCTGCATCACCTCCTGAGAAGCTAGGCCTTGATTGCTTGTCCATTGCTACCACAATAGAGAATCTTGGCTGAGGTCCTCTGTGCCTCTCCTTTACCATATAGAGAGCGGAAGTACAGTCCCTCCCTCCAGTCTTTACATCCTCTACAACTGCATCACCATAATACCCGGGGACAGGCTCTGCATGGTGAAGGAGCCAGCTGCCAGCAGGCCAAGGCACAGGCCTGTCACAAAGACCCGTAGCAGTCTGGGGAGAACCACATCGAGGACAGATACTGTTACCTTCAAGGGGGCCAGAACCATTGCCCATCTGCTTGTGGTTGGCACTGTGACCCCCACACAATGGGGAGAGGGAAGGTTAGGAGGAGCATAGTGTCAACAGGTGCAGGAACGTAGTGGCAACACCAAAGCACATTGGCTTTTCCTGCCGTGGCCCTCAGAAAGGGTGCTTGTGTGGCCAGGATACCACTGGGGCGTATCACTGCTGTCAAGGGAAGGCGGTGACCACACACCCCGGCCTCCTCTGCCGCGACCCTCAGGAGGGTGCTTGTGCAGCAAAGTCTGAAGGGAGCCCCAGGGGGAGTATGTCAGTGCTGAAAGAAGGTCAGCAAGGGCACGTCATGCAACAGGGATCTAGGTTCGCCAGCAGTGGCAGAGGCGCTGAGGCTCAAGGGGCTTGGCTCACAATCCCAGGACATCTTAACTTTCAGACACCAAGCCCGAGCCCAAGGGGTACTGTACTCCCCGTAGGCACGTCATTCCACAGCCACCCAGTGCCAGAATTTGACATGAGGGCGAACCCAGGGACCCAGGCGCCCAGGGGCCCAAGTTGGATGCACTGGCTGGAGAGGCTGGATATGTGGCCCCCCTGGGCATCAATCACCACAGCCTGCGACCTTGAACCCTGGAGAAACCGGCGGGCCAAAACAGGGCCAACATGACACTCATCACGGAGGACGCCAGCTGGCCGAGGGAGGATGGAGGGGAAGAAGTGGTAGCCTGAATCCAGCACAAGTACGAGGATGAAGAGGTATTCTTCAAGACAGAGCAACTGCAAAGGGCCCCCAGCAAGCGACCCGGGGTGGCAGAGTGGAAAAGACAGAAGAATCAGGCAAAGAAGGCCTGTGCCCATTGGCGCAACAATGCGAGGTGCCAAGGCTAGCTGTGTGAATGAACGCTGGAGCTGAGTATTGTTGAAGTTACAAAAGTTATGTTGGTATTCAATGTTCTTATCCTTTGATATTTGAGGCAGAATAAGGTTTCCGCCTGGGGGAACGCATTGATAGTGGTTTTATTTATGTATATATGAATGAGGAATCACGTAGATGTTCCTCTTAACTGATTGAGTTTTTTTCTAGAGATGATTGCACTGATACATTAAGAAGAAATATGTGATTTTAGTTTAGTACTTGTTTGTATTGTTTGTTTGTTTCTTTTCTGTTTTTTATTGCAAAAATGTTTTCTGGTAAAGCTAATGGGCCTCATTACAGGTCGGGCGGTCCGGAAATAACAGTGGCGGTAAACCCGCCGCCACTGTTAATTCCGGACCACCCGATCCCGACTCATGCAGGCGGGAGGTGATGTTCCCGCCAGGTCTGACCTGGCGGGTTTAACACCGCCCGCCTGCAGGCGGACGTGGACACACCAGCACCATCACGAGATGGTGCCGGTGTTTCCACTTCCCCATTCCCATTGAGTCCCATGGAACTCAATGGGAATGGGGATTTACGAATTCCGCCTCCGGAATTCCCGGGACACCAGGGTCGTAATGCCCTGGTATTTTCCGGGAGTCACGGAGGCAGAATGGTAATACGAGTCTGGCGGTAACCAGGCGGTTTTACCGCCTCAGTTACCGCCGGACTCATAATGAGGCCCAATGTATTGCACACAAAACAAGTCTATCTTTCCCCTATACTAGGAGGCGTCCCTACCTAGCAAAACTAGTTACAATGCTCATCAGTCGTCAGTGAGTGTCTTGAAAATAAGCAGTCCACCGTCCCAAACTAACCACAAAAATGTAGTCAATATTTTATCTTTAAATAGTCTCTAGTGACTCGGTTCACGAGTTCCTATAGTTCCTTCAATACTTTATTGGGCATTTCTTTCGCCTCTTGCTCTCCTCTATGAAGAGGTGTTCTTTTCTCTTCCCAGGCTACAGCTCTCTGATAGTTCAGTGTTTTCCCTTTATTATCTCTTTTCTTTGTACACACTTCACAGTCTCTGGCTTCTCTCTGACCTTTGTTCTTGGTCCTATGTCTTATTCCAATCTTATTCTCAAGCTTCTCTTTGATGACTTTGCTTTCTTCTTGGGGTGGGCTTTCTTTGTCTTGATTGATATGAGTTTGATCATTCCCATAACAGTTCTCCTTCACTCCTCTTTGTAACATTGTTATAAAGTCTTTCTTGTGACTGGGACAAGTATGGGTACTCCGATAATCATTCCAATAATGATTATCATGCACTCTTCTTTTTGACAATGTTATAATGTCTTTCTTGTGACTGGGGAGAGTATGATCATTCCAATAATGATTCCCATTCACTCTTCTTTATTCTCATTCACTGTTCTTTGTGATAAAGTTATAATGTTTTTCTTGTGACTGGGACGAGTATGATCATTCCAATAATAATTCCCATTCACTCGTCTTTGTGACAATGGTATAATGTCTTTCTCGTTACTAGGACGAGCATGAGCATTCCAATATTGATTCTCGCTCTCCCTCACGGGTCTCCCATTTTCTGTATTACCTGATGTTCTCAGGAATAACGTCACTGGGTTTCCTACCCATTCGGGGTCAGTTCTCTCTCTCCCCAGCTTTGTCTCTTGTGCCCCTTCTATGTTTTTGTCTCTGTCTCTTCTTGGTAGGTGGCTGTTCGGTATTTCATATACCGGCTTGTTCCATGTTTGCAGATATGCAGTGGTTTCGGCATTGTTACTGGGACCCTTATCCAAACATGAGTCTTCGATGGTCACGCCACCACGGTACATCTCTTTCTTGCTCTCTGGTCTAGGACACCATGCATCCGGCTCTGTTTTGCTCTGTCTCCTTGCTACAGGTTGTAGCATGTCTCTCTCTGTTGCTCGCATGCTCACAGCTCCAGGACGCTGCACGGCGAGTCTCTCTGATTCTTGCACTCTCATAATTTCAGGACATTGCACACCCAGTCTCTCTGCTTCTCACACACTCACAGCTCCAGGACGATGCATGTCCAGTCTCCCTCTCGAGGCAGCGTTCAAGCCTTTTTTGTAATTCACAGGTTATTCCCTCGCATCTCCAGGCTCCTCTCCTTTCAGGACTTACGTAGCCGTGGGGCTTTTTCGGCACAACTCCTTGTCCCTTTTTCTCTGTCTCCAGCGGATTATGTTCTTCTCTGTACGTCATCTTCTTCGTCCCAGTTAAATGGGAATGTATACTTAAAGGTGGGGGGTCAGGGCCCCGAGGATGCATAAGGGCCCGAACACCAAACAAGCAACTGTGAGATTAGCAGAGGGAAGGAGGCAGTTAAGAGGAAAGTCTTGAGGAGCCTGCAGAATTTAAGGAAGGCCTGCTCAAGATGAAGAGGGAGGAGAGGCTGTTCCAAAGAAGGGAGCCAGCTAAGTAAAGCGATCAACCTCATGCCCTCTGTTTAGTGAAACACTTTACACACAAAGAGTTGGTGCCAGTGGAGTGCAGAGGTCTAGAGGGGTAATAGTTAGTAAGAGAGAGTTGCAGATAGTATGGTCTCCGACCCCAGACAGCCTTGTGGATGATACAGAGGGATTTGAATTTAATCCATGAAGCACCCGGGAGCCAGTGAAGACATTTTAGGGCAGGAGAGATGTGGTACCTGGGCTTGAGGCCAAGGATAAGTCTCACTGACCTATTCTGGATTAGCTGGAAGGGTCGCAGAGTGGAAGAAGGCAGATTCAGGAGGAGGCTATTGCAATAGTCGAGCCTAGAGAGAACGAGGGCTCGGGTAACATTGAGCTTCTGGCAGAGGTGAGAAAAGGTAGAATTCCTTTGAGAAGTAAGAGCTGAAAGTGGGACTTGTTGGCAATGTCCTGAGTGTGAGGGAGGAAGGAGAGAGAGGAGTCAAAGATGACTGAGGTTTCTGGCTTCAGAAGAGGGAGCAGGGGAGAGCCCATGGAAGAAGGCCAGAGTAAAGAGAAGAAGTCAGGAGCAGGGGTCCCAGTGGGAAGGATCTTCCTTTGCTGGCATTGAGGCACAGATCATTAGAAGTGCACCAGGACTGGATGACAGAAAGGTAGTCAGGGATGATGGAAGGTGCACGAGGGTCAGCAGGAAATTTGAAGAAGAGTTGTATGTCATCAGCATAACACTGGAAGTTGGGGGAGAAGGAGTAGATGAGGAGTGCCAGCTGAGTGAGCTAGATGTTAAAGAGCCAAGGCAATAGTATAGAGCCCTGGAGGACACCACAGGTGGAGAAAGAAGTAGGAGAGGAGAAGGTGCCTAGGATGACTTTGGAGGAACAGTCAGTGCCCGCTCCGAGATATCAAGGGTGTCATGGAGCCTTTGTATGAAGATGGATTTGTTGACCATGTGAAATGCAAAGGAGAGATCAAGTAGGATAAGGACAGCTGGGGAATTGGAATCCAGCGATGCAAGCTGTTCTTCACGGGTGTTCAGGAGAGCAATTTCCATGTCCTGGATGCTCGGAATCCAGATTGATGGTCGTGGAGACCACCAACAACTTCATTATGAGAGTTAAGTTGGTGCAAGGCCAACTTCTCCAGCAGTTTCCCCAGGAAGGGGGTGATGGAGATAGGGTGGCAGTGGGCTGGACAGCTAGGGTCTGCTGATGTATTTTAAGGAGGGGGCGCACAAGGGAGTGCTTGAGGGAGGAGGGGAAAGAACCAGCAGCAAAGGGCTAGTTAGAGATCAGGAGTGCAGGGACAAGAGAGCCAATGTTGTCTTTGATGGCACTGGAGGAGCAAGGAAAAACCTGTTTGGAAGAGACCTTCATCGAGCAAACAACTTTAGTGACTTCTTCCAGTGAAACAGGGGCAAAGGAGGAGAAGGCGGAAGGAGGGGTGAGGAATGGGTTGGGAGAGTGAGTGACAAGGCTGTTCAGGATGTCCTGCATTTTGGTGGTGAAGTAAGTGGCAAGTGCATTGCAGTTGGCCTGAGAAGGAACATAGGAAGAGGAGACTGTGGAAGGGTTGGCTAGTTCCCTGAAGATTTTGAAAAGTTCAGCTGTGTTGTTGAATGAACCAGAAACCCATCCCTGAATGTGGGCCCTTTTATTGGCATGGATAGAGTGTCTGTATTGCCTTTGGAGCAGACACGCCAGTTTGTCAGCGGGTAAGCCTGGGGTTTGCCACTTCCGTTCTGCAGCTTTGCACTTTTGTTTCAGGGCTGCAAGTTCAGAGTCATACCAGGTGTTGTGCTAAGAGGCAGTTTTCAAGCAGATCCTCATGACTGGGCCAAGAATGTCAAGGGTGTTCATGATGGACAGGTGGAAGTTGCTGCGAGCAGTTTCAGTGGTAGAGTCTGAGTTGGGAGGGCAAGAGGGATAAAGGTGGAAGGGAAGGCAGCAGCTGACACTCATTTCATTGGGCGGATGTTCATCAACAGGGTTGGTAGGGCTTTTAGAGGCGTGGTCCAAGGGAAGAGGAGAGAAGAGAGTGGTCTGACCAAGGGAGAGGGGTTACCAGGGGAGATGAGAGAAGGAGGTAAGAGTGGATGAGGGCATCCAGAGTGTGTCCAGCCAAAAGGGTTGGACCGGCAGGGAGAATAGAGAGGGATAGAGAGGTGCAGAGGTCAATGAAAAGAGTGAATGTTGTGCCAGGGGAGTCCAATTGGATGTTAAAGTCACACAGGAGGAGCAGGACAAAAGTAAGGAGGAACAGAAATCAGCCCCTTCAGAGAGGTACAGGGAGGTAGCGCCCAGAGGCCGGTAAATGGTAGCAATGGTCAGGGTTGAGGAGGAAGAGATGACCAGCTTCCAGACCAGGCTCTCAAAGAAAGAGTACAGCTGAGTGGCTAAAATGGAAGAAGGAAACTACTCAGGGAAGATTAAGGCAACCCCACCACCAGCATGATGAGGTTGCCGATTGGAAATTATCTTAAAGGCCTCAGGTAGTAGGGAGTCAAAAAGGGCTTCTCAGCTGGCATTTAACCATGTCTCAGTAAGAGCGAGAATGTCAAGGCCAGTGTCTTCAAAAAGGAGGCAGATGTCAGCAGAGTGTTTGTTGGCTGAGTGGGCATTAAGAGTTGCCAGGTGTAGATGGTCTCTGCCTTTGAAGGTTTTCTAAGGTGGAGTACAGGGATGTGGGACTTCACACAGAGGTGGAGGGGGCAAGTAGCGTGAGAGGCTGGGAAAGGAAGAAAGTTAATGAGGGATGGAAGGATCCAGTCAAATAGAAGGAGGTTGGCTTGAGGACCCTGCACCAGGATAGTGCCAGTGTAGTAGACATTAATGATGCAGCGTGATGAGAAGTAGCCTGCCAAGAGGCCTTCCCACTTGGTGCCACCATTAATGGGAGAGCATGTGGAAGGGGAGAGAGTAGAGATGAGATGAGAAGTCCATAGGTCGGGAGAGGGGACAGAGAAGAGGATATCAGTGAAGATCTCTCTGGAAGATGCACTGACGTAGGTGTCTGCGATAGGAAGGCCAGGATTTGCACCTACAATGACTTGTGCTTTTTTCGTCCAGATTTTGTGAGAGAGGGAGGATAGGTTATAGTGTAGCACTTATAAAAGATTGGAGATATGGAGAGTTCCATCTCAGTGGCAGATGATAGATGAGAGAAGGAAGTGGGAGGAGGGGAGAGGCTGCGATGCACAGTCGTGACCCTTACTCCAAGGCGGCCTAGTAGTTAAGGAGGGCACAAATACAAATGCAGAGCAAAAGGTGGGGTGCAGGATTTGATTTTTATAGAAGTCCCACAGTGCAGTGCACAGCAAGAATGCAAGATGTAAAGCACACCGACCTAGATTTGATTATTAAAAAGGAACACAATGCAGTGCACAAAGGGATGCAAGAGGAAAAGGGGAAACACAACGTGACATGAATTGACCAACTGCAGAGCACCAAGCGCTGTGACGTAAAGAGGAGGTCATGTGAGAATGCAGAATGCCCTCCAGAGAGTTCCTCTCAGGAACGGGAGTCCCTGTCCCCAAAGGGGGAGTCTCTCCCAGTGAGGTCCCACTTGCCTCGACCCCAAAGGGGGAGGCTCTCCCAGTGAGGACCCACTTGCCTTTACCCCAAAGGGGGTGTCTCTCCCAGTGAGGTCCCACTTGCCTTTACCCCTAGGGAGGGTATTGGGGAGCGTGCTCACCTCCAGAGCCTAACAGGGGGGACTCCCCCTTGGGGAGAAGGGGTGAATTCCTGTGATTCGTCACAACACACAGTCATTGATCTTCTCTTATAGTGGGGAAATAGAACCTTCATGTCTCACATGGTAAAATGCTTAAAGCCACCCCACTATCCAAACTCAAACAGGGAGCATTCAGCAGAGAGCGTGTGGGATAACCAGGGTGCTGTGTGTGCCGCTGATTGGGCAGAACCCACTGTTCATGTGACCTGATGCGGATTCTTCTTGTAAAAGACTGCATTCACCAACACAGAGCCCCGAGTCACATTTGCTTGTGGATTCTGACTGCCAGCTAAAATTGGCCCGCATCTAGGCATGTTCCAGTCCAAGTGCTCATGTTTCCCCAGGGGCTGTGAGTGAAAACACCTGCTGTGCTATCAGCACCAATTATCGGCTACCACAAACATAGGCCTTTCACTGCCGGCAGGACATGTGCCAGCACACGCTGTCTGCCTCAAAGTACAGCACAAGTACTCTGGAGATGGCGAGTCCTTTCAAATCAGAGCTTGCGGTCCGACTCCAGGGGTGCCTCCGGACCTATGTTAGCCCAGACTAGATGGGCTGCTCTGATGGGCACTCCTCTAAGATTGCAGCCTCACCGCTAGAGGGGGCTGTCCTGAAACTGCCCTAATATCACAGCCACTCCTCCAGAGGGCCATGTCCTGAGATTGCAGCCACTCCTCCAGAGGGCGCTGTCCTGATATTACACACTCTCCTCTGGAGGGCGCTGTCCTGAGATTGCAACCTCTCCTCTGGAGGGCCCTGTCCTGATATTACACACTCTCCTCTGGAGGGCGCTGTCCTGAGATTGCAACCTCTCCTCTGGAGGGCAATGTCCTGAGGTTGCAGTCTCTCGTCTAGAGGGCCCTGTCCTGAAACTGCAGCCTCGCCTCTGGAGGGCGCTGTTCTGAGACTGCAGCCTCTCCTCTAGAGGGTGCTGTCCTGAGACTACAGCCTCACCTTTAGAGGGCGCTGTTCTGAGATTGTAGCCTCTCCTCTGGAGGACGCTGTCCTGAGATTGCAGCCTCTCCTCTGGAGGGTGCTGTCCTGAGGTTGCAGCCTCTCCTCTAGAGGGCCCTGTCCTGAGATTGCAGCCTCTCCTCTGGAGGGCGCTGTCCTGAGACTGCAGCCTATCCTCTAGGGGGCACTGTCCTGATATTACACACTCTTCTCTGGAGGGTGCTGTCCTGAGATTGCAGCCTCTCCTCTGGATGGCGCTGTCCTGAAATTGCAGCCTCTCCTCTGGAGGGCGCAGTCCTGAGGTTGCAGCCTCTCCTCTAGAGGGCCCTGTCCTGAGATTGCAGCCTCTCCTCCAGAGGGAGCTGTCCTGAGACTACAGCCTCTCCTTTAGAGGGCGCTGTCCTACGATTGCAGCCTCTCCTCTGGAGGGTGCTGTACTGAGGTTGCAATCTCTTTTCTGGAGGGCGCTGTCCTGAGGTTGCAGCCTCTCCTCTAGAGGGCCCTGTCCTGAGATTGCAGCCTCTCCTCTAGAGGGTGCTGTCCTGAGATTGCAGCCTCTCCTCTGGAGGGCGCTGTCCTAAAGCTGCAACCTCTCCTCCGGAGGGTGCTGTCATGAGATTACAGCCTCTCCTCCAGAGGGCGCTGTCCTGAGACTGCAGCCTCACCTTTAGAGGGTGCTGTCCTGAGACTGCAGCCTCTCCTCTAGAGGGTGCTGTCCTGAGACTGCAGCCTCTCCTTTAGAGGGTGCTGTCCTGAGATTATAGCCTCTCCTCTAGAGAGCGCTGTCCTGAGATTGCAGCCTCTCTTCTAGAGGGCGCTGTCCTGAGATTGCAGCCTCTCCTCTGGAGGGCGCTGTCCTGAGATTGCAGCCTCTCCTCCGGAGGGTGCTGTTCTGAGATTGCAGCCTCTCCTCTAGAGGGCGCTGTCCTGAGATTGCAGCCTCTCCTCTGGAGGGCGCTGTCATGAGACTGCAGCCTCTCCTCTAGTGGGCGCTGTCCTGATATTACACACTCTCCTCTGGCGGGCGCTGTCCTGAGATTGCAGCCTCTCCTCCGGAGGGCGCTGTCATGAGACTGCAGCCTCTCCTCTAGAGGGTGCTGTCCTGATATTACACACTCTCCTCTTAAGGGCGCTGTCCTGAGATTGCAGCCTCTCCTCCGGAGGGTGCTGTCCTGAGACTGCAGCCTCTCCTCTAGAGGGCGCTGTCCTGAGATTGCAGCCTCTCCTCTGGAGGGCGCTGTCCTAAAGCTGCAACCTCTCCTCCGAAGGGTGCTGTCATGAGATTACAGCCTCTCCTCCAGTGGGCGCTGTCCTGAGACTGCAGCCTCACCTTTAGAGGGTGCTGTCCTGAGACTGCAGCCTCTCCTCTAGAGGGCGCTGTCCTGAGACTTGCAGCCTCTCCTTTAGAGGGTGCTGTCCTGAGATTATAGGCTCTCCTCTAGAGGGCGCTGTCCTGAGATTGCAGCCTCTCTTCTAGAGGGCGCTGTCCTGAGATTGCAGCCTCTCCTCTGGAGGGCGCTGTCCTGAGATTGCAGCCTCTCCTTCGGAGGGTGCTGTTCTGAGATTGCAGCCTCTCCTCTAGAGGGCGCTGTCCTGAGATTGCAGCCTCTCCTCTGGAGGGCACTGTCATGAGACTGCAGCCTCTCCTCTAGAGGGCGCTGTCCTGATATTACACACTCTCCTCTGGAGGGTGCTGTCCTAATATTACACACTCTCCTCTGGAGGGCACTGTCCTGAGATTGGAGCCTCTCCTCTGGAGGGCGCTGTCATGAGACTGCAGCCTCTCCTCTAGAGGGTGCTGTCCCGAAATTACACACTCTCCTCTAGAGGGCGCTGTCCTGAGATTGCAGCCTCTCCTCCGGAGGGTGCTTTCCTGAGACTGCAACCTCTCCTCTAGAGGGTGCTGTCCTGAGATTGCAGCCTCTCCTCTGGAGGGTGCTATCCTGAGACTGCAGCCTCTCCTCTTGAGGGTGCTGTCCTGAGATTGCAGCCTCTCCTCTAGAGGGCGCTTTCCTGAGATTGCAGCCTCTCCTCCGGAGGGTGCTTTCCTGAGACTGCAACCTCTCCTCTAGAGGGTGCTGTCCTGAGATTGCAGCCTCTCCTCTGGAGGGTGCTATCCTGAGACTGCAGCCTCTCCTCTTGAGGGTGCTGTCCTGAGATTGCAGCCTCTCCTCTAGAGGGCGCTTTCCTGAGATTGCAGCCTCTCCTCTGGAGGGTGCTGTCCTGAGACTGCAGCCTCTCCTCTAGAGGGCGCTGTCCTGATATTACACACTCTCCTCTGGAGGGTGCTGGCCTGAGATTGCAGCCTCTCCTCTAGAGGGTGCTGTCCTGAGATTGCAGCCTCTCCTTTGAGGGTGCTGTCCTGAGACTGCAGCCTCTCCTCTAGAGGGCGCTATCCTGATATTACACACTCTCCTCTTGAGGGTGCTGTCCTGAGATTGCAGCCTCTCCTCCGGAGGGTGCTGTCATGAGACTGCAGCCTCTCCTCTAGAGGGCGCTGTCCTGAGATTGCAGCCTCTCCTCTGGAGGATGCTGTCATGAGACTGCAGCCTCTCCTCTGGAGGATGCTGTCCTGAGACTGCAGCCTCTCCTCTAGAGGGCGCTGTCTTGAGATTGCAGCCGCTCCTCTGGAGGATGCTGCCCTGAGACTGCAGCCTCTCCTCTAGAGGGCTCTCCTGATATTACACACTCTCCTCGAGGGCGCTGACCTGATATTACACACTCTCCTCTGGAGGGTGCTGTCATGAGACTGCAGCCTCTCCTCTAGAGGGCGCTGTCCTGATATTACACACTCTGATCTAGAGGGCTTTGTCCTGAGATTGCAGCCTCTCCTCCGGAGTGTGCTGTCCTGAGACTTCAGCCTCTCCTCTAGAGGGCGCTGTCCTGATATTACACACTCGCCTCTGGAGGGCGCTGTCCTGAGATTGCAGCCTCTCCTCTAGAGGGCGCTGTCCTGATATTACACACTCGCCTCTGGAGGGCGCTGTCCTGAGATTGCAGCCTCTCCTCTAGAGGGCGCTGTGCTGATGTTACACACTCACCTCTGGAGGGTGCTGTCCTGAGATTGCAGCCTCTCCTCTAGAGGGCGCTGTCTTGATGTTGCAGCCGCTCCTCTGAAGGGTGCTGTCCTGAGACTGCAGCCTCTCCTCTAGAGGGCGCTGTCCTGATATTACACACTCTCCTCTAGAGGGCGCTGTCCTGATATTACACACTCTCCTCTGGAGGGTGCTGTCCTGAGAATGCAGCCTCTCCTCCTGTTAGGAAAGATTTCATAATTGTAGGTCATTTTCCTTCCATGTGGCAACCCCGAAACATTTTGCTGTTGTTTTACACCATGATCTAATCTTTGCCAGAGAAGCGCAGCCTTCCGCCGCACTCCTCTGGGCTTTCGCTCCATTCTTACGGGGAAACTGACATGCCCTTAAGACAGTCAGTACCAGGAGACTTGTTTCCCTTAGTCCTTTCCTCATGTTGCAGCTTTTGAGCAACATGAAACAAGAGTGCACCATAATTTACATTACAGCGCTCCTGGGTCTCTAGTCATTCCAATGGCCCTAGAAACTCTCGCTGGACTTATCATGAAATGTGCAAGTGTGTCACGGATGGGACTGGTGGCAGCTATCGTTGCTTTGTGTTTTGAACCCCTTTTTGCCATGTTAACCGCGCATCCCGCGTTTGGCCCAAATGGGTGGCCGGCCTCCAAAATGGCCATGCCACGAGGTTCTTTGTCCTGTCCGCTGACCGTCTTGCCCCTTCACCTTCCCCCAGGTCGAGCCGAACCGGGGCGGTCCTTATTTGGTCATGCACTTTCCCGCGAAACACAACGCTTTCGCAGCTTCTGCATGCCTTGTGTGTGCCTCCAGGATGTGGACTGGGATGTCTGTTCCCAATACACATCCTGGGTGCCAGAGAGTCTAGAGTGTCCTGAATGCTTGGGACCACCATGGTCCGTGATAGCGCCACGTATGGTGTGAGTGTTTTGTGAGCAGATCTACCATTGGGTCCTCTCTGTTTTGGCGTGAAGGGAACTCTGGATAAGAGGAGGCTGGAAACACCACTACCATGTCGATCTCCTGAGTTCTCAAGAACAAAAGATAAAGGAGCCAAGTATCCTGCAACTAAGAAGCTGAGTCGAGGAATCGCTGGTGACCCGCTGAAGCTTTGGCACCCTGCACTGCTGTCGTCCTGTGAGACCCCTCTGCCTCTGATCGAACGAGAAGGCCTGTACTGGCGCTTCGACCCTTTAGAACAACTATTCTCGGCATCTTCACCAAATCCTGTACGTAAGCCTTCGGAAGCGTCCCTGGGCCATCCAGTGGACTGACCAGCCTACACAGGAACCTTGCTCTGTCACCGCCGCCTGGCTTACTGCTAATCCCATGTCCTCGGCACTCTCACACGATTCATACACTTGGCATTCTGAGGTCTGAAGTGAGACGTGTGCTTTGGGACCGGAATACCTGCGGTTGCCGAGTTGCCCTGCTGTGGTAACAAACCTGTGTGTGTTCGCTGCATGTGGGACACCCTCGACCCTGACTCCTGCTGTCGCAGAATCTACACGGCGTCGAGACATCCTGCTGATCGCATCTGAACCTGCCAGTACCGAAACGGAACTGGAGAGGCCTGGGTCTGCCTGCATCGGGGACCGGTGAGTAGTCAATACCCTAACCGGTCGCCCTCCCGCAGGAGCCTGTGGCTCTCCACCGCTGTCGTAAACAGCAACCCTTTTCCGCCCTCGCGCCCTGCTTCCGCCCACAAGTGAAGGCTGGGCTGGAGTAGCGGGGAACTGTTCATCATCGTTTTGTTCACCTCTCTGAACTGCCTGATCTCCCCGAAGAGACTCTCCTCTGCCCGTTGGCACCCACGTGTGCAGGTACTTTTGAGCATAAGGCTCCACTCTTCGTAGGGCTCGGACTTCTTTCTAGTTAGGTGGCCTCTGATGTCGAACTGGGTCTAACGATTACTTGCACCGCCTGTTTTCCTCCCCATCTAGGTGGTCTGCATATTTCGTGCTTCTAACTCTTTAGACCTCTTGGTCTTGTATATATATTTTATTGATTGTGATGTGTTAGTTTACTTGAGTTTTATCGTGATTCTTTACTATGGTCGAGGTTACAAAGGCCTTGCAATAAATGTGTCTATATTTTTAATATAACACCTGTCTGGAGTAATTTGTAAGCGTCCTTGCTTTGTGTGCTCATTGCGGGCTTTCAGTCACCCTCACCCCTCTTGAGACCTAGTCTTGACCGCTGCCATCGCTACCTTGATTGGTCTGGCTTGTCCAGAGGTTACCCTGTTCCAAGAAACTAGGCTGGCCTTCTGAAACTCTGCCTCTCCAGGACAGAGTTCAGAAATCCATCTTAACAAATTGGTGTACAGCGGTGGGATACGACTGAAGGTATCCAGTGTTTGCACGAGCGAGGGCATTTCGGGTTATTACTAACAGGACACGTCAGTGGCGTAACACAAAATGTGGGGGCCCCCCTGCGAACCATGCTGAGGGGGCCCCCCATCTCGGCAACAAATCACGGTCGTGCCACACTCTGGGCCGGCCTAGATTATCACACTTGCACAATACGCATGAACGTGCTGCTGAAGGGTATGCCACACACTGTACTAGGAGAAAGATATAAATATGTGTTTTAATGCAATATACAGCACACTTTCTGAGAATAATTGGCCAAAAAGCCAGAGTGCAATTGTTTTGTAGGGTAACACCAAACCAATATATGCAAGTCACCAACGGTGCACAGGAACATTAATGCTTTGCTATTAAAAATGCCATGCCACATTGAAAACATGTCCCACTGGCTGCACAATGTAGACCAGTGTAGACGCGTTATGAAATTACAGTAAAGCATTCCAGGCCACATTTATACAGACCTAGACTGGATGCACAAAAATGCCAGTCGAAGCAATAACACTCATCAAGAAGAGAGCACACATTGAAGCCCGGGTCTCTGCTGCCTCGAACAACACGCCCAAACTCTGTAAAATCTTCATGGAACTGGGCAATCCTGTTGCAGTCTCCACCTCTCCGGTTCCTTCCTAGGCCCTCTGTATGGCTCTGGCCTCTCACTTATCAGCTAAAACTCAGTACATCGTGTCCACTATCTCCTCTTCCTCTCCCTCTTCCTCTCTCGGCCCCCCTTTGGCCATCTCTACCTCTCCTCCTCCTTTCTCCTCTTTCTCTCTGACAACACCTGACAAGGTTTCTAAGACAAATCCGATCCATGAAAGTGTCGTCCAAACAGGTGCTCCCCTGCTCCTCCAGAACCATCAAGGGCCATATTGACACCCTCGCTGCACCTTGGCCAATTTCTGTAATCACTCTTTCACCACTGTAACGTTCCCCTCTCCCCTTAAGCACTCCCTTGAGCACCCACTCCTCAAGAAGCAGTCTGCCGATCCTACCTGTCCGGCAAACTATCGTCCAATCTCCATCACACCTTTCCTGGGAAAGCTCTTGGAAAAAAGCTGGCAATCTCTCAGCTTACTCTCCATGTTGAATCTGTTGGTTGTCTCCATGACCATAAGTCTAGCTCCAGAGCTGCCAGAGGCACGGAAACATCTTTCCTGAATACTGTGATGATCTGCTCTCTAACCTTGATTCCAGCATTTCTTCTGTCCTAATCCTCCGTGATCTTTCCTCGCCTTTCGACACAGTCAACCATGCCATCCTGATCAATCGACTACGTGAGAACCTGGGCATCACGGATCAGGGTCTGGAGTGGCTGACCTCCTTACTCTTGGCTGTCCCTCCCATGTCCAACTTGGTCCCTTTTTTTCAATCACCTCTCTCTTCCTGTGGCCTTCCCCAGGGCTCTATCCTCTCACCCTGGTTTTTCAACCTCTACTTGGCCCCTTTGGCCCACCTGATCTCTACCTTCTCCTCTAACTTTCAGTGTTATGCGAATGGCACTCAGCTTTCCTTCAGGCTCCTCTCATCTCTTGTTCATTCCTGACTGTCTATCCGTGATTCAAGATTGGTGGACCTCCAACGATATCGACGTTAGTGCCATTTAAGATGGAGATCCTTCTCATTGGGACCCCTTCCCCTGCTTTCCCTCTCTCACTCTGGCCACCCACCTTGGGCCCTCATCCTTCGCCTTCCTGCGAGGCAAAAAAACTTTTGTCTCATCTTCGACTCTACTCTCTCTTTCTCTCCTCGCATCTCGGACGTAGTCAAGAGGTCCCACTACCTACCAGCTGCTCCTCCTCAAAGGGACTCTTCCCTTTCTCACTTCAACCAGAAGCTCACTGTCTCCAGAGCCCTGTTTCTCTCTAGGCTGGACTACTGCAACAGCCTCTTTCTCAAGCTACCTTCCTCTACTCTCCACCCTCTGCAACTTATCCAGAACAGGACAGCGAGACTTGTCCTTGGCCACAAGCCCAGGGATCATATCTCTACAGCCCTGAAATCTCTCCACTTGCTCTCAGTGGTTGCAAGAATAAAGTTCAAGGCCCTTTGCATTATCCACAAGGCTTTGTGGGGTCGGGCCCACACTACAACCAACGGTCTCTTCCAAAATACCTTTTTTCCCGAGCCCTTCCACCGGCTACCTCCAATTCTCTAATGGCTAGATGCTTCTTCAGGCAGAGAGTGTGGGTGGTAGATCTCTCTCCTCTGCAGATGCCTCCCTCTGGAATGGCCTCCCTGCCCCTCTCAAACTTTAGCAGACCACCTGATGTTCAGAAGCAGCTCAAAACTTTCCTCTTCTCCTCTGCTTTTGCTCTCTCCCTCCCCTGCTGACCTACCTGATCTACCTGTCTGCTGTACCGACTGGTTGCTTGGCTACCCTCAGAGTCTCACTGAGTCCAGGCTCTTTCTTGATCAGTCACCCTTGCACTGCCGATGGCCTACCACGCACTTAGGGACTGTAACTGTAACCCTACAGTCCCTTGTTCTCCTTGCACTAGCAGAGCTGCACTGTCACAGAGCATGACAGCCCTGTTTTCCCCGCCCTTCTTCCTTGCACTCCCTACTCCCTTTCCCCTTGCATTTCTCATTCTCGCACTTGCACGATTTGAATGACACAAGGCCTAGTAAGATAATTTGTCTTGTCACTCCCTCTATCTTCACTCCATTGCTTGTCGCGCCAAGAATCACTTGTGTACAGGTGTGTTATAATAGACTTCTATCATATCATTTTATCACAGATGCTCAAAAAAATATACAATGCTGCAGTAAGAAATGGCTAGACTGGCAGTACCCAAATGCCAATCTAGCCAGGTAATTACACTTAGCAGGACTGCTTTATCAGAAATGCGCAGTTAAAAAAAAGTCATACCAAATTGAGGAATAACTAGACTGGCTGCACCAAAATGCCCCTCTAGCCACGAATACCACATATCTTGCCTGCTTAGACTGCACATGGACACCCATTGTGATTTATCGCACAATCCCACCTCCCACACATGCCCTCTCCCTCCCATGCCCTACCCCAACCTCCAAAATCAGGTCCTTGGCCCAGAATTACCTTCACGTCCCTCCTCCTTGTCCTAGAGCTTACGTTTGAGGCTCCTGGCCTCATAGGTAAGTACTGGGATGAGAAAGAGTGGGATTAGGAGTAATGAAGATACAGGTAGCTAAGTCAGGCATTACCCCCATGTACCTCTACCTCATCCCAGTGCTTGTGTATGAGGCAAGTACTGCCTCATACACAATTACAGGGGCAAGGAAGAATAGGGCTAGGAGTAATGACGATTACCAATAAGTAATTAAGGCATTAAACACAAGTAGGGGCTTAACAATATTCAGTTGACTGGGCTGCAGCACTCGCCCCCAGTAATTTTGGGCTATGTTGACTCAACCTGGCTGACCTTCAAAGCAGTTGCCGGACAGAACAGGACACCGATGTTAAACGGCAACAAGGGTTAACAAGGGCCAAGCAGTTACTAACGTAAAGCATTTCACTGTTAGTACCTGCATCACATGCCAAATCTTTTAGGCAATTGAAATTGTGATGTGTGTTTAGCACTTTCATGGCAGGGAAGTGATTGGAAGTGTAGAAAGGGAACAGGAGACCGTTCATTCTCACAACAGTTCATAAGTGGGTGCTTTCACACTTAAAGGAGAGAGTTAACTGCTTGTAACATTGAAGCTGCACTAGAATAGTCTCATTAAAATGCGTAAAGAAGTTAGATGCCCCCACACAAAAAAGTTTGCCTCCCCCACCACCCGAGAAGTTAGCGCCTCCCCAACATTTGAAGCATCAGCCCCCTGAAATGTAGGTTTTGTTGCGCCCCTGAGCACAAGCACACACACCATTCACCATATACATGCATGCACACCAGCCAGCCTTACATTTGTGTGCAACCTTTCACCATGCAGGCACACCCAGGCAGCCATCCTTACATTTAAGTGTGCACTCTTTCACCATGCAGGCACACCCAGGCAGCCACCCATACATTTGCGTGCAACCTTTCACCATGCAGGCACACCCAGGCAGCCACCCATACATTTGCGTGCAACCTTTCACCATGCAAGCACACCCAGGCAGCCACCCATATATTTGTGTGCAACCTTTCACCATGCAGGCACACCCAGGCAGCCATCCTTACATTTAAGTGTGCACTCTTAAACCATGCAGGCACACCCAGGCAGCCACCCATACATTTGCGTGCAACCTTTCACCATGCAGGCACACCCAGGCAGCCACCCATACATTTGCGTGCAACCTTTCACCATGCAGGCACACCCAGGCAGCCACCCATACATTTGTGTGCAACCTTTCACCATGCAGGCACACCCAGGCAGCCATCCTTACATTTAAGTGTGCACTCTTTCACCATGCAGGCACACCCAGGCAGCCACCCATACATTTGCGTGCAACCTTTCACCATGCAGGCACACCCAGGCAGCCACCCATACATTTGTGTGCAACCTTTCACCATGCAGGCACACCCAGGCAGCCATCCTTACATTTAAGTGTGCACTCTTTCACCATGCAGGCACACCCAGGCAGCCACCCATACATTTGTGTGCAACCTTTCACCATAATACACTCACACACACACGTCATGGGGTTGAGGGGAGCCCTATTACTTCAAAAAGAAATTGGGCCTCAGTATAAGTTTGATGGTCCGGTAACAACAGTACCGGTAAGCTTGCCAGTACTGTTGTTACCAGACCGGCAAACTACGAGTTTGGCTCGAGGGTGCCTTGCCGCCCGCCAGGTCTGACCTGGCGGGCGTACCATCACCCGTGAGCAGAGCATTATGAATGGTGCCGGTGCATCCCATCTCCTCATTCCCATTGAACCCTATGGGGATCAAATGGGAATGGGGAGCATTTTTTTCCGCCACCCGCAAATGGGCAATTACCAGGTCCGGCGGGCCGTAATGACCTGGTAATTGCCCATTCGCGGTTGCTGGAAAAAAGTGCAAGTTTGGCGGTAGCCTGGCAGTTTTACCGGCAAGGCTACAGCCAAACTTGTAATGAGGCTGATTGTTTCTTTTTGAAGTCACTCTGACTTCATAAAGACTTTATTTCTGTTACAGAAATAATGTCTCTATGAAGGCAAAGTGATTTTAAAAAGAAATAAAAAAAATATTTTGAAAAAAATATTTTTTTCAAGTGGGGCCCCCTCCCAGGACATGTGCTAGCGTGGCCCCCCGCACCACAGGGGCTGCGGGGGCCCCTGTTACGCCAGTGGGACACGTAGTGAATTGTCGTAGTATAACTCTTTAAAGGCCATAGTCCTATCAAACAGTATGGAAACAGGTACCTTGTTAACTTTAAATGCCTCTAAATCCAAAACATTGAAAAAGATGTGTGCTGAAAGAGGTGTTTCCTCGCAAGGCGCAAAAATGGAAATGATCCAAAGAATCATGGAGTGGCAAGAAGCTCAGCTTGACGGTATAGCTTCCGAGGACAGTGCAGAAGGCGGTGGCGCTGCTCTCACTGGTAGAGCTGACAGTTCTGCCGCTGCACTGGTCCACCGCGACCATGAGGACAGGGAGGATGAAATGTCCAATGTTTCCTCTGCCAGTGCTGATGGGGAGGCCATACTTGAATTCAAGAAGAACTGCTGTTTAGGCAGAAGGAGCTTGATTTCAATATGGCCAAACTAAAAATCGAACAGGCAGAAAAACAGAAAGACAGGGATCACCAGTTGGAACTGGCCAAGCTTCAAGTTGCAAATGGATCCAAGGGTCCTGGGCATGGGTCTGGGTCCTCCTCTCACCCAAGGCTTCCTAAGGATCTGCTCAGTGTGTATGAGGAAAAGAATGACATTATGGACTGGCTGAATACGTTTGAGTATGCATGTGAAGTTCAACAAGTTGACAATGCTGATAAAATTGCCTGGTTACTCAGCAGACTGCCCCATTCTGGCTGCAGTGCCATTATGGAAATGTCAAAGGCTGAGCGAGCAGATTTTGCAATGTTGAAGCTAACTCTCATTTTAAAGTTTGGAAAGACTCCTGCCCAATATTTAAAACAATTCCGAGAGTATAAGAAAAAAGAAGGTGGTACTTGGGTATCTTATGTAACCGAATCCTTAAAAAACTTTACTGGCTGGGTCGAAGGTTATAAGGTTTATACCTTTGAAGGTATGATAAGTCTTGTCATGCTGAACATATTTTTGCATCTTCTTCCCCGGAGCTTAAGCAGCATTTGGCGTATTCTAAGGAGATAGATCCAAAGAAACTTGCCATTGCAGCAGATTTATGGGTGTCACATCGAGTGTCCCATAAGGACAAAACTCATCCTGGTAAGCAGGAGGAAGGGAAAAAGTCCAAAGATAAGGAGGGTGGAGAGTCTGATACATCTTCTTCTCAAAAGGCTCACAAAAAGAAAAATAAGGGTAAGACACAAGAGAACCCCCAGGGTAGTGGAGGTCAGCCTCCGAAACAGAACTCTGGTTTTAGTAAGCCTCCCTATGTAAACAGACCCCATGGGTCGTGTTTTGCTTGTGGAGCAACTGACCATGTGAAGGGGGATCCCCGGTGTAAGGTTAGACCTTTGGGGGTCCACTCCGCTAATCTGGCCTTCTCCTCCTACGAGGAAGAAGAGATTACAGGAGCATCCTTCTCCTCACACTCCTTCCCCAGCGGGATAGAAGCTGAGGTAGTTTTAGTTTCCCTGGGTTCCTGGGAGCCTAAAGTCGCAGAGGCTTATGCTAGGATTCCAGATAATACCAAGCACTACTTTAAGGACAGTGTGCTGATCAATGGAGTAGATACTCCAGCTCTTAGGGATAGTGGGTGCAGTCAAACTGTAGTGGATTCTACCTTGGTAGACCGAGAGGAAGTTGCCAGAGCTACTCTGATGCCCACTAAGTTGGCTGACGGCCCACCTCGCATGTTTCCAGTAATACCTGTAAATCTTACTATCAATGGTACAGCAGTCAGGATTCCAGTGAGCATTCAGAGGAACGTCCTAGGAAAGGTCTTGTTGGGCAACGATCTCAGAGCTTTAGGGCTCATGGGAGACACTGCTGACAGACCCTGCACAAGATTTCAAACCAGGGTAGCACTGACCAAGCTCAGTGAGCTGCCCCAGCCAAAGGGGAAACCCAAGGCTAAAGGAGTAACAAAACCAAAACGAGGGAAAGAAAATATTCCTCCGAACTCACCTACCACTGCGGTGGAGTAAGTTGGTCAATTGCCCGGACCTGACGAGGAGGCAGCAATACCTGAAGTATTTTACCCTAATGACCATCCTGAACTAAAAGACTTGTTAGTAGAAGGTGGTCCTGACAGGGAAGAATTCAGTAAAGGCCAATGCGAGTGCCCATCTCTGGAAGGCCTAAGGAGACAGGCTTGCTCCCAGCTTGAGGGTGAACCTCCTGCAAAGCATCGGATTTATTGGGAAGGTGGACTCCTGTATAGTGAGCCCACAGAGTCTACAGAAGTAGACCATAGGAGGTTGGTGGTTCCCCTTGCTGTAAGACCCTTCCTCCTGCAGTTGGCACATGAAGTGCCCCTTGCTGGTCACCTTGGTATTAAGAGGACAAAGCAAAGGTTATCCATGCACTTCTCATGGCCCAAGATGGGGGTGCAAGTAGAAAGTCACTGCAGGAGTTGTGCCTCCTGCCAGTTATCTGGTAAGAGTGGCTCAACAATCCAAGCTCCATTGGTACCACTCCCAGTTGTGGGAATACCATTCGAAAGGGTAGGGATCGACATTGTTGGTCCCCTTGACCCGGAAACATCCTCAGGCAATATGTTTATCCTGGTGCTGGTCGACCATGCTACCAGGTATCTTGAGGCCATCCCATTAAAAACTGTAACTGCCAAGTCAGTTGCAAAAGCGTTACTTGGCATCTTTACTAGGGTTGGCTTCCCTAAAGAAGTTGTGTCTGACCGAGGCAGCAACTTTATGTCGAAGTATATGCAGGCTATGTGGAAAGAATGTGGGGTCACCTACAAGTTCTCTTCCGCATACCACCCCCAGACCAATGGTCTGGTGGAACGGTTCAACAGAACGTTAAAGAGTATGATTAGGGCTCTGGAAGAACCCCAAAGAAGAAAATGGGATCTTCTTTTACCATGCTTACTGTTTGCCTACCGAGAGGTACCACAGGAGGGTGTTGGCTCCAGCCCCTTCGAACTTCTGTTTGGTCACCCTGTGCGGGGACCCTTATCCATAGTCAGGGAGGGATGGGAGATGCCCACTCCCCCTATTACTATCAACGTAGTAGACTATGTGTTAGGGCTCAGAAAACGGATGGTACTTCTGATGGGTCTCGCTAGTGACAAGTTGAAGGCAGGACAAGCGCTGGTGAAACATTGGTATGACCAGAAAGCTTCCCTCATCAACTTTACACCTGGTTAGCAAGTCCTGATCATGAATCCCATAAGGCCTAGAGCTTTACAGGACAAATGGTCAGGCCCTTACACAGTGGTGGAGCCCCTGGGTGAGGTCAACTATTTAGTGGACCTTGGAAGGCCTGGACAGGCTCCAAAAGTGTTCCATGTAAATAGGCTGAAGGCTTTCGTCACAAGAGTCGAAATCGCAGCACTGCTACTGGCTTCAGATGTTGAGGAAGAGAAGTCTGAACCTCTCCCCAACCTGTTCCAAAGCGGTCCTTCAGATAGCTCCTTTGAGGGTGTCCGAGTGGCCCCTCACCTGAGTTCTTATCAGCAGGCTGAGGTGAAAAGTTTGCTTAGGCAATTTTCCCCCCTGTTTTCGCAGTCCCCTGGTTTGACAACTTGGTGCTATCATAACATAGACACAGGAGACAGCGTTCCTACCAGAAGTAGAGGATACAGGATATCAGACAAAGTACGGTCTTACATTAAGACAGAGGTCAACAAAATGTTAGACCTTGGGGTGATTGAACCCTCTAGTAGTCCTTGGTCCAGCCCTGTGGTTTTGGTTCCAAAAGCAGGCACTTCTGAACTGAGGTTCTGCGTGGATTTCAGGGCTCTGAATGCTGTCACCAAGACAGATGCACACCCCTTGCCTCGAACAGATGAGCTGGTGGATACCTTGGGTGCCTCCAAGTACCTCAGCAGGTTTGACCTCACTGCAGGCTATTAGCAAATAGCCTTAGCAGAACATGCCAAGGAGAAGACAGCGTTCTCAACTTCAGACGGTCTTTACCAGTTCAGGCTAATGCCCTTTGGGTTGAAGAATGCACCTGCCACTTTTCAGAGTCTTGTGAATCATGTGGTAAACGGGTTGGATGAATTCTGTCTTGCATATCTGGATGATATAGCAGTTTTCAGCGCCACCTGGGAAGACCAAGTGAAACACCTCAGAATTGTGCTACAGGCTCTTCAGAAAGCACACTTGACCATAAAGACTAGTAAATGCCAGGTTGGACAAGGCTCTGTGGTTTACCTTGGCCATGAATTAGGTGGAGGGAGGATACAGCTTCTTCCCAGTAAAGTACAAGCAGTATAAGACTGGCCTACCCCCACTACACAGACCTAAGTGAGAGCCTTCTTAAGACTCACAGGGTATTACCGCAACTTCATGGCAGACTATGGTACCATAGCTGCCCTTCTGACTGCTCCCACCACTCCGAAGAAACCCAAGAAGGTAACTTGGACCGACGAGTGTGAGAAGGCCTTCAGCAGCTTAAAAGACTCCTTGTGTCAGGCCCCTCTTCTCAGGGCCCCTGATTACCAAAGACCTTTTATTGTGCAGACAGATGGCTCTGACACTGGGATAGGAGCTGTACTATCGCAAGTAGATGAGAAGGGTAAGGAAGAACCTATTGGTTTCATTAGTCGCCAGTTTAAGGACAGAGAGCTCAGATGGTCCACAGTAGAGAAAGAATGTTTCTCTTTTGTGTGGGCCCTACGGAAGCTGAGGCCCTACCTCTATGTGACACACTTCACTGTGCAACTGACCATAAGCCCTTAAAGTGGCTAATGAACATGAAGGGAGAGAATCCAAAGTTGCTTAGGTGGTCCATAAGTCTGCAAGGCTTTGACTTCACTATTGAGCATAGGCCAGGTGTCCAACATAGCAATGCTGATGGGTTCTCCAGAATGTTTAACCGACCTGAACAAGAAACTCATCCAGGGGTGCATTAGTTCCCCCTGTCCTTAGTCTGGGAGGTGCGAGTGTTTCATAATTGTAGGTAATTTTCCTTCCATGTGGCAACCCCCAAACGTTTTGCTGTTGTTTTACACCCTGATCTAGACTTTGCCAGAGAAGCGCAGCCTTCCGCCGCACTCCTCTGGGCTTTCGCTCCATTCTTACGGGGGAAACTGACATGCCCTTAAGACAGTCAGTACCGGGAGACTTGTTTCCCTTAGTCCTTTCCTCATGTTGCAGCTTTTGAGCAACATGAAACAAGAGTGCACTGTAACTTACATTACCGCGCTCTTGGGTCTCTAGTCATTCCAATGGCCCTAGAAACTCTCGCTGGACTTATCATGTAATGTGCGAGTGTGTCACGGACGGGACTGGTGGCAGCTATCGTTTCTTTGTGTTTTTAACCCCTTTTTGCCATGTTAACCGCGCATCCCGCGTTTGGCCCAAATGGGTGGCCTGGCCTCCAAAATGGCCATGCCACAAGGTTCTTTGTCCTGTCCGCTGACCGTCTTGCCCCTTCACCTTCCCCCAGGTCAAGCCGACCCGGGGCAGTC
The DNA here is from genome assembly GCF_040938575.1 of Ambystoma mexicanum. Lineage (NCBI taxonomy): Eukaryota > Metazoa > Chordata > Amphibia > Caudata > Ambystomatidae > Ambystoma > Ambystoma mexicanum. The sequence goes on along the minus strand of NC_090931.1, from coordinate 14,225,892 downwards.
CTTATTTGGTCATGCACTTTCCCGCGAAACACAACGCTTTCGCGGGCTTCTGCAAGCCTTGTGTGCCTCCAGGATGTGGGCTGGGATGTCTGTTCCCAATACACATCCTGGGTGCCAGAGAGTCTAGAGTGTCTTGAATGCCTGGGACCACCGTGGTCCGTGATAGGTCCACGTATGGTGTGAGTGTTCTGTGAGCAGATCTCCCATTGGGTCCTCTCCGTTTTGGCGCAACGGGAACTCTGGATAAGAGGAGGCTGGAAACACCACTACCATGTCGATCTCCTGAGTTCTCACGAACAAAGGATAAAGGAGCCAAGTATCCTGCAACTAAGAAGCTGAGTCGAGGAATCGCTGGTGACCCGCGGAAGGTTTGGCACCCTGCACTGCTGTCGTCCTGTGAGACCCCTCTGCCTCTGATCGAATGAGAAGGTCTGTACTGGCGCTTCGACCCTTTAGAATAGTGGGAACAACTATTCTCGGTATCTTCACCAAATCCTGTACGTAAGCCTTTGGAAGCGTCCCTGGGCCATCCAGTTGACTGACCAGCCTACACAGTAACCTTGCCCTGTCACCGTCGTCTGGTTTATTGCTAATCCCGTGTCCTCAGCACTCTCACACGATTCGTACACTTAGCATTCCGAGGTCTGAAGTGAGACGTGTGCTTTGGGACCAGAATACCTGCAGTTGCCGAGTTGCCCTGCTGTGGTAACAAACCTGTTCGCTGCATGTGGGACACCCTCGACCCTGACTCCTGCTGTCGCGGAATCTACACGGCATTGGGACATCCTGCTGATCGCACCTGAACCTGCCAGTACCGAAATGGAACCGGAGAAGCCTGGGTCTGCCTGCATCGGGGACCGGTGAGTAGTCAATACCCTAACCGGTCGCCCTCCCGCAGGAGCCTGTGGCTCTCCACCGCTGCCGTAGACAGCAACCCTTTTCCGCCCTCGTGCCCTGCTTCTGCCCACAAGTGGAGGCCGCGCTGGAGTAGCGGGGAACTGTTCATCATCGTTTTGTTCACCTCTCTGAACCGCCTGATCTCCCCGAAGAGACTCTCCTTTGCCCGTTGACACCCGCGTGTGCAGGTACTTTTGAGCATAAGGCTCCACTCTTCGTAGGGCTCGGACTTCCTTCTAGTTAGGTGGCCTCTGATGTCGAACTGGGTCTAACGATTACTTGCACTGCCTGTTTTCCTCCCCATCTAGGTGGCCTGCATATTTTGTGCTTCTAACTCTTTAGACCCCTTGGTCTTGTATTTATATTGTATTGATTGTGATGTGTTGGGTTGTTAAGACGGATTTCTGAACTCTGTCCTGGTGGCGCAGAAGTTCAGAAGGCCAACCTAATTACTTGGAACAGGGTAACCTCTGGACGAGCCAGACCAATCAAGGTAGCGATTGCGGCGGTCAAGACTAGGTCTCAAGAGGGGTGAGGGTGACTGAAAGCCTGCAATGAGCACACAAAGCAAGATCACTTACAAACTACTCCAAACCGTTGTTATATCAAAAATATATACACATTTATTTTAAGGCCTTTAAAACAATGTCCGTAGCGAGAAAATCACAGTATCACAATATTAAACCAACACATACCATATCAACACAATATATATACAAATACGACAGTCGCAAGCAATATATGCACGAAATGTGTAGTCCACCTGCAAGGGAAGGAAAACAGGCAGTGCGATACAATGCTTTAGACTCAGTTCGCCTTCAGCAGCACCTAACTAGATGGAAGTCCGAGCCCTGCGAAGAGTGGAGCCTTGTGCTCAAAAGTACCTGCACACGCTGGTGCCAACGGGCAAAAGGAGAGTCCCTTCTAAGGAAATCAGGCATTTCAGATCAGTGCACAAATGAAGGAGAACAAGTTCCGCGACTCAAGCGCAGCCTCCACAGTGGGCAGAAGCAGAACGCGAGTACGGCAAAAGGGTGCTGTTTTAGACAGCGGGGAAAAGCAATGGGCTCCTGCAGGAGGGCGACCAGATCCTAGCTAAACTACTCACCGGTCCCCGATGCAAGCAGACCCAGGCTTCTCCGCGTCAGTTTCAGCAGCTGGCAGGTTCAGAAGAGCAGGGAACGCCTCGTCGTCGTGTTGAGTAAAAAGACGTCCCAATCGAAGAAACCTGCACAGTTTTGTCACCACAGCAGGGCAACGGAGCGGCCGTGTGTATCTGAGCCAAATGTACACTATTCACTTCAGACTTGGGAACGCCAAGTGTACGAAGCGTGTGAGAGTGACAAGGACTCAAAATACTACACAACCTGGCGGCGGTTACAGAGCAAGACTCCCGTGTAAGCTGGTCAGTCAGCTGGATGGCCCAGAGACGCTTCCGAAGGCTTACTGGCAGGAGATGGTGAAGATGCCGAGAATAGCTGTTCCCGCTATTCCAAAGGGTCGAAGTACCAGTACAGGCCTTCTGGTTCGCATAAGGTGAAAAGGGTTTCACAAGGCGACAGCAGTGCAGAGGAGGAGTCCTTCAGCGGGTCACCAGCGATTCCTCGGTCCAGCCTCTTGGTTGCAGGATACTTGGCTCCTGTATTCCTTCGTTCGTGAGAACTCAGGAAATCGACATGGTAGTGGTGTTTCCAGCCCCCTCTTATCCACGGTTCCCTTCGCGCCAAAACGGAGGGGACCCAATGGGAGATCCGCTCATCAACACTCACACCATACGTGGACCAATCACGGACCACGGTGGTCCCAGGCATTCACACCACCCTAGACTCTCTGACACCCAGGATGTGTATTGGGACCAGACATCCCAGCCCACACCCTGGAGGCACACAAAAGACATGTAGAAGCCCGCGAAAGCATCCGTGTTTCGCGGGAAAGTACATGCCCAAATAAGGAAGGCCCCGGGTCGGCTCGACCTGGGGAAGGTGAAGGGAGCAAGACGGTCAGCGGACAGGACAAAGGAGCCTCGTGGTCTGGCCATTTTGGGAGCCAGGCCACCATTTTGGGTTAGGCGCAGAAAACGCGCTTAGAACGCCAAAAGGAGCTCAAAATACAAAGAAACGATCGCTGCCACCATTCCCGTCCCTGAATCACTTGCACCGATCAAATACAATCCTAAACGAGTATCTAGGGCCTGTAGAAGGCTAGAGGCCCAAGAGAGCTGTAACTTAGCTTACAGTGCCCTCTTGTGTCATGTTGCACTAAAGCCGCAACATGATAAAAGAAACTACGGGAAACAGCGTTCCCCGGTACTGACTGTCTTAAGGGCATGTCAGTTTCCCCGTAAGAAAAGGAGCGAAAGCCCAGAGGAGTGCGGCAGAAGGCTGCACTTCTCTGGCAAAGTCAAGAACAAGGTGAAAAACAACAGCAAAAAGTTTAGGGGTTGCCACATGGAAGGAAAATTACCTACAATTACGAAATCTTTCCTAACATGGGTTACTTGAGTTTTACCGTGATTCTTTACTATGGTCGATGTTACAAAGGCCTTGTAATAAATGTGTGTATATTTTTAATATAACACCTGTCTGGAGTAATTTGTAAGCGTCCTTGCTTTGTGTGCTCATTGCGGGCTTTCAGTCACCCTCACCCCTCTTGAGACCTAGTCTTGACCGCCGCCATCGCTACCCTGATTGGGCTGGCTTGTCCAGAGGTTACCCTGTTCCAAGAAACTAGGATGGCCTTCTGAACCTCTGTTCCTCCAGGACAGAGTTCAGAAATCCATCTTAACACCTCCAGAGGGTGCTGTCCTGAGATTGCAGCTTCTCCTCTGGAGGGTGATGTCCTGAGACTGCAGCCTCTCCTCTAGAGGGCGCTGTCCTGAGATTGCAGCCTCTCCTCTGGAGGGCGCTGTCCTGAGATTATAGCCTCTCCCCTAGAGGGCGCTGTCCTGAGACAACAGCCTCTCCTCTAGAGGGTGCTGTCCTGAGACTACAGCCTCTCCTTTAGAGGGCGCTGTCCTGAGACTACAGCCTCTCCTTTAGAGGGCGCTGTCCTGAGACTGCAGCCTCTCCTCACATGAGTACAGAAAGTCTGTGGTATTGGGGTCCTGCATTACACTGCATTACAATGTATTACCCTGAGAGCAGCAGTGACCAGAGAAGGCAAAGAGCAGGGCACTGCCAGCAAACTCCACAGGGCCCCCAGGGTGGCCTCTAACCACGTAACACCTCTTTGCTGATGCTTAGATGATAAGAGCAGAAGGGGGCGGGGGCCGCGCTGTTTTGCTTTTGAAATCCCGAACAAAGCTACAAAGATGTTCTTTGCTGAACTTAATTCTATAAGGATGCATGTGTTCCTCAAGGGCCCTCATTACGACCCCGGCGGAAATCGCGGTGCAAAATGCACCTTAGAGCACGGCGGAAAGCTGCCGATACCGCCATGGGGGTTGGCGGATTTTCCGCCCCATTCCGACCTTGGCGGGGCGGTAAATCCCCAATCCCCATTTTACCCTTCCCCATTCCCATTTTTGCCCCATAGGGTATAATGGGAGTGGGGAAGGCGTTAATTACGCCACCGTAAAGTACGGTGGCGTAATTAACAACAAGGTCCCTTAGCGCCATGGATTTCTCCGCCCGGAAAAACCAGGCGGAGAAAGGCTCCATGGCGCTACGGGAACTCGTAGTAGGGCGGACGGGTCCGCCACGAATACCGCTGGCGTAAACCCACTCCGCCAGGGTCGTAATGAGGGCCAAGGTGTTTTATTAGGATACCGCCCAAGTCATTTTTATAAAACCAAGTTCCCTTGAAAGCCAAACATCAATTTACATTCGTGCCAACTAGACCTGAGAACATGTGCGGTCGGCCCTATCGGATACACTCGAATATTAAAGGCAGCAGACAAAAAAGTACCCATTTGGTGCGGCCTTTATATATTATACCATTATTCAACCCTCCTCCGCCCCCCCCACGCCCCTAAAAAACAATCTCCTGCTTAACATTCCAGGGTTTCTCCCCTCGAAGTGCCCTTTAGTCCCGCAACCCCTCACCGCCATAACCATGCCTGCCCCCCACAGATACACACGCACACGCTCAAACACACACAAACATGCACGCGGAAACACACAACATACTACACACAGACACACAGACACAGAGACACTCACCTCACAGCCGACTTCCGTCTTCTCCCAGCAGCCCCCACCGCGCCTGTCTGTCTGCCCCTGCGACAGATAAGACCCCTCTAAGCGGTCTCAGAGTGGTCTTTCGCACTTAATACCACGCCGTCAAGTGCTTACCTTGCAGACTGCTCTTAAAATCCGGTGTCATACCTAAAGTGTGTGATCCTGGGCAGATCATGTTATCGCACTATGCCATATCTGCAGGAGTTTTAATCAAAACGACTTAAGTTGTGTTTTTGCACTGAATAGATGATAATTTAATAATCTAACAGAACAAATCTTGGAACACTATTTTACTATTAATACAACAGGAATATTTGTTTGCCTAGCTGTACATTTTAAGAAAAGCTGACAATTGTTTCAGGTTCCTCCATAATTAGAAATGTAATGTGCACATTTACATGAGGGAGTCTGTGCGCATTTATTAATCTGCACACACTGCATATTACTGTGTTTATTCTACCTGTTTCCCCTACCTAGCACCTCTCCCTGGTAGCTTGATTCACTTCTAGATATTACTGTGACTGTGCTCCTGATGCATTGATCCGCACCTAGAAAGTACCCTCTATGACTTAGAAACTGCTCCTGGTTACTTGGTTCACATCTAGAGGGACCTCCCTTTCCCCAAATATTACTGTAATCTATTTGCCTGCGCCAATCACTTAGAATTGCTCCGTTAACTAAAATTGCACTTAGAAACTGCCACTGTGGTTGATACACGCCTAGACAACTACACTCAGTGATATTTCTGTGAGTTAGCTGCCTCTCCAAACAGCGCAAACTCACCTCCACTTCCACTCCACCCTTGTGGGCCCCAAAGATCTCCCCTCCCTCTCTACCATTCTCCCATGCCGCACACTCCCTCCCACTCAGCTCACTGGGGAACATATCACCCCCTCGACCTGTGAAAACAGAATCAAAATATCGAGGCTGAGTACCCCAAAAGGAAATACAGCAAACACGGGTTACAAAGGAACATACAAAGTACTTTATTTTATACTGAATCCAGTTACAAAAACAGAGCAAAATCAGATAGCTATCGGCCCTCAGTACAACACAACAAACTCCAGCATGGTTCAGGATGTTCAGTGGGAGACGTTGTACATTAGAATGCATTCGCTTTTTATACACTTGGTGGGCACGATGTCCAGCCCCACTTTGGGTTAAAATTCTATGTAATACATCACCGATGTAGGGTTAGTGCCAAGTCTCGAACAACCGCATATAACTGGTTTGCCTTTAATACATGTATCAACAAGCCTATGCAATAACTGTGTATTCTAAGATTTTTCCATGCAGGCCTTCTCAAACATTAATACAATGTAGTAAAACAAGTGTTCTACGTTCAGTATTTGAATACATCGTTTCAACATATGCTCGTGTATTAGTTTCATTCCACGAGTAATCCTTTTACACACAGGTCAACGAAGGACAAGGTCTCAGTTCACGACCTCAACAAGTGGCCTGCAGGCAAGTTACATATTAGCTACATACAGAGGTCAAGACGGCCATGTTGTATTTTGGAATGGCATCGTCCACCATTTTAACTCACAGGGTGACTTTTACAAAGCGAATCCTAAAATGGCAGATTGACCTAAAATGGCGGCTTACATTGATTTAAGGTCAGGACCTTGCAACACAGATTCTTTCGTAAGCGACTTACAAGCAGCTTGGCATAGGCCAATATTAATATATTTATTACAATAGGAGGCACAATATAATTTCTCTTTTGACAGACCAACCTCCCACACCACCCCTTCCAACGCCCATAACCCCTTCTCGACCCCCGCCAACACACCACCCCTTTCATATCCCTTCCCCTCTCTGAATGTAGCACATCTCTCTTGCTAGATCGTTAGCCTCATCTCCCTTTCCCTCATACCCGCTCACCCTCTCTCACACCCTTTGGCACCAAATCCCACAAAACGCAGAAAACGTGACTGGTGCTCTCCCTCGACTCTTCACTCCTCACCACTTCTGCCTCAGCCCACCCTCCCAGCCTCTAACCCCTGCCCTTATGGTCTCCCCTTCCCCAATTTCCAACCCCTTCTCTTAAGTTCTCACCCTGCACACATAAACCCCCTTCTCCCCGGACCCATTCCAAATTCTCCCCACCTAAAACCCCTCCTATCATCCGACCACCTCAGCACCCTCCCAACCACCCTTGATCCACCCGTCTTCTCTCACATTCCTACCTCCGCCCGCCTAGTCTTCCCACCCCGCATCGACATAACACTCTCAGCAGACACTCAGGCACCACAGGCACCCAGCCTCCCTGTACCCCTCTGCAACAACCCAGAATGTCCCTACCACACCCTCCACCCTACCGGGCAGCCATGCCCCTCTAGCTCACAATCCAATGAGCTTGACAAAACCCTCATCCCCTCACCAAGTCTCTTGCCACTCTGATGATATGATATGGCATTTATAATGTGCCTATACACAAGTGTTTCAAGGTGCGACGCGGCAAGGGAGGGGGAAAAGAGGGAGGACAGAGACAACAATCCTACTAGACCAGGTGTCGTTGAGATCGCGCAAGTGCATGGGAAGGGGCAAAGGTGGAGGGGACAGTCTAGAACAGGTGTCAAGTGCTGGTAGTGGGACTGAAGGGATACAGAAAACCGTCCCCAGTGTGGGGGTTGCCAGGAAGGAAGTGCAGGTGTGCGACTGGCGGGGGAGGGGACCTGGGCCCGAGATCAGATGGTGGCCAGGTAACCAGTGCTGTTTCAGTATCAGCCAGGAAATTCAGCAGGGGAGAGGAGCAGAGAAAGCGGAAGCAAAGAGAAAGGTTTTGAGGTGCTGCCGGAACCGGAGATGGTTCGCCTCAAGTTTCAGAGAGGCAGGGAGGGTGTTCAAGAGGGAAGCCCGAGCCGAAGGAAGAGATCTACCACCAACTCGTTGCTTGGAGAAGCGACTGACTCTGAAGAAGTTGGAAGCAGATGAGCAGAGAACTTGAGAAGGAAGATATTTAGGAAGAAAGAGTTGAAGGTATTTATGTCCCAGGCCCCAGAAGGCCTTGTGGACAATGGAGAGGGTTTTGAACTTAATCCTCGCAACCACTGGGAGCCAGTGCAGAGATTTCAGTCCTGGAAAGATACCATCCCTGGGCTTAAGGCCAAGGACAAGTCTTGCAGTCCTATTCTGGATGAGTTGCATAGGGCGGAGAGAAGAAGCAGGCAGATTTAGAAAGAGGCTGTTGCAATAGTCCAGCCTAGAGAGAACCAGAGCTCTAGAGACAATGAGCTTCTGGGGGAAGGAAAGGAAAGGAAGAATACCTCTGAGGAGGTGCAGCTGGTAATGTGACTTCTTAGAGATGTCGGAGATGTGAGGAGAGAAGGAGAGTGTGGAGTCGAAGATGACCCAGAGGTTTTGTAGCCTCACAGGTGGGAGCAGGAAGCCAAGCCAAGAGAGGCCTGCCAGTGAGTGACAGGAAAGGAGGGAGTGGGTGTGCCGATGAGGAGAATCTCAGTCTTACTGGCATTAAGGCAGAGATCATTGGCGGCACACCACTCCTGGATGGCGGACAGGCAGTCAGAGATGAGAAAGGGAGAAGAGGTGGCTGAAGGTAGCATGAAAATGAGCTGAGTGTCATCTGCATAGCACTGGAAGTTGGGGCAGAGCACAGTAAAGCGCTGGGCAAGCAGTGCAAGGTATTGGTTGAACAACCAGGGAGGGAGGTTAGACCCTTGGGGAACACCAGAGTTAGAGATAAAGATAGAGGAGAGGAAGGACCCAAGTTGAACCTGGAAGGGTCCATCAGAGAGGAAAGAAGTCAGCCACGCCAGGGCCTGACCGGTGATACCCAAGTTATCCCGGAGACGGTTGAGCAGGATGGCATGGTTGACCGTGTCGAAGTCAGAAGAGAGATTCAGTAAGATGAGAACACAGGGGGTGTTGGAATCCAGGTTGGAGAGCAGGTCTTCACGGATGTTCAGGAGAGAATTTTCCGTGCTTCTGGCAGCTCTGAAGCCAGACTGATGATCATGGAGACAACCGACAGATTCAGTGTAAAGATTGAGCTGGGAGATGGCCAGCTTTTCCAGGAGTTTGCCCAGGAAAGGAGTGATGAAAACAGGGCAAGAGTAAGCCGGGCAGGAAGGGTCAACTAAGGGTTTCTTAGGTGGAGGGTGCACAAGGGAGTGCTTCAGGGGGGAAGGGAAGACTCCAGTGGTGCAAGAGTAGTTGCAGGAATCAGCCAGAGCAGGAGCCAGGGTGTCAATGTGGTCCTTGACAGTTTTGGAGGAGCAGGGATGAACCTGTTTTGACAAGACTTTCACATCTCAGACTTGTCTAGAAACCTTGTCTGTGGAGAAGAGGGGAAAGGCAGCGAAGGAGGGAGGAGAGGTGTCAGAGGAAGAGCAGGGAGTAGAGGGTGGATGGGGAGAGGAGAGACGGGACAGGATGTCCTGAGTTTTGGAGATGAAATGAGAAGCCAGTGCCGTGCAGAGGGCCTGGGAAGGGATAGGAGAGGTAGAGACTGCAACAGGATTGGCCATATCCTTGCAGATTTTAAAGAGTTTGGCCGAGTTGTTAGATGCCGCACAGACGCAGGCTTGGATGTGAGCTCTCTTCTTGGTGCGGACAGAGAGTCGGTATTGCCTTTGAAGCAGGCAGCAGGCCAGTTTGTTAGAGGATGTACCACAAGCGCACCATTTCCTCTCAGCCACCCTTCATTTGCGTTTAAGGGTGACGAGGTCTGAGTCGTACCAGGAGCTGCACTTGGCTTTGGACTTCAGGCGGATCCTCATGACAGGGGCAAGAACATCAAGAGTATCAGATATAGCAGAGTGGAGCATGGAAAGGGCTGTGTCAGGGTGTGAATCAGCCAAAGGTGATGGGGGGGAGAAAGCAGTGGTGAAAGGGTCAACTGACACGCGCTTCATGGGTCGGATGACCGAGAAGGTGGGTTGCAGTGCTGGAATTGGCTTGGCCTGAGGGGTAGAGAGGGTGAGCTCGGAGTAAAGGAGAAAGTGACACTCCAGGAGAGAGGAGTGGTGAGAGGGATAGAAAGGGGAAGGTCTGAGTAGATCAGAACATCCAGAGTATGTCCTGCAGAGTGAGTCGGGCCAGAGGGGAGTATAGAGGGTGAGAGAGAGTCGCAAAGGTCACAAAAGAGTCCAGAGGAAGGACAGGAAGCATCCAGGTGGATGTTGAAGTCTCCAAGAAGGAGGAGTTAAGTGGTAGAGACCAGGAGGGAAGAGAAGAGGTCCGCCCACTCAGAGAGGAAGGAGGAGATCTGACCAGGTGGCCGATAGATAGTAGCCACAGTAAGGGAATGGCCAGGAGAGAGAGAGAGTCTGCAGGCGAGACATTCAAAGGAGGAGTAGGCCTGTGCAGGAATAACAGAGGCAGGAATTCACTTGTTGAAGATTAGGGCTAGACCCCCTCTGGAGCAGTTGGATCTGGGTGCGGAGAGGATCTTGTAGCCATCACGAGGGAGAGTGTCAAAGCTCCTGACAGAGCTGGCCATGAACCATGTCTTGGTAAGACCGAGGACATCGAGGGCAAGTTCCTCCAGAAGGCGGCAGATGTCAGAGGACTGTTTGACAGCTGAACAAGAGTTTAAAGTGGCAACATGGAGAAGGTTGTCATCCTTGAAAAACTTCCGGGGAGGGGTACAAGTCAGAGGTACGCCCTGCAGAGGTTTAGAAGCAGCCCGAGGGGGGCCAGAGGAGGAAGGAGAGGGCAAGGTAGCCAAGGAGGAGACAGCAGAGGAAGATGAGCAGGCCGTGGAGGGGGCAGAGGGGACAGCTGGAAAAGAAAGGAAATTGATGAGACACGGGAAGCGTCTTTCGAAGAGGAGAAGGTTGGCCTGAGGGCCTTGGACCAAGACGGTGCCATTCATGTAAACATTAATGATGACCTTAGTGGAGTGGAAGCTGGCTAGGAGGGCCTTCCAGCGGGTGCCACCATTAACGGGAGAAGAAGAGAAGGGAGAGAGCACAGAGACCATGTGTAGAGTCCATAGGTCTGGTGAGGGGACGACAAAGATGATGTCGGTGAAATTGTGCCTGGAGGATGCGCTGGTGTAGGTGTCAGCGATAGGGAGGCCTGGGTTGGAGACCAGGATGTCCTTTTTAAACTTCTTCCAACCAAATTTAGTGAGGAGAACAGGATAGTCAATGGAGAAGCAGTTAGAGAAGATAGTAGAGACAGAGAAAATCACAGAGTAAGTAGGGAGAGGAGAGAGGAGAGAAGAGGAAGGGAGAGAGAAGGGGGACACTGGGGAAGGACACAGGGCATGGTGCAAGCAGAAGAGAGAGAGAGAAGTGAGACAAGTTGACAATAGGACAAGACTGACACTCAGATCTTAAAGACTTTCACAATGCAATTTTTAAAACTGGAATAAAAACACACCAAAGTTTGAGAGTCTGCTATGTGGACAGGGATATGCAGGGTAGAGTGATGAGCTCGACGAAACCCTCATCCCCTCACAAAGTCTCTTGCATCCTCTTTAACGCCTGCTCGATAGCAAGAAACAGACACAGCATTTATGACTTCCTATCCTCTGACAAGCCAAACCTTATTTTTTATCACCGAAACCTGGTTCTCTGACGACTTTGCCCCGTAACACACAAAGCGTTCCCCCGAGGCTACTCCCTCATCGCCCACAATAGACCCTCCAGAGGTGGTGGAGTGGCAGTCCTTTTCAATCACCATTTCTCAGTCTCTCTCGTCGAATCCCAGACATGCATTGCCTCCTGTGAATCCCTTCTAGTAAAACTATCTCTACCGCCAACCTTCATCCACAGCTTCCTCCTCATCTACAGACCCCCTGGGTACAACAGACACTTCGCCAACAACCTCTGTGCATCAATAGCTATGTAGAGGAGGTCCCAGATAGGGCCTGCACCCCTGCCCCCCATTGCGAGTTGCCAGTAAAATACTCCCCAAGGTATGTGACGTATGAGGAGCAACTGAACCAACAGAGAGCCGCATTGGGCCTCTGCCCAGTGTACATTAGAAGATCAGTACCTGCTGAAATGCCAATAAGCAGACAGCCCAGAGCAGCACGGTACCCAATCAGACAACAATACCAGCTGCTGATGCGAAACGATGAGTATTTACAGACTGTCCATGAGGAGACACAAAGAGGCCTGATGGAAAGCAAACGATGATGAGAAGAGGGCCTGGACAGACTAATGCAGGAGGAAAGACAAGCACCCCAGTGCGAGTAACTACGAAAATAAATGTAATGGATGCAGAGAAGAGACAATGTTAAAATGTGAGGAAACGGTGCTACGTGACAAGATGGAAGCAACCGACCTGTTAAACGTGTGTAAATAGGCTTGAAATGCAAGATGCTAAGAAATCGATACTGCTTGCAATGCTTAGTAGAAGATAGGGCGGCAAGCGCCAACCATATATCTACCTCAATAAGGCACAATGTACACGTGCAACTCCATTTTGTAAAAGTAGAAGTACGCCCAGGCGGCCAAGGCCTAACTGGTCGGGTCTCATACCCAAGTCCAAGCCAGGGGAACGAGCGGAATCAAAACCCAACAAAGGACGGCTCAGGCCTGGGAAATCGAGGTCAACCCAAGAGAGGGAGGCGAGCATCAGCTAAGGAGAATCGAAACTCCAGAGCATACCAGCTCGCCCGTGAAAGTCAAGATAAGAGATGCCTAGGCAGGGGGCAGGGCCGAAGCAGAATTAAATACACGAAAAGCTGGAAACTGAAACAGATTCACGGCGAACCAACAAGTGATCAGCCAGGCGCGAAGATGTACCACCGTCTGATGTCACCCAGATCCGAGGGGTGCCATAACTTTCCCTGATAAGAGACTACAGTTTCGAGGCCTTCCTTAGCCAACTAATTGACACATCGTCCTAAAACCACTGATTGATGGAAGGGAGGCAGGGTGAATCTTGGGACACTAGGCACCTAGGTGTCCAGCCTGCTTGCTGCTAATTAAAGGGGCGATTTATGTTTAGGGTGTAACCTGCCCAATCACAATGGACCAGGTTATCTGGAGTCCTATAGATACTGTAACCAATAGGACGTTGTACTTATGGTGACGTCAATCACGTGTGATGTAGAAGGATGGGCGTAGACGCCCACCAGATAAGAGTTAACCAATCCACATGCTCTATTGTCATATATAGATATAATACCTATACTTAAGTAACCTTTCACAACCAATTATATTGCGTGATGATTTTTTGTAGAATTAGACGTCAATGATGATGAGTTTAGCCTGTAAAAACGGCTGTTCGGCTGAAGCTCGAGGAAGTCGGAGCGAGACAGGTGTTTGTGATGCTGCTGATTTTCATATGCTGATGTATGTATTATTAAGCGGACTTCCCTTTGCCAATTTATTGATGTGCTGGAGTATGTGAATCCTGCACCCTGTCCTCACATGGTGCAGCTATCTAGCATTACAAGTTCTCGGGGGTTGAAAACTGACCAATGGGCCCGTCAGTAATTTCCTCTCCTCATGAACAGCTACCATTCAAGTAAATCACCTATCTCTTACACTCCTAGGAGACTTTAATATCTGGTTCGATTTCCCCACTTATCCCATAACTCATCCGCTGGTTGACAGTGTAGATGCGCTCAACCTCTCCCATCATACGACTGGTCCAACCCACTCAGGTGGGCACACCCTTGATGCAATCTGTAGGTCCCATGACCTTATATACCTATCCCATCCCAAACCGCTCATCTGGACCGACTACTATGCCATACCTGTCTCTATCCACTCCCCCACTCCTCCTCCCACTCCTCCTCCCACTCCTCCCCCAGCACCTCCCACGGATCTCAAATGCTGGAACAAAGTTAAGATCCTCCCCGACCTAGCCAAAGCCCTGCTTCTTCACCCCCCTGCAACTCTCCCCTGATAGAACATTAACCATCGACTGCTTCGACCCCTGGCTTAATGACTCTCTAATTCTTCGCACCCTCTGGCACCCCGCTTCCTCACGCAATTGGCCGTCCCCCAAATGGTTCACGCCCCTCCTGAGGAGAGCCAAAAAACAAAACAACTCCCTCGAATGCAAATGGCGCACATCCAAAACCAATCTCAGCAGCTCTATGTTCGCCCTGCACCACGGTAATTACAAAGCTGAAATTCGAAAAGCCAAAAAAGACTATTACAGAAAACAAATTCTGAACTGTGGCAACCGCAGCAAAGAACTCCACGTGATCATATCGGAATTTATAAAAAAAAAACACTTGCTCCTCTACCCAATTCCCTCCCACACAATCACTCTGCGACTCCCTCTCCCTACAATTCTACAACAGCGCTCGTGACAGGATGACATTCCTTAACACCAAACTGTCCCTCCTTCTGCCCCCCCATCACCAACTCCTCCCAAACTCACTACCCCTACGCCCGACTTCCCTACCCTTGACTCCTTCAAACCCATCTCCAGAGATGAGTTCCTTGACGTACTATCAGCCAGCAAACCCTCTGGGTCACCCCTCGACCCCTTCCCAGCCTCTGTCCTGAAAGAAATATTCTCGTCTACCTGCGATGGCGAACATGCAAGAGTCATTCTAAATGAATCCCTCACATCTGGCATCTTCCCTGATGCCTTCAAAATTGCGCATATGAAGCCACTTCTAAAAAAGGCATCCCTTGACCCGCTTGACCCCAAGAATTACAGAACGATCTCTAACACTACATTTCTCACAAAACTCATTGACCGGACTGCATACCCCCAGCTCAACTCGTTTGGAGAATCCAACTGCCTCCTCAACCCTGCACAATCAGGCTTCAGACTGTAACATGGAACTGAAACCACTCTGATATGGATCTGGGATGATCTCAAGGTCACTGCAAACTCTGAATACTGTGTAGCACTGATTCTCCTCGATCTCTCTGCAGCCTTTGACATGGTTATCCACTCAATTCTCCTTGACCGCCTTCACTCCCAAGGAATCAGTGGCACTGCTCTCAAATGGATCGCCTCCTTCCTCAGGAACAGAAAACAAATAACCCTCCTCGCCCCTTATATCTCTACTGCTCGCCCTGTAAACACTGGAGTACCCCAAGGTGCTTGCCTGTCTGCTCTCCTGTTCAACTTCTATACGACCACTCTACCTGGAAACATCCCCATGCACAACATCTCCTGTTACAACTACGCTGACGATACCCAAATTATCCTAAGAACTCCAAAATCAGGCACCGACCCCCTACCCGACCTTGAAACCTGTCTCTGCGATATCGATCGATGAATGAGAATAAACCGCCTCCTTTTGAACCACGCCAAAACAGAAATCATGGTGTGCAGCAACACTGCCCTTCTACCACATCCGCTCCCAAGGCCCCCAACCATCGGCACCCCCTCCCGACTCAGTGAAAAACCTAGGCTGCACTATGAACTCAGGCCTGAGCCTCTCCCGTCAGATCAACAACGTGTCAAAATCCTGTCACTACCACCTCAAACTTCTCAGATGCATTTTTCCCAACCTCTCCTACCCTAACAGACTAGCCACAGTTATGTCTATTGTGATGTCGAGACTGGACTATGCCAACTCCCTAAACCTCGAAGCCCCGGCATACCAACTTAACAAACTCCAAAGAGCCCAAAGCGCCATGGCAGAACTGCTCCTCGCATTAGGCCCAAGAGACCACATCTCACCCACTCTCTGAGTCCTCCACTGGCTCCAAGTCCGAAAAAGGGCCACCTTCAAGACCCTATGCATTACTCACTGCACATAGACCGGCCCAATATACCTACAGGATAAGATTTATCCGTACCTCCCCTTCCGCACTCTAAGAGCAAGCACTGTCCTCCTTCTAGTGATTCCAACCTCTAACTCTCTCAGGATCGAAGGATCCGCCTTCTTATCCTTGGCACCAACTCTGTGGAACTCGCTTCCCCCTTATATTCGACACACTCAAGACTATATGACGTTCTGCAAAGCTCTAAAAACGTCTCTTTCCATAATACCAACCACGTCCTTCTAAAGCAATTGAACCCAAGCAACCCGATGACTAATGGTCAATGAGGTCCTGAACAATGTCATCCTTGAATACGCGCATTAATTTGCTATAAGCAACCACATGCCTGGAATGTGGAATATCGATCTCCTCAGATCATCACTCCATGCAAACAATCTCCTCCCATATCACTATGCATAATCTATTCTCTACACCACCACTCACATAGAGTGCAGCTATACCGCTCGATCAATTCGGCCTAGCTGCTCACATACGAACATTACCCCATGAACACCTCATCACTCTAATAAAATACAGCTATATCCCATGACAAACCGGCCTAGCTGCACACATAAGCATCCAAGAGGCCTAATGCAGCCAGAACCCAGTCTTGGTGTTCACCCACCTGACTGCAAACATTCAACCAACATCAATACACCACACCTAGTGCTAGGATGCAGCTTCCACCAGGCAATTACATCAGCTACACACATAACTGGTGCACACAAGCACCCTACGACACTCTACTCTCTCTACTGACCTGGACTACAGTCCCCAAGGTCGTTCAACCTACCAGTGCTTTGAGGTCATACTAATGATATATAGAGCGCTATGTAAATGCCAAATAACACAACATAACATAACTGGGGCAAAGGCAGATTACATATGGGCATAGTGAGGCATGCGCATGCTGCTGGCAGCAGCAATCTCAGCTTATCCCCTAGAGGGCACTCTCCTAAGATTGCAGCCTCTCCCCTAGATGGCGCTCTCCTAAGATTTCAGCCTCTCCCCTAGAGGGCGCTGTCCACAAGCTGCAGCCTCTCCTCTAAGGAGTGCTCTCCTAAGATTGCAGCCTCTCTCCTAGAAGGCGCAGTCCTGAAGCAGCAGCCTCTCCTCTAAGAGGCGCTCTCCTAAGATTGCAGCCTCTCCTCTTGGGGGCGCTCTCCTGAGATTGCAGCCTCTCCTCTAAGGGGTGCTCTCCTAAGATTGCAACTTCTCTCCTAGAGGGTGCAGTCCTGAAGCAGCAGCCTCTCCTCTAAGAGGCGCTCTCCTAAGATTGCAGCCTCTCCTCTAAGAGGCGCTCTCCTAAGATTGTAGCCTCCCCTCTAGGGGGGCGATATCCTAAGATTGCATCCTCCCCTCTAGGGGGCGATATCATAAGATTGCAGCCTCCCCTCTATGGGGTCCTCTCCTATGAGTGCATCCTCCCCTCTAGGGGGCAATATCCTAATATTGCAGCCTCCCCTCTAGGGGGTGCTCTCCTATGATTGCAGCCTCCCCTCTAGGGGGCGCTATTCTAAGATTGCAGCCTCCCCTCTAGCGGGTGCTCTCCTACGATTGCAGCCTCTCCCCTAGAGGGCGCTCTCCTATGATTGCAGCCTCTCCCCTAGAGGGAGCTGTCCACAAGCTGCAGCCTCTCCTCTAGGGGGTGCTCTCCTAAAATTGCAGCCTCTCCCCTAGAGGGTGTAGTCCTGAAGCAGCAGCCTCTCCTCTAAGAGGCGCTCGCCTAAGATTGCAGCCTCTCCTCTAGGGGGCGCTCTCCTGAGATTGCAAAGCTGCAGCCTCTCCTCTAGGGGGTGCTCTCCTAAGATTGCAGCCTCCCCCCTAGAGGGTGCTGTCCTGAAGCTGCACCCTCTCCTCTAGGGGGTGCTCTCCTATGATTGCAGCCTCCCCTCTAGGTGGTAATATCCTAGGATTGCAGCCTCCCCTATAGGGGGGCTCTCCTAAGATTGCAGCTTCTCCTGTAGAGGGCGCTGTCCTAACGCTGCAGCCTCTCCTCTAAGGGGCGCTGTCCTAAGATTGCAGCCTCTCCCCTAGAGGCACTGTCCTAAAGCTGCAGCCTCTCCCCTAGAGGGTGCTGTCCTGAAGCTGCAGCCTCCCCTCTAGGGTGCGATATCCTAAGATTGCAGCCTCCCCTTTAGCAGGTGCTCTCCTAAGATTGCAGCCTCTCCTGTAGAGGGTGCTGTCCTAAAGCTACAGCCTCTCCTCTAGGGGGTGCTCTCCTGTGTATGCAGCCTCCCCTCTAGAGGGCGATATCCTAAGATTGCAGCCTCCCCTCTAGGGGGTGCTCTCCTAAGATTGCAGCCTCTCCCCTAGAGGGTGCTGTCCTGAAGCTGCAGCCTCTCCTCTAAGAGGCGCTCTCCTAAGATTACAGCCTCTCCTCTAGGGGGTGCTCTCCTATGATTGCAGCCTCCCCTCTAGGGGGCGATATCCTAAGATTGCAGCCTCTCCCCTAGAGGGCACTGTCCTAAAGCTGCAGCCTCTCTCTAGCGGGTGCTCTCCTAAGATTGCAGCCTCTCCTCTAGGGGGTGCTCTCCTAAAATTGCAGCCTCTCCCCTAAAGGGTGCTGTCCTGAAGCTGCAGCCTATCTAGCGGGCGCTCTCCTAATATTGCAGCCTCTCCTCTAGAGGGCACTGTCCTAAATCTGCACCCTCTCATTGGAGGGATACGCATAAATGGACTCAAAGCTCTGCTCAGAGTCCTTGAGAGCACTTGGTGGCAAGAGTTGAGAATGTGTGGGGTATTTAAAGGGAAGCGGTGGAAGGTAAGCCGTGCCCTCTTCAAGGGGGTCGTTCCTTGATCAACCCTCCTGAAAGTTTACACCCGTCCTTTCCAAATGCTTGCACAAAGTGTCTATCAGTCAGTCGCAGGCCAAACTTCGGACCTGTTGACATACAAGGCCAGAGTGACATTTGTGTGCTTTTGTGACTCAGCCACTGAGCCAGTGCTCAAATCTGCTGTCACTCAATGACAAAACCAGAGCTGCTGTCACTCAACTACAGCCAGTGCTCAAATCTGCTGCCACTCAATGGCAAAACCAGAGCTGCTGTCACTTAAATAGATCCAGCTCAAAGCTGAGGTCACTCATTGGCAAAGCAAGAGCAGCTGTCATGCAAATAGAGCCAGAGCTCAAAGCTGCTGTCACTCAATGACAAAGCAAGAGCAGCTGTCACTCAACTAGAGCCACAGCTCAAAGCTGCTATCACTCAATGACAAAGCAAGAGCAGCTGTCACTCAACTAGAGCCAGAGTTTAAAGCTGCTGCCACTCAATGACAAACCCAGAGCTGCTGTCACTCAACTAGAGCCAGTATTCTAAGCTGCCATCCCTCAATGACAAAGCCAGAGCTGCCCTCACTCAGCTAGAGCCATAGCTCAAAGCTGCTATCACTCAATGACAAAGCAACAGCAGCTGTCACTCAACTAGAGCCCGAGATTAAAGCTGCTGTCACTCAATGACAAAACCAGAGCTGCTATCACTCAACTAGAGCACTTGCTCAAACCTGCTGTCACTCAATGACAACGCCAGAGCAGGTGTCACTCAACTAGAGCCAGTGCTGAAAGCTGCTGTCACTCAATGACAAAGCCATAGCTGCTATCACTCAGCTAGAGCCAGAGCTTAAAGAAGCTGTCACTCAATGGCAAAGCCAGAGCAGCTGTCACTTAACTAGAGCCAGAGATCAAAGCTGCTGTCACTCAATGACAACACCAGAGCTGCTGTCACTTAACTAGAACTGGTGTTCAAAGCTGCTGTCACTCAATGACAAAGCCAGAGCTGCTGTCACTATACTAGAGCCAGAGCTTAAAACTGCTGTTACTCAATGACAAGCTGCTCTCACTCAATTACAGCCACTGCTGGAAGCTGCTGTCATTTAATGACAAAGCCAGAGCTGCTGTCAATCAGCTAGAGCCAGAGCTTAAAGCTGCTGTCACTCAATGACAAAGCCAGAGCTGCTCTCACTCAGCTAGACCTAGAGTGCAAAGCTGCTGTCACTCAAATACAAATCCAGAGCTGGTCTCACTCATCTAGAGCCAGAGCTCCAAGCTACTGTCAGTCAATGACAAAGCCAGAGCCGGTGTCACTCAGCTAGAGCCAGAGCTCAAAGCTGCTGTCACTCAATGACAAAGCCAGAGCTGCTGTCACTCAGAGAGAGCCAGAGCTTAAAGCTGCTGTCACTCAATGTCAAAGCGAGAGCTGCTCTCACTCAACTAGAGCCAGAGCTCAAAGCTGCTGTCACTCAATGACAAAGCCAGAGATGCTGTCACTCAACTAGAGACAGAGCTTAAAGCTGCTGGCACTCAATGACAAAGCAGAGCTGCTTTCATTAAGCTAGAGCCAGAGTTCCAAGCTGCTGTCACTCAATGACAAAGCCAGAGATGCTGTCACTCAACTAGAGACAGAGCTTAAAGCTGCTGCCACTCAATGACAAAGCAGAGCTGCTTTCACTAAGCTAGAGCCAGAGTTCCAAGCTGCTGTCACTCAATGACAAAGCCAGAGCAGGTGTCACTCAAGTAGAGCCAGTGCTGAAGGCTGCTGTCACTCAATGACAAAGCCAGAGCAAAGGACAAAATAATAAAAAATAAAGCAAAATTTAAGAAAGAGACAAACATATCCATCCTATCTAGACATAGGGCCTCATCACAAGTTTGGCGGTAACCCTTAAATGCGGCGGTAGCGCTATTACCGCCACATTTATGGGTCCGCCAAATCATGGGTTTGGCAGATTCCCCCCCAGCTCTGAGCTGGGGGGAAATCTGCTGATATTTCGCACTATTACCGCCGGCGGGAAATCCGCCGACGGTAAGAGCGTGAAAATTCCCCATTGAGTCCAATGGGGAATGGGGAATTCCTGAATGGGCTCAGTGGGGAATGGGCAATACCCGTTCTGCCAAACCCGTGATCCGGCGCTATTAGCGCCGGGGGGTTTGGCGGTAGGGCTATTGGCACCGGCGCTAATAGCGCCGGCATAACCGCCCAACTCGTGATGAGGCCCATAGTCTACAAAAGGCCAATGGCTTGGAGGAGATACACTACTTGTGTCGTTAATAAAATCTTGTGGCCAGATACCAACCTCTCCCAGGTCATTTCTGACAATAGCTGCTCTTCCCCAGGAATCTTACCCTCAGAACCCATGTGTCCTTACACTCTGTCAAGATGTGTCTGGAGGCCCGGGGCCAAACATTGCGGACACCTTCTTTGGAGATCTCAAGATTTATCACGATGGACTAGTACTTCCTCTCTGTAGAGAAGGTTCAATCGTACTGTTAAGAAGGCACCCCTTAACCTTTTTTTTAAATCATACATGGAAAGTGATTTAACCTGTGCCAACCCCCGCATGGTGTCAATTGTGTGACTCCAATCTGTACGTTTCATTAAAGCTTTCACCTTCATTGGATTGGCCGAAAAGGGTCTCCATATCGCTTTCACATGCAATCAACAAACCCCCCATTGCGTACTCTAGCTGTGAGAGGAACGCTGAGGGGTGCTGAGCCAGATGTCCACCGACGTCTTCATATAGTGAGTTAGCCTTGGGAATCGGAATCAGCTTAAACTGTGAAATCAGTCTCCAATCTGCATATGACTGCAAAGACTGAAGATCTAGCTCATATCGTAAGCTCACAAATTGGCAAACGCTGCGGAGGGCCCAATACCCTCTTCCATATTTGGCCCTCTATCCCATAAAGAATTATAGGGGTGACCTTACTGATATAGAATCTAATGAGGGAGGATATTGAGAACTTGCAGAATGTGGCTGAGATTTTACACATTTGAGCTGTTAATTGTGCAACTTTTCCACTAAAAACCAACTATGTACAAGTGAATGAGGGGGACGCACTGAGAGGAAAGCCCAAATATACTACCTCTGTCTTGACTGGAATTTTGCGAACTCCTAGTGTCCACTTGAAATTAGGAATTTGACATCCCGGCCTCCTAAAGATCATTATCTTGGACTTCTCAGGGTTGATTGATAAGTCATTGACAGAGGCATAATTGCAGAGGGAGTTCAGGAGGTGCTGAATGTTGACAGCGGTGAGATCCAGGAGGATGATATCATCGGCGTAGGCCAACCACCTGACGGGCCGCAGGTCTATCTTTGGGGCAGCCAACGCTGATGAGTCCAGTGCTCCCCCCAGATCCGCCAAATACAAGTTGAAGAGAAGTGGTGCCACCATGCATCCCGGCCTCAATCCCCTCTCAACCCCTACCGCCTCGGATAGATGTCCCGCTGCGTCCAACCTTACCCTCAGGAAGATATCCTCATGTAAACTGAGCAATATGGCCAAAAGGAATATCAGCAACCCGCACCATGCCAACCTACCCCACAGCCGATCCCTATTTATCACATCAAAAGCTCTGGATAAGTCTATCTAGGCTCCGAACATCAAAGGGCCCCCCCTTTTCCCATGAACCTTCTCCCAAGATTTCCAGGACTGTTCCGTTCAGGCTTGTTGAAAGGCCTTTCTGTCTAGAAACTTGAAAGAGTGTTATTTTGCCTTTCCCACCATTCCAGATCTCCCAACAGCAGCCCCGCAAATATTTTACTTTCCACATCAAGGAAGGAGATGTAAGGATGGAAAGGTATTTTCAGACCCCCCTGACATTCATACGTGAAATGGATCTCATGTTTACCCAAATGGAGGGAGACGTCCCCAAGTTTGACTATCGGTTATAATAATTCGGCCTTAGCATAATCACAAAAAGAAGATAAACAAAGCCATTTGGTGAGACCGACAGACTCCATTTTGTGTGACACAGAAACGCCATATTTTCTAGGCCCTGTCATGATTTTGCAAAAGCCATCTCTCCCTCTGTCCAGCGTCAGACCAGCGAGCTCCGCCAACCCCCTCCTCCATCTCCTCTTGGCAGCTCTGCTCAGACCCATTTCTCATGGAAGCGATTGGCCATGTATTGTTGCAAATACTCAGTTTCCTTCTCTCTTCCTCTGAGCTCACAGCCCTGTGTGGGACCGGAGCAAGTTCTGGCCTGCGCGTCCATCTGTCTCCACAAACCTGCCTGTGCCACCTTGACACCCACCTTTAGGAGTTACACTTTACAGACCCTTTGCCCACATATCTCTCTCTCTCTTTTTGGTAGGCCCCAGAAATTACGCAAGTTCTTATTTAACAGTGCAATGAGTATCAATCTGCGTCTTTTGTAAGGCGGAGAGCTCTCTGCCCCTGTGACCAATTCCGATAGTTCTTCCTCAGGAGGCCTACTCTTTTTTTTGCATTCAGCAATTTCGAGCTGTTCAGCCCCCAAGTCCCTTACCACTCTTCGTAGTTCCTGTTTCCTACCCAGGTCACCTCATCAAACACATGGGCACAAACTGGGTGCACTATCGAGCCGGTCAGACCTGAGCGGTCTACTGGCCATAGGAAACCTAGAAAGTTCCCCAGGCTGCAGCCCCTCCTCAAGATGTGCTCACTCTCTTCATCACTGTATTCAGGTCTATTCCATCCCTTCTGTATTTTACCAGTCTGTTCCCCCCATTATTGACTGTTACTGGTTCCCGAAGACCCTGCAAATCTCACAGTTTTCCCTCCGCATAGTTGCCTCTAGGTGGCTGTGATCACTACTCCCTCCCTCTATGACCTGAAAGTTATAGCAGCTCTCAAAAATGCCGGGAGGTAAGGAAAATATAGTCAATGTTTGAGCTTGCCCTTCCCCTTCTCCAGGTCACTGATGGTGGAACATCCCCCTCTATCGCTCCATTTATCATTTGCAGATTGAATTCGGCAACATTTTTTATCCACAATCTCCTTTTCTTTTTTTTTTACTTTGGCTGAGCTGCGGGGGTGTCCCTTGCAACCCCCGCTCACTATACTCAATAGTATAGTGAGCGGGGTGTTGCAGGGGACGCCTCTGCAGCCTCCAGCTTTATTTTTTTCTTTTTGCTCGGGTGAGCTGCAAGGGGGACCCCTGCTCACTATACTGTATAGTATAGAGAGCGGGGTGTTGCGGGGGACACCCACCAAGGCTCATACCGACCCCACTGAAACACCTAAACACATACCACGAAAAGTTTGGAGTTTTGGTAGTTAGAACTTTTTGTGGTGTGTGTTTTAGGTCTTTTGGTGGGGTCTGTAATTTCTATTCAGACTTTTCGTCCAAAACCGAATATTCACACTTTGTTGATCTATATTTACTGTTGTCATTATTTCTAACAATGCTACCAGAAAGGTAAGGTTGGAGCTAGCGGGGTTCCAATATAAATTGATAACTATCTGGGAGAAGCCCTGCAGTCTCCCTAAAAGTTCAAATTCTGATGCCAAAATGTCCTTCATTGTGACGGGAATAAGCTCCAGAGCTGTGAATACTGTTTTCCGGGTGGTGATGTTCAGACCCCCAGACGGTCCCCCCCATTCTCGTGAGTGGATAACTGGTGTATTGTTAAAAAAACATCCAGATCAAATGTACTCAATAGCCACGTTTCCTGGAGGAAGACCAAATCTTTCTTTTCAAAGATAACTTCCTTCATAGTCCTAGACTTGAAGGAGTTCAAACCCTGCGAGTTCCAACTCACAAAGGACCATTCTTTTTTACTAAAGAGGCCCCCCACCCCAAGCTTCTGGAGTATCTGGGAGAGAAGCTCGGGCAACAAGGCCCAGGCCTTCACTTGTATGACATTCTGGTACTTTTGGCCAAGCCCTGCCAACTCAACCTCCCTCCCCTTCTTGGACTTTGTTTTCTGACTTTCCAAAACCAACCACCCCTCCCTCACCCAATGCTCCCATTATTTCAATTCAAATCTCTCTCTGGCGTAGATGTAAGAACCTGAAGACCTTGCTTTCCAAGGTCACTTGAAGCTGCCAAAATGGCCTTTGCACCTACCATTGATTTCAAACCCACCTCTACCAAAACGGTAAATATCCTTGAAGGGAGCACACTCAATTTCACTGGATGTAAACAAATACAAATCAT
Source organism: Ambystoma mexicanum (assembly GCF_040938575.1). Taxonomy (NCBI): domain Eukaryota; kingdom Metazoa; phylum Chordata; class Amphibia; order Caudata; family Ambystomatidae; genus Ambystoma; species Ambystoma mexicanum. The sequence goes on along the minus strand of NC_090931.1, from coordinate 14,201,229 downwards.
GGATTGTCTTAAAAATAGCCAGAAAAGTTCTGCGATTTAATAGTCCCTTTCCTTGCCAAAATATTTTAGCCATAGTCTTGGTGTGGCAAAAGGGGGGAAATCATTGGCTCGAGGTAGATCCTCCTGTTCCAATACGGAGTTCCTATTTGGAGTTCTATCCGTATTTATATGGAGGTCCGATGTTGTGACTCCTTCCCTCAGACTTGCTCCCATGGCCACACTTTCCACTATGCGCACAGCCCTTTTAATGACCTCAGTCCCTCATAGAGCCCCTGTTTGTATTGGGGGTGCCGTTCTGGCAAACTCCTTTATTGAAAGTCTTCCCCTGTTGGAGGATGGGGGCCCATATTTGATGTTTATTTTCCGGCGGTTTAGAAGCGGGAGCTTGAGGTTCCGGGTGTAGTTGAACCCCCTTACTCCCTTGTCTGAAAATTAGGGCATACTTAATTGATTTGGGCCTCATACAGACAGGCATCCGAAAGAGATTACTGGTTGCGCTTGGGTTTTGGGGGGCCTCATTTCAGTGTGTATTCCAATCATTGCACAAACGGCCTGCACCCCATTCTCCTCTGTTGACTCATCTTTCAATACCAGAATCCCGTACTGATGTCCTGAGCCCTGTACTTCAACTTCTGGGAGATCTTTCTCCTGGACCTGCATTCTGACCGATCTATGGTGGTCTCGACGATTCTCCAGCCTTTGTACCACTACCCTTCGGGGAACTGCCAGGGCATTAGAAAAACAGGCAGATCTATGCTTGGATTTGTCCAGTTTTTGATTCTTTGACTTTTTTCTCTGCAGCAGGCTCCATAACCCGCTTCCCCTTTTTGTCCCTTTTTCTTTTGGCTTTCCCCTTCCTTACTGTCTTTGGGCAATCAGTGACTACTGCCTCCACAACAGCTTGTACTTACTGGGGAGTGGGTTCGGATTGCAGGGCTGATGTTTTGAGTGGAGTGTCCAAGGAGACCTCCTCTGCGGTTTTAGCCAGTCTTCAGAATTCCTCTAATGTAGACTCCGAAAGGGTAGTATCGTCAAAGATTGCAACCGATCCCTCCTCCAAAAGATGGAAACCTTCCACCTCCCCCTGGGGGCCACTTGCGTTTTTAATTGCTAGCAACTGTGAGACTCCACCCCAGATCTTTTCTCTTTCTTCTCTTGCTTCGGAAATTCCTCCCTGAATGAGGAGTACCTCCTTTGATTGCCTCATGGCCCCTACTCCAAACTCTAGAGAGGGGACTATCATTGTATGTATATCATTTCCGAGGCCCACCATTGAGTACATTTGCAAGCGCCCACTTCCTTGGTGAGCTCCATTAATATTCCAGAGTGCACCTGGACTTCTGATTCTAAAAGATAGAAAACATTTACCAACTAATTCAGAACGAAATTCAGGGCCACTAAAGTAGTTTTGGTTGGGGCTAACTCTCTTGGGTTGCCCCCGGCGATCCTCCTAGATCCCACATCTGGAGCCTCCTCCCTTAAACCAGGTATATATGATGCTGAATGGTCTACAATAGACAACTCGGCTGGGGATCTCAGTAATGTACTCACTGCAGCTATATCATGTCTCCCCTCCTGTGCAAAAACCTCCCCCATAGAGCAATGACCGTCTAACTCGGAGTCCAACAACTGAGAGGCTGAATCGTCACCAAACAACACTATGGGGTCTAAGTCAACCATACTACGGCACGTCCGTAGGGGAAAATAGTCATTGATTTTCCGCTTAATATTGATTTCTGTGAGTGTATAGTCCCTGCAAAGAGTCACTGGGCCTCATTACAACCTGCCAGTCCGGGACCGTGCAAAATCCGTGATGGCGGTAAAAACGTTTCCGTGTCCGCAAGGGTGCGGAAAAACCGCCCGATTACACGCTGTCGGTCGCGCGCACCACACGGACTCGGAAACGTTGTTACCGCCGTCACGGAATACCCCACGGAAATGGAAATAACGAAGCCACAAGTGGCGCAAAACCTGTTTCCGCCTCCGCCGCCACGGACACGGAACCGGAAATACCATGATCGCCAAAACAGGAAACAGAGAGGCGGCCATCATATAAAAGCACAATCCATTGCCATCCAGAGCCAGCACAAGCACAATCCTGACTCTGAGAAGCCAAAAGGGACCACCAGCATGTCTGCCAGGATTCCTGCTCAGAGGCAGCGCAAACAGCGCTTCAGCGAGGCGGAGCTAACCGTCTTGGTGGAGCACATTGTGGACAATGCTGAGATGCTGTTCAGCGCCGACCAACGGCGTGCCACACAGCAGCGGAGGAAGGAGGTGTGGGCCGAAGCTGCACGCAAGTGCACCGCTGTGGGCGTGGCAGTGAGGAGCGTGAAGGACTGCCACAAGCGTTGGGACGACCTGAGGCTGAGGGTACGCAACCTCATTTCCACGCACCGCCAACGCAGCAGTGGGACAGGCGGAGGACCCCCTTCCCCACTGAGGCTGCAAGCATGGGAGGAGCGTTGCAGCAGCGTCCTCCACCTAGAGGGAATCCATGGGATTGGGCAGGCTGAGGCAGGAGTGAGCCCACCTGCAGATGCCGGTAAGTGCCCAAACATGAATGCCACATGTAAATATGCAGTTGTGAGTACTGGGCCAAAGGACCCATCAACAACCCCCCCCCCAGGCAGTGCATGTGTGGGCCAAAGGACCCATTAACAACCCCCCCCCCCAGGCAGTGCATGTGTGGGCCAAAGGACCCATTAACAACCCCCCCCCCAGGCAGTGCATGTGTGGGCCAAAGGACCCATTAACAATCCCCCCCCCCCCCAGGCAGTGCATGTGTGGGCCAAAGGACCCATTATGATCCGTATGGCAACCAATATCACTGAATGCAGACACCAGCAATCAGATGCATGTGACTAACACTATTCAATGTACAATCTTAATGACGCATGTGATGCACCCATCTGCCACCACAACAACACTAATTGCATGCCCTTTGTGTCCCCACAGCCGTTTCAAGTGACAGTGATACTGCACAACAGGCCAGCCAATCAGCATCGGCAAGTACACTAGCCACCGCCACCACACAGGAGGATGCTGCCGGCAGTTCTGCACCTCTGGCCACATTACCAGCCACTACAGATGTGCAGCACACCACCACCACCACCAACATCCCCACCATCTCCACACTGGCTGAGTCCAGACAGGTGCCACAGGAACCTATCATGGCCACCCAACACAACACCGAAGGCAGCAGCACTGCAGAGGGGGCGGCCTGCAGTGATAACAGTGCCCCGCAAGAGCACTCGGAAACGGGGCCACAGGGGGAGATGCCCACATTGGAAGACCTGGGCTCCTTCCATGAGCTGGGGTTCAGCCCCACTTCACTGGGGAGTCCCATGAGGTCGCCCACCCCATCCATGGCCGAACTGAATGCCCGCATGCAGCGGATGGAGGACCAGCAGGCTACCCTCACCCAGCTGGTGGAGAGGCACCTAGAGGAATCCAGGCTGCAGAGGGAGAGCTACAGCGCCTCAGTGCGTCGCCTGTCGAGGTCCATTGGACGCTTTGCGAGCACCATAGTGACCCTTGCACGCCATGTGCGGGAGGGCAATGACCACACCTCCAGGCTGTGGAGGCCATGTTGGTTGGCCAACAGGCAAATCTGGCACGGATGCCCTCAATCCCTGATTCTGGCCAATCAAACACTACCACCCCATCCAGCTCCACTACTGCCAGTCCAAGGAGGCGCTCGAGTAGGCTAACGGGTCCCTTGGGCAAGGTTGCACAGAAGCGCACACAGAAGTGATGGCATGTGTGTGGGGCAGTGCAGGACACATGTGGACTACAAGGGTGTGAGAGGGGTGGTCACGTTTGGGCGGTGGGGTAGGTAGTTTTGGGGGTTTGGACAATGGGCTCTGGGTGGGGGTGGGCACGTTTGGGTGGTGGGTGGCCCCGGGTGTACAGCTTCCCTAACCAATGCACCTTCTTCCCTGTTGTTATTACATCAATACATCACCATTTCAAATCAAGACATACATGTGTGGACATTGATCATTTATTTTGCAGTGCAACTATTAATTCATTGTCGTCACCATGTTTGTGCATTACTGTGAATGTGCTGTGACTCAAAAGTAAATGCGAATCAGGGCATCCCGTGCTCTCTGGCCATCATGTGCACCCCCAGGGGGAGGCGGTGCCATCCCATCCCCATCTCCATCTCCATCCCCATCTCCATCCCCATCCCCATCCCCATCCCCATCCCCATCTCCATCCCCATCCCCATCCCCATCTTCCTCATATGCGTCTGGTGGCATTGGGATGTTCCTGCGCAGGCATATATTGTGCAGCATGGCACATACCAGCGTGATTTTGCCCGTCTTCACTGGGCTGTACAGCAGTGATCCGCCAGATCTGCTCAGACAGCGGAAACGGGCCTTCAGCAGTCCAAATGTCCTCTCAATCATTCCACGTGTGCGGATATGTGCCCTATTGTATGCCTCTTCATGCCTGTTCCTTGGTCTCCGTACAGGTGTCATCATCCATGGCGTGAGTGCATATCCCGCATCACCTACATGGGATGTAGATGGGGGAACATGTCAGTGTTTGTGGCATCATGTCCTCATCTGCTGCTGTGCATTCTTGTATCATCATTCATTCATGCATATGAACCATGCAGTGTCTGGAGGTATGTTTTGGCCATCACGAGGAATGTCGCTGACTGCATATGGGCCTACACATTAACTTACATGTTTGCTGTGCCCTGCGGGTGACATTTGATTGTGTGCATGTCATGGTGCAGTGCTGTCCACACATGGCAGAGTGACTCCACTGTACGGAAGTAGTAAATACTCGTCGTATCATTTACACGCCTCTCGTGCTTTTTGGGGCAGTGTTTCAATTGAGGGTGGGTGTCTGCAGTGGCACAGGGTTCATGGGACAGTGACGGGATTGGCTGTGGCAGCGTGTGCACGGGCACATTGTGGTGCCCTGTCATGTCTTCCTTCATGATGTTTGGCATCCGCTGTGTATTTGGTAGATGGAAGGGGGGTGATGCATGTGCGGTCACAGCGTCACACTCACAATGCTCATTGGCCTGGACACACACACACCACTCCGACAGGGTTGTAGCATCGTCAGCTGTACTCACCCAATAGCCATGTGCTTTGTCCGGCATAGCGTTCCATGTACCGTGGCAACGTGGAATTCCGCAGTACCATTGAGTCATGTGATGAGCCTGGGAAACGTGCGCAGCAGTGTGTAATCAGTTGCATGGCATCAGAAACCATCTGGACATTCAAAGAGTGATACTGTTTCCTATTGCGGAACACCGCCTCAATTGCATGTGGTACTGTCAGCTCGACGTGGGTGCAGTCAACTGCGCCTATGCAATTTGGCATGCCTGCTATGGCATGGAGGGCCAACTTGGTGGCAATGACCTCGGGGAGGGTGCGGGGTAGGGCTATGTGTTCCGACACATGGCGCAACAGGGCATCCAGTACCTGTACCAGGACTTTTGAGAAACACGGTTGTGATATGCCGTGCAGCTCACCAACCGTGTGTTGATAGGTGCCAGTGCCAAGGAAATGCAGAACTGAGACAACCTTCAAGAGGGGGGGGATGGCGGTGGGGGTGTCAATTAGGCTGCTGATGTTGTCCTCAATCATGGCAGTGATGTGCATGATTGTTGCACGGTCCAGCCGGTATAGGGTGTGGATCTGTCCTGGGGTGAGGTTCCAGGGTGAGGCCCTGATGCGTGGTATTGGTGGCTGGCGGCGGGGTCGGGCTGGCTGGGCAATGGGGTTTTCCATAGCTGCAGGGTTGGCTGGTTGCCGCCTGCGCCTCCTCCGCCTACGCCTCCTCCTCAGCGCCATTGCTGCCACCATGTGCAGTACTGCCTGTTGGTTGAGTAGGCCCAGTCCCAGTGCTACTAGCCCTGCTGCCTGCATGGTTCTGTGTTGTGTTGGGCTGGGTGTGGCCCTTTTGTAGGCTCCCAGTGGCCTGCTAGGTCCAGCTGGGCTGATTTGGTGCACCTGTGCCCTGATTCAGTTCAGCCGGCAGTGTATAACGCCATGTTCGCGGTGGCGGCGGTTCCGCCACCGTGATCACGGTATTTCCGCCATTTTTTTCCCGGTATTTCCGTGTCCACGCTAGTTGTGATGCTCACGGTGTTTCGTGTTGCCGGTAACGGAGGGGTTTCCGTGCAGGCGGAATTAAGGGGAACCCTATTTCCGCGGTGGCGGTTTAGGGTGGTGCTATTACCGGGGCCGCGGGTCATGATTGCGCGGACATGCAAACGGTGCCGGTATGGTTTTACCGGCAGTGTTAATTCCGGACCGGAGTACTTGTAATGAGGCCCAGTAATTTGCCTGGGACTTCCCCATTCATTGGTGTCCTTACCTTCTTTTCAGTTTTATTGTCGTTCTCCTGTGCGTGAACTTGTTCATTGTTTCGGACTTCCAATGTTTGTTGTCCGCGGAGACTGAGGCTGGTGCCCAAACATCTCTCCACCCTCCACAATTACACACTCAATCTCAGGGGCTTGCAAGTCATCCACTAAGGCACCACTCCAGAGATAGCAGTGGTTGCAAGGCATAGGAGGCATAAAAGAAACCAGTTAATGTATTTAGCTGCTTTGACTTAATAATAAGTTTGTGTATCCAAATTTGTAGCAATCTCCTACAGACTTCTTTGATTTGAAGACATTCCGGGCCTTGATTCTAAGAGTCTGAACCCTGCAAATGCCTGACCTAGGCCTAAACACGGCTCAAAGGGCTAACCCACGCAGTCACTGTGTACAAATCCTAACCACGTCTCAAGGGATGGGGCCCTGCAGTCACTGTGTGCAAATCCTACCCAAGGTTTAAGGGCAGAGCCCCACAGTCACAGGGGACACAACCTACACACGGCTCAAAGGGCAATGCCCCACAGTCCCCGTACAAAAGGCCTATCCTGCAGTTCAATGTTCAAACAAGTATACTATGCAGCGTTCCCAATTCAGATGCAATATGCGGTCAAGTAATCACTCCAGACTTTGTTCCTGAGCACTACTCAATTGGCTTTCCTTTGATTTTGATTTTATTATGCAATGACAGACAGTCGCATGCCCCAACTCCTTACAGAGTGTCCGTTTAAGCGCTATCTGACATCAAGACCAGCGTGCAATTGCAAACAGTCACGCCCAACAAATCAGTGTGTCTAAACCCATGTTACATTTGTTACACCCTTGACTGGGCCTTGACATGGGCCCTATACAAACGACAGAGGAGCCATCTCTCCACACAACCTTCTCTTTATTCCTCCTTACTCTGACTGACCTCTTTCTCCCCGCCATTACTCCCCTTCCTCCCGCATCCCGTTCCCTCCCCTTGGCACGGGTCCTTCCTCCTTAAAGGGGCTCATCCTGTTTCCCTGGTAACACCTCCCCTGGCTTAACATGAGACATCCAGGGCTACATTTGTTCAATCAGCCGTTGGCGTCTCCTTACGGTCCGATGAGGCCTGTCAGGTGACTTGCGAGTCTCGCCCTCATTTTCTCATTGCAGTGTTTTATATGCCTCTTCGCCCTTTGCTCCTTCCGTCTCGGCCACCTCATCTTGGTTTGGATTCCTTCAGGTATAACGCATGGAAGAGGGAGGCCTTTGGCGTTGTCTCGCCGTGGTCCCCCATCGTATTTATCACCGGTCCTTTGTCCCCTGTCACTAGGAGAGGATCTGCGCGGTCTCATGAATCCCTCCTTTTGTATTGTCTCTGGCACTCTATGGCAGTTTACTTGATCGGGAGTTGTGGCTCCGAAGCCTTTCGTTTGCGGTCTGCCCTTTCCTTGGCTTTTCTTGTCTCTCCAGCATCTTGCTCAGACGTGTTGTCCTTCAACTGGGTGACTTCGAATGATCTGTACTGGATGTCGATGAGGGCACGTGCTAGTGGGCTTGGGAGTTGCCCAGTGGGTATGCTTCCTCTCTGGTTTGATAAAGTTGCTCGTTCATGAAGTTAAGTGTAGCTTCTGCGTTCACAACAAACGGCTTGTGCGGGTTTTCAATCTGGACCGTGACCTTGGGTGCCATGGTGTCATCTGACCTGGTGCTGATTAGTCTCCCGTATTCTCCCCTGCACCCACCATGGGAGTGGTAGTGGATCCCCCCAGTTTCGGCATCTCGTAAGGCTCGGGATGTTCGTATAACTCACAATCGTCTCACGGGCCGGGCTGCTGAGAGCGTGTGCCGTACTCCTGATCAGATCCATACCTCGCTGGGTGACTTAACTCTGGGTTGAGAAGGTGCCTGTGCCTGCGTGGGCTGGGTGGGTAGGTGTATGTGCCAGGGCGACGCCTGGGTTGGTCAATGTTCATGGCCTCGATGGCCCGCATGCCGTCTGGCCGTGCCGCCGCCGGCAACAAGTACCTCTCACAGGCCAGCGTTTCCTGGTCCCTTCTGTGTGTTGGGAAGTCATTGGGCCCTCTTGTTTGTTCTAGTCGTCTGGTCGGGCTTGGTGGTGGTGCCGGTCGGTATGCGGGGGGTGCAGACAGTCTCTCTCTCTCTTTGCACATCGCCTTGAAGTGGTTTTCTTGGCCACATTGCATCCATCTCTGTCTGATGGCTGGGCATGGTCTTCTGTGTGGGAACTCAAATCCTCACCTATAGCATTGTTTGTCGCTCAGGGTTTGGTGCTATGGGCTTCCGAGTCCTGGTCTTCTCCAGGGTCCTGTGTCCTAGAGTACCCTGGCTGTCCTACTATAAGGGCTACAATGGTGTCACGCTTTTTGGGGTTTTCAATGGCGGCTGCATGCATGTCCACTCGCTCATATGTTCTTGCCAGGTCAATGATTTGTTGTAGGGACAGGGGCTGTTTGAGTATGTGCTTTCTGTTACACTTCAGGCTTCCCCGCGGGCCTCCTTGCAGAATACGACTTTTTTACAAGCTCCTCTATGGACCAGATACAGGCTGCCATGGCGTCTGTACAAACTACGACGGACTCCGGGTCAGCTGACACGTCTTGTACGTGGAATACATACGGCAAGACACGCCCCCTTACGACTATAAAACCACCGCTTCCAAGGGGCTTGTTGCTGCTAATTAGCATTACAAGCTACACGCGGTTTCATCCGTTTCTTCTTCGTGTTTTCCCACACGATTCCTCATCTGAACTCCTGGTTTTGACCCTTGCCTGGCTTCTTGATTGGCTTGTCTCCTCCTTTATTCCTGTCGTGCTCGTCTGGTTATTTGACTCGGAACGCTACTGGAGCCGGCTACCTTCTGTCTCTTGCGGTACTTCATTCCAGGTTGCCGCTTCTGCATTCGGAACAAAAAATAGAGAATTGCTGTCAACTATCTGGAACTTTTCTACACCTACTCTGGATACGTGTGTAGGTACATCCGTAATTGGCAAACTCCCATCTCTGCTACTATTTATCTTCACAACTGTTTGGATATTTTGTCTTCTGTTGGATTCTGGGACATTGAGTGAATATCTTGTGAGCTTGTCTTCAAGTGCTTATGAACGCTTTCCTGAAACTGCACCAACCGGGCACTAGTGCGACCCTCGTGCCGTCCGGGGCTACTTCCCTATACTAACATCCTTGTTTGTTATTTTCTCCTGTCGTTGTCTTCTGTTTCCTCGATTCCTTTCCTCAAAATATCCTTATTCAGGTTAGTTGTTACCAATTTTATATTAGTTGGAACTGATATTTAATTAGTCCATTCCCACTCATTTTGTGTTGTTCCTTGTAGATTCACCCCAGGGAAGCTCCACTCCAATATCTATCTAGGTAGTTGCCCATTTAATTCAACTGTTCTAATTATTTGCCTTAACCTCAACACTGTCTAATATCTTTGTATTCCTTTGCAGCATTGGTATTGGCGGTGTGTGTTCTCCCCGCTCTTTTATTCTATTGACACCTCTGTCTGTCCCAACTGAAACAGCAGAGAGGTACATTGTAGTAAAGAGCCCCTCTTTGAAGAATCCTGAGTCTTGAACTCAGGGGAGCTGGGATGAAAGGCTGAATATCGATTCTTGTACCACCATCATCTCCAAGGTCACTCCTCTGCATCCTCGGCCTGTTTCGGAGTGGTAAGTAACACTTTCTGAGCATTGATGAGGTGCACCCTTCTATGATCCTCAGCTGTATTGCCTCATCATCATTGAAGTTGGTGAAGTCACAGCACATGATATTCTTCTGGAGATGGATGACAATCTCTCCTATGGACTCACGTGGAAGCTGCGCGCGTTGAGTGTATGCGTAGCGTTCTTAGGGCCTCCTTACGGCTTTGGCGGTAGCCATGCCCTTAATAAGGGCATGGCTGCCACCATAACCGGGTCCGGGTTCCCTGAACGGGAATGGGGAATTACGGGGCCATTCCGAGTTTGGAACCCGGGCCCGGACCTTCCCCTTTCCCATTTGAGCCCCCATAGGGCTCAATGGGAATAGGTGCAGGGAGCTAACAACGGGCCAATTACGTCTGGCCTGTTGTTAGCTCCCTGGTCCCCTTGCGGGACCCGGTAAGGATGTCTGGTAAAACCAGATGTCCACATCGGGTACCGCAAGGGGACATCGTAATGAGGCGGAATGGGTTTAACGGGTCCGCATCCATTAGCGGCACCCGTTAACCCATTCCGCCAATGTTGTAATGAGGCCCATTAGTCTTTGTTGGGGGGTACTATCAGCTTGTTGTTGACTGCAGTGAGAAGGTGTTGGTATGTGCTTCTTTCTTGGGGGGGGGGGATCATTTTCATGACCCCTTTGATCTCTTTTCGTGCTAGGTGGGCGAATATGTCCACCTTGTTTGGTGGGTCATGGTCTCCTACTGCCCACATGAAGTCCTCAATTTCTTCGGCCGTCGTCGTAAAAGTTGGCAAAGCCCAGAAATGACTGTAGGGCTTTGAGGGAGTTGGGAACAGGCCAGTCCAATACCGCACAGAACTTGGATTCGTTGATAGACAGACCCCCAGGTGAAATGTGAAAGCCTAGGAAGTCTACGCTGTCTACATGGAATAAATATTTCTCGGGTTTGGCATAGAGGGAGTGGGATCGTAACCGGGAGAGTTCTTCACAGACATGTCTCACGTGTTCCTGTGGAGTGGATGAAAACACCAATATGTCATCCAAATAAACGAGAATGTAAGCATCAATGATGTGTCATGCACTAGCCCTGGAAGCTTGTCTATCGCTGGAAGTACTACTAACATGGATACCAGAAGCAAGCCTAACAGTCTAGTCTATTCCAAGATGGCCAGCCACTTCTATAACCAGCTGATCAGACTAGCGCTTGGCGCGTTGTATCGTATTGCTACCAGCGCTGCCAGTCCCTTTCAGTGACTCGCTTTCTCTATACAGCAAAGTTCCTAGCCTTTTTTCTGTTCCTTTCCACTTGTGGTGTTTTCAGGTTTTCAGGTAAGGTGATCGGGATCTATCCAAGCTGTCTAAGCTTTCACTACACGTTTACTTCGTTACACGCGTATTCCTTGTCCGTGTTTACTTTTGCGTTTCTCCCTGCCCCGCCGTGTACACCCGCTATCGCGGTTGGGGAAATTCTGTATCTTTTCTGATCTATTCCCCTGTCTGTGTTTCCTCTATTCCTTCTCTCTTCCACTCCGTACGTATCGGCTTGTTTACAGTCCATGCCGATTCATTCACGGAGGCCAATGATACCGAAGAGACCTACGGTATCCCCGCACGCTGAATCCAGCAACCGGCTCCTTATACCATACCGGAGTGTTCCATAGCTGGAATTCGCAGACCAGTGTTCCTGCTTCAGCAAGTCTTCGACAAGACCTCGGACCTTTTCATCACTACGGTCTTGAGGCCATCGGGGTTTTTTTTGCCTATACGGCTTTTTCCCCGTTTAGGGCATGCTCGTCTGGTAACCTCCGGTTCTGCATTAGATTCAGACCACGGAGACGGCCGAGGGAGCGCGGCCCTATTTACGACAAAAAAGGAGAAGAAGAAGCCAGGGAAGAAGATCAAGAAGAGAAGCTCAGTCAGGGTGGAGGAAGAATCTGACCAAACATGTGTGGAGGAGTCAGGGGAGGAGGAGACCCCCCTTGACAGTATACAATGCCAAATGAAGGAAATGGCTTCGCCCGAACAGCTTCAAGAGATGTGTAATGCCATACAAAGCCTCAGAGTGGACATGCAATCACTACATGCTGAAAACCTTCTTCTCCGACAGCAAGCTGCGGCCCGGGAAGCCAGCAGAGATGACTTACCTCCGATGCCCTTTACTTATGGAAAATTTGACGGAAATCCCAAGTACATCAAGGAGTTTCTCGATGCCTGCTCAGTCTACTTCTCTTTTAGACCTCGAGCATTTGAGTCTGGAAGAGCTCGAGTAGGATTTCTCATTTCCAATTTGGCTGGAAGTGCCCTTGCTTGGGCAACCCCTCTGGCTACTAGCCAAGACCCTATGGTAAATGACTTTCCTCAGTTTGTACAGGGATTCAAGAACAGATTTGAACACTCTGACGTGCAATATTCCAAGTTTGATGCCTTCCTCGAGGTTAAACAGGGGAATCAGGATCTTCAGAGCTATATTGCCCACTTCCAGGCCTTAGCAGTGTCTACCGAATGGCCAGACTCAGCACAACAAGCTCTATTCCGACGAGGCTTGAATGAAGACCTTAAGGACGAGCTGGCCCGAGTAGTCAGGCCTAACACCTTCCAGGAACTGGTAACCCTAGTACTCCAGATTGATTTCCGTCTTCAGGAGAGACGAACCGAGAGAAGAGGAGGAAGAGGACCGACCTCCCAGCATAGCCCTCCCCAGGGAAGAAGAGAACGTCCTACTCCGGAGGAACCCATGCAAATAGGGTCGACCAGAGGACCTCTTACCAAGACGGAAAGAAGGCGGAGACAGGACCTGAATCTCTGTATGTATTGTGGGTCAGCTAAACACACGTTAAAGGACTGTCCAGACATACCCTCGAAGCGACAGGGAAACGCCAAGCCCCAGGTATTTGCAAGGGAGACCATGGGGAAGACCGCCCAAACCCTTGCAGTTCTACCAGAACCACTTCAGAAGGAATAGAAGATAATCGTTTGATGGTGTTCGAGGTTACGTTTACTTGCAGATCTGGACAGAAGCTTTCAGTACTGGCCATGATGGACTGCGGAGATGCAGGAAACTTTATAGATGTAACCTGGGCCTAGGAGAACCAAATACCACTGAAGGAAAAGGACAAGCCAGTACCGGTGGAAGGGGTGGATGGAAGTCCTCTAACTTCAGGACCCATTACCATGGAGACCATTCCTATCACGATAGGAATGGAATACCATGTCGAGACCCTGCGCTTTGATGTTATCAGAGCAGCTCATTTTCTGTTGATCCTGGGAATCCCATGGCTAAGAAGACGTAATCCCAGAATAGACTGGACAAGGAATCGGATCAATTTCGACTCGGAATTTTGTCAAGAGCATTGCTTGGATCTGAGAGAACCTTCGACTGAAGTCCGATCCAGTCTGGCGAGTATTCAAGACCGTCTTCTGATATCTTCTTTACCTAGACACTACCAGCCTTTCGCAAGAGTGTTTGAGGATCATAACCCGAGACTCCTCCCACCTCATCGCAATGAGGACTGCAGCATAGACCTCAAGGAAGAAACCTCGCTTCCATTCGGACGCATATATCCTCTATCCTTAACCGAAAAGGAGGCCTTGAAGGAGTATCTAGCAGCCAATTTGGCAAACGGTCTTATCAGACCCTCGAGATCTTCAGGAGGAGCATCATTGTTTTTCATTTCAAAGAAGGACTCCAAGGAACTACGCCCCTGTATAGACTACAGGGGTCTAAACAGCATAACCGTTCGAGACAGATACCCGATGCCGTTAATCAGAGACATACTCGAGGCAGTTCAGAATTCCAGGGTGTTCACCAAGCTCGACCTTCGAGGGGGGGCTTATCACCTGTCAAGGATCAAGAAGGGGGACGAGTGGAAGACAGCGTTTAGAACACCGCTGGGGTTGTTTGAATACTGCGTCATTCCATTCGGCTTGGTGAATGCTCCAGCTGTGTTCCAGCGTTTTGTCGACAGGATTTTTGCAGACCTGTTATACTTGTCAGTAGTCGTATACCTCGACGATATACTGATATTTTCCTCTTCATTGGCTGAACACCGCGTCCATGTGAGTGAAGTCCTCTGTAGACTGTCAGAGAACAATCTGTTTGCTAAACCAGAGAAGTGTACTTTCGAGGCCTCAGAGGTACCATACCTGGGGTTCATCTTATCCGCCAAGGGAATCCGTATGGACCCATCCAAGGTTCAAACAATAGATAGATGGCCAGAACCCACCTCAGTTAAGGATATCCAACGATTCCTGGGTCTGGCGAACTTCTATCGCAGGTTCACACCAAGATTCTCGGATCTCGTATTACCCATTACCAGTCTTCTCAAAAAAGGAGTTACATTCCACTGGGGACCTGCCGCTGAGGAAGCCTTCCGGAGCCTAAAGGAATCCTTCACCTCTGCCCCTGTTTTGGTCCAACCTGACCAGAGTAAACATTTTGTTCTAGAGACGGATGCTTCTGGAGGTGCATTGGGAGCTGTTTTGTTACAGAAAGGAACCGATGAGTTGGAACACCCCATAGCTTATTACTCCCGTACATTGACAGGAAGTGAGAGGAACTACTCAGTACTCGAGAGAGAACTGTTGGCTATACGTAGTGCATGCCAAGAATGGAGACATCTTCTGCAGGGAGCCTTACACCCGTTTATCATCCGCACGGACCATCGAAATTTGAAGGTTCTTCAACAAATGGAGTGCAGAAACTTAAGGCATGCCCGGTGGGTATATTATTCCTCTATTGCTTTGACTTCCTGATCACCCACATACCAGGATCCCAAAACAGCGTCGCTGACGCTCTGTCCCGAAGCTGGAGCGTAGAAGAGCTATCTGAGGTAAAGACGGAGAAGATCCTACCAGGACACCATTTCCGCACGATATCAAATCTTTTTCTTCAGGAAGTTAGAGAGGAACTACTTCATAGCACACAGGTGGAGAAGGACTCCTGTCAGTTGCAGGAACGCGAGGGATTGTGGTTCCGTCTATCAGCTTTGTTTCTTCCTACACCCAGTTTGAGAACACAAGCGATAAGATTTTGTCATGACCTTCCCTTAGCAGGACACAAGGGGGAGAAGGCAACGTTTGAGCTAGTCTCCAGGAACTTTTGGTGGCCGTCCATGCGAAGAGACATAACATCTTATGTTTCTTCGTGTCCCACTTGTGCCATCAATAAGACACCCCGTCACAGACCCCATGGTCTCCTACACCAAGCAAATGCACCAACACATCCCTGGGAAGACCTCTCATTGGACTTTATCGTGGAACTTCCTACCTCTAAGGAGAAGACCACAGTCTTAGTTGTAGTGGATTCGTTGACCAAGTTGGCACATTTCATATTCCTTTCTGGGATTCCGTCAGCATCAGAGACCGCTACAGTTTTTCTTCGCGAGGTGGTTAGGTTACATGGTATACCTCGTTCCATTATCTCCGACAGGGGAACGCAATTCACCTCAAAGTTTTGGGACTCGTTATGCACCCAACTAGGCATCCAAAGGGCCCTATCGTCTGGGTTTCACCCGCAAACCAACGGCCAAACAGAGAGGTTAAACACCAACCTAGAACAGTATCTTTGCTGTTTTTGTAACAAGGAACAAGATGATTGGGCAGTCCTGCTACCTATGGCGGAATTTGCTTATAACAACACCTACCACACAGCAATCCGGATGAGCCCCTTCAAGTGTACGTATGGGTACCATCCTCACCATCTACCAGGTATTTCCATTCTCAGAGGTCAAACTACCACTCCAGCCTTGGAAAAGATGCTTACTGATCTTCGCAGAACCCACACGGAAGCCCTACGAACATTAGAAGACAGCCGCAAAACATACAAGACTTATGCCGATACCAAACGCAGTGCAGTGCCTCTTTGGAAACCGGGAGACCTAGTCTGGTTGTCTATGAGATATCTTCCCCGGTGGACACATAGGGGAAAGTTTTCTGCCAGATACATAGGTCCCTATCGGATTAAATCTCAAATTAATCCGGTTGCCTTCCGACTACAGCTACCTCATGCATTGCGGCGAATACATCCTGTTTTTCACTCCTCTCTACTCAAGACAAATCAAGAGGATCCATTCAAGAGATCTAGGAGGAGAACTGTGGTAACACCCCAGGAGGAACCAGAGGAATATGAGGTGGACAGGATTGTGGATTCCCGCAATAGAAAGGGAACCTTACAATATTTGATCCACTGGAAGGGCTATCCCTTAGCCGAAAGAACATGGGAGCCAAGAACGCATGTACATGCCCCCAGACTTGTACAGCGATTCCATAGACTGTATCCGGGGAAACGAGGAGGGAGTAGATATAGGAGGGGGCATACTGTCATGCACCAGCCCTGGAAGCTTGTCTATCGCTGGAAGTACTACTAACATGGATACCAGAAGCAAGCCTAACGGTCTAGTCTATTCCAAGATGGCCGCCCACTTCTATAACCAGGTAAGGATGTCTGGTAAAACCAGATGTCCACATCGGGTACCGCAAGGGGACATCGTAATGAGGCGGAATGGGTTTAACGGGTCCGCATCCATTAGCGGCAGCCGTTAACCCATTCCGCCAATATTGTAATGAGGCCCATTAGTCTTTGTTGGGGGGTACTATCAGCTTGTTGTTGACTGCAGTGAGAAGGTGTTGGTATGTGCTTCTTTCTTGGGGGGGGGGTCATTTTCATGACCCCTTTGATCTCTTTTCCTGCTATGTTGGCGAATATGTCCACCTTGTTTGGTGGGTCGTGGTCTCCTACTGCCCACATGAAGTCCTCAAATTCTTCGGCCGTCGTTGTAAAAGTTGGCAAAGCCCAGAAATGACTGTAGGGCTTTGAGGGAGTTGGGAACAGGCCAGTCCAATACCGCACAGACCTTGGATTCGTTGATAGACAGACCTCCAGGTCAAATGTGAAAGCCTAGGAAGTCTACGCTGTCTACATGGAATAAATATTTCTCGGGTTTGGCATAGAGGGAGTGGGATCGTAACCGGGAGAGGACTTCACAGACATGTCTCACGTGTTCCTGTCGAGTGGATGAAAACACCAATATGTCATCCAAATAAACGAGAATGTAAGCATCAATGATGTGTCATGAACCAGCCCTGGAAGATTGTCTATCGCTGGAAGTACTACTAACATGGATACCAGAAGCAAGCCTAACGGTCTAGTCTATTCCAAGATGGCCGCCCACTTCTATAACCAGCTGATCAGACTAGCGCTCGGCGCATTATATCGTATTGCTACCAGCGCTGCCAGTCCCTTTCATTGATTCGCTTTCTCTATACAGCAAAGTTCCTAACCTTTTTTCTGTTCCTTTCCACTTGTGGTGTTTTCAGGTTTTCAGGTAAGGTGATCGGGATCTATCCAAGTTGTCTAAGCTTTCACTACGCGTTTACTTCATTACACGCGTATTCCTTGTCCGTGTTTACTTTTGCGTTTCTCCCTGCCCCGCCGTGTACACCCGCTATCGCGGTTGGGGAAATTCTGTATCTTTTCTGATCTATTCCCTGTCTGTGTTTCCTCTATTCCTTCTCTCTTCCACTCCGTACGTATCGGCTTGTTTACAGTCTATGCCGATTCATTCACGGAGGCCAGTGATACCGAAGAAACCTGCGGTATCCCCGCACGCTGAATCCAGCAACCGGCTCCTTATACCATACCGGAGTGTTCCATAGCTGGAATTGGCAGACCAGCGTTCCCGCTTCAGCAAGTCTTCGGCAAGACCTCAGACCTTTTCATCTCTACGGTCTTGAGGCCATCGGGGTTATTTTATGCCTATACGGCTTTTTCCCCATTTAGGGCGTGCTCCTTACCTCCGGTTCTGCATTAGATTCAGACCACGAAGGCGGCCGAGGGAGCGCGGCCCTATTTACGACAAAAAAAGGAGAAGAAGAAGCCAGGGAAGAAGATCAAGAAGAGAAGCTCAGTCAGGGTGGAGGAAGAACCTGACCAAACAGGTGAGGAGGAGTCAGGGGAGGAGGAGACCCCGCTTGACATGATGTCACTAAAGATGTTGTTCATGAACCGCTGGAACGTTGCAGGTGCATTACATAGGCCAAATGGCATGACAGTGTATTCAAAGAGCCCATACCGCGTACAGAATGCCGTCTTCCATTTGTCACCTTGGCGTATCCTAACTAGATTGTAGGCCCCTCAGAGGTCCAGCTTGGTATATATAGAGGTGTGTGTCAAAAGATCCATTAGGGGGCCAATGAGAGGAATGGGGTAACGGTTCTTGATGGTTATGGCATTCAAACGTCAATAGTCTATACAGGGACGCAGGTCCCCTTCACGTTTCGGTACAAAAAATATAGGGCTGGCGGCAGGTGAAGCCGATTGTCATATGTGACCCAGACCTATGGCTGTTTGTATGTACTCCTTGAGTGCCTGCTCTTTCACGGGTGACAATGAATACACTCTCCCCTTGGGTATGTCCGCGTCTGGTATTAAATCAATAGGACAATCATAAGGCCTATGTGGTGGTAAAGCCTCTGCGCAACCTTTATCAAACACGTCAAGGTATTCATGATACTCAGTAGGAATCCCACAAACTATAGTACCCACCATGTGCTGGGGTGGATCGGTATCCATCGGGGGCGGCTCATCCAGCGTAAGCCGGGCTACTGCCCCTAATAGTTGTGAGGGTGTCTTCCTCACTCCTGTTTGAGTGAGGCACGCAGTCTGACAGAAAGGCGACTAAAAATACAGTCGGCCGGAAGCCCAATCAATCACAGGGTTATGGAGACGCAACCAAGGTATCCCAAGGATTAGGCCAAAATGGGGGTTAGCGATTAGATCAAAGGTAATCCTCTCCTTATGGGTATCCTGGATTACCAGGGACAAGGGAGCAGTCTGTTGTGTGATAGGACCTGAGATGAGCGCCGTGCCATCCACTGCATGCACTGATTCGGGCTGCGGCTTGGATTGTAAAGGTAAATTGAGAGAAAGAGCTAACAAATTGTCAATGTAGTTTCCCGTGTCATCAGAATCAATGACAAGTTGGACTGAGTGTGTGGCGTCAGGAGAAAAAAACAAACTAGCCTGTATCACTATGGGTTTCAAACCTGCATGTGTTGGTATAGGTGGTATGGAGGTCTGTTCACAACTCGTCCGTGCCCCCATATTTAGGGACGAGCCTTCTGAAAACCCGGGGTTTTGAGGCGAGGGCGTCTAGGGCATTCCTTGACATAGTGTCCATTAAGCCCGCAGTAAAAACAGGTGTTAGCTGTCCTCCTGCGTTCCCTTTCTGTAGGTGTGATTGGGCTATGGACCCCCCAATTTGCATGGGTTCCCCTTGTAACTCTGTCAGGGTTGGAGAAGCAGAATAAAAGCCGTCCTCCGATCTCCTCTCGGCCCATCAAGCATCTACCTGGAGGGCTAGGTCGACAAGCTCATGATAGAGGACCGGCAAGGATGTAACTACTGCCAAGGCATCTTTCATGACATCATTTAGCCCTTCATGCAAAACAACCGCCTTTCTGTCTTCAGGCCAAGCAGTCTCTACCGCCTACTGATTATACCAGGTAATGTAGTCGATGAGGGAGGACTTGCCTTGTGCTAAATTAAGCATTTCTAAATCCCTAGATTGAGCTTTCTGTCTTATGTCGAACACTTTGGTCATGTCTGCTACCAGGAGATCAAAGTCGTATAAGGCCGGGCTGTCGCTTTCTAAGAAGGGATTAGCCCAAGTGGCCGTAATACCACCTAAATGAGAGAGCGTGAAAGCCGCCTTTGTTGTTGAATCAGGGAAGGACTGCGACTTACACAAAAAATGCAGCTTGCACTGATTAAGGAAGGTACGGAATCTTCTGGGGTCCCCCTGGAATTTTTCTGGTGCGGCGAAAGGAAAAGGAGTGGGCACAATAATTGAGTAGTGATGGGCGGGGCAGCCTGGGGCGCGCTATGAGAAGGTGCGGGGTCCCCAAATTCCGGGTCAGCCGGTAAAGCATGACGCTCGCTTTGAATAGTATCAAGGCGTTGGTGGATTGCTGCGGTGGCAGCAGCCATATCGGAACGTAGAGCAGAGATGGCCTGGACCAAAGCAGCAACCGGGTCCCCAGCGGAGGGATCCATGTTCCGGGCGATATAAGGCTTCTCAGTCTGTCAAGACATGAACGTCGCGAGGAACAAGAATACCTCCGTCCCTAAGCAGCCAACAGCGAGACAAGGAAACACTCGCTGTTCGAAGATTAGGGCCACAGGTGGTAGGAACAGGATACCCAAGGCTTCCGGATGGCTGCTGAAAGGGAAAGGGCAAATTAGGTGATGGCAGGAATGCAATCAAGGTTCTCTTATGCATGTAACAGAAAGAACATCTACCAGAAGCCAGGAGATGATGTGGAATAAATGGGTAGGGCAATACCTGTTCCCTCAGTGGGACAAAACAGCACACAAAAACACTGGGAGGAACGAGCGAGTGCCTTTACACCACACTGGAGACACCTGAGGCTTGATTTGAAACCTGTGGCTGATGGAGTAGCAAATGGAGGCAAAGTCCAGGTTTGTTTGATCCAAACAAAGGGGGTAATCCGAAAACAGTCCCTAATCAATTCAAGGTCAGAACCAGATGAAACAATCCGAAGGCGTGGAACAAAAGGGATAGTCCGTAAACAAATCTGTAGTCAATCCAAGGTCATAACCAGAGAAAACAATCCGAAGGCGAGGGACAAGAAGGAGGAGTCCTTAGAGCAAAGTCCAGAGGTCTGTAGCATGAAGAAACATAAATCCAGGTCGGAACTCCAAACACCGTAACAAAACAGCTGAGAAGCGCTGTATTGCTGGGTAGCATTTGATTTATGCTGCAACTTCCATCACGTGAGCCTGTAGACCACGTGATGCGTCACGTAATTCTACAGCCAACGCAGCGTGATGGGTGCGTTCATCCATTGCAGCAGTAAGCGTGGCTAATACCTGGATGGACTGCACGACAGTGTTCCTGGGAGCGAGGTACGCTTTCTCCATTGTGTGTGCAAACGCCACAGGAGTCACCACCCCGGGTACATACGGTGGCTCCTCCCGTGGCATCCTCTCCAGTCACTCAGCAATCTTTTCCCCACTGAGGGAACGAACCCCCGATGCAGGCGGAGGGGGGAATCAGGAACAACAGACGCATGGCCCGGGCATTTTAGTGGGTGAGATCTGGAGTGAGAGCTAGATCCTTGCTGTGAGTACGTATGGGAGTGTATGTGGGGACACGTGGGCGTGACACTCTGGGGTATCCACCAAACAAGTGCCAACTCTGGGGCATCCAGCAAAGGGCTTTCCCTTTCACAAGCCTCAGCTCTGGGGTATCCACCAAAGGTCTTTCCACTGCACAAGTCTCAGCTCTGGGGCATCCACCAAAGGTCTTTCCGCTTCACAAGTCTCATCTCTGAGGTATTCACCAAAGGTCTTTCCCCTCTGAGGGTCTCGACTCTGGGGTATCCACCAAACCAGTCCCAACTCTGAGGCATCCACCAAAGGGCTTTCCCCTTCACAAGCCTCAGCACTGGGGTATCCACCAAAGGTCTTTCCACTGCACAAGTCTCAGCTCTGGGGCATCCACCAAAGGTCTTTCCCCTTCACAAGTCTCAACTCTGAGGTGTTCACCAAAGGTCTTTCCTCTCGAAGGGTCTCAAATATGGGGCATCTACCAAAGGTCTTTCTCCTTCTCAAGTCTCAGCTCTGGGGCCTCCACCAAAGGTCTTTCCACTTCACAAGTCTCAACTCTGAGGTATTCACCAAAGGTCTTTCCCCTCTGAGGGTCTTGACTCTGGGGTATCCACCAAACCAGTCCCAACTCTGAGGCATCCACCCAAGGGCTTTCCCCTTCACAAGCCTCAGCACTGGGGTATCCATCAAAGGTCTTTCCACTGCACAAGTCTCAGCTCTGGGGCATCCACCAAAGGTCTTTCCCCTTCACAAGTCTCAACTCTGAGGTGTTCACCAAAGGTCTTTCCTCTCGAAGGGTCTCAAATATGGGGCATCTACCAAAGGTCTTTATCCTTCTCAAGTCTCAACTCTGGGGTATTCACCAAAGGTCTTTCCCCTCGAAGGGTCTCCACTCTGGGGCATTCACCGAAGGTCTTTCCCCTCAAAGGGGTTGAACACTCTGGGGCATCCACCAAACAAGTCTCAACTGTGGGGTATTCACAAAAGGTCTTTCCACTTCACAAGTCTCAACTCTGAGGAATTCACCAAAGGTCCTTCTCCTCGAAGGGTCTCGACTCTGGGGCATACACCAAACCAGTCCCAACTCTGAGGCATCCACCAAAGGGCTTTCCCCTTCACAAGCCTCAGCACTGGGGCATCTACCAAAGGTCTTGCTCCTTCTCAAGTCTCAGCTCTGGGGCATCCACCAATGGTCTTTCCACTTCACAAGTCTCAACTCTGAGGTGTTCACCAAAGGTCTTTCCCCTCTGAGGGACTCGACTCTGGGGTATCCACCAAACCAGTCCCAACTCTGAGGCATCCGCCAAAGGGCTTTCCCCTTCACAAGCCTCAGCACTGGGGTATCCATCAAAGGTCTTTCCACTGCACAAGTCTCAGCTCTGGGGCATCCACCAAAGGTCTTTCCCCTTCACAAGTCTCAACTCTGAGGTGTTCACCAAAGGTCTTTCCTCTCGAAGGGTCTCAAATATGGGGCATCCACCAAAGGTCTTTCCACTGCACAAGTCTCAGCTCTGGGGCATCCACCAAAGGTCTTTCCCCTTCACAAGTCTCAACTCTGAGGTGTTCACCAAAGGTCTTTCCCCTCGAAGGGTCTCCACTCTGGGGTATTCACCGAAGGTCTTTCCCCTCAAAGGGGTCGAACACTCTGGGGCACCCACCAAACAAGTCCCTACTCTGGGGTATTCACAAAAGGTCTTTCCACTTCACAAGTCTCAACTCTGAGGAATTCACCAAAGGTCTTTCCCCTCGAAGTGTCTCGACTCTGGGGCATCCACCAAACCAGTCCCAACTCTGAGGCATCCACCAAAGGTCTTTCCACTTCACAAGTCTCAGCTCTGGGGCATCCACCAAAGGTCTTTCCCCTTCACAAGTCTCAACTCTGAGGTGTTCACCAAAGGTCTTTCCTCTCGAAGGGTCTCAAATATGGGGCATCTACCAAAGGTCTTTCTCCTTCTCAAGTCTCAGCTCTGAGGTATTCACCAAAGGTCTTTCCCCTCTGAGGGTCTCGACTCTGGGGTATCCACCAAACCAGTCCCAACTCTGAGGCATCCACCAAAGGGCTTTCCCCTTCACAAGCCTCAGCACTTGGGTATCCACCAAAGGTCTTTCCACTGCACAAGTCTCAGCTCTGGGGCATCCACCAAAGGTCTTTCCCCTTCACAAGTCTCAACTCTGAGGTGTTCACCAAAGGTCTTTCCTCTCGAAGGGTCTCAAATATGGGGCATCCACCAAAGGTCTTTCGTCTTTCCACTGCACAAGTCTCAGCTCTGGGTCATCCACCAAAGGTCTTTCCCCTTCACAAGTCTCAACTCTGAGGTGTTCACCAAAGGTCTTTCCCCTTGAAGGGTCTCCACTCTGGGGTATTCATCGAAGGTCTTTCCCCTCAAAGGGGTCGAACACTCTGTGGCACCCACCAAACAAGTCTCAACTCTGGGGTATTCACAAAAGGTCTTTCCACTTCACAAGTCTCAACTCTGAGGAATTCACCAAAGGTCTTTCCCCTCGAAGGGTCTCGACTCTGGGGCATCCACCAAACCGGTCCCAACTCTGAGGCATCCACCAGAGGGCTTTCCCCTTCACAAGCCTCAGCACTGGGGTATCCACCAAAGGTCTTTCCACTTCACAAGTCTCAGCTCTGGGGCATCCACCAAAGGTCATCCCCTTCACAAGTCTCAACTCTGAGATGTTCACCAAAGGTCTTTCCTCTCGAAGGGTCTCAAATATGGGGCATCTACCAAAGGTCTTTTTCCTCCTCAAGTCTCAGCTCTGGGGCATCCACCAAAGGTCTTTCCACTTCACAAGTCTCAACTCTGAGGTATTCCCAAAGGTCTTTCCCCTCTGAGGGTCTCGACTCTGGGGTATCCACCAAACCAGTCCCAACTCTGAGGCATCCACCAAAGGGCTTTCCCCTTCACAAGCCTCAGCACTGGGGTATCCACCAAAGGTCTTTCCACTGCACAAGTCTCAGCTCTGGGGCATCCGCCAAAGGTCTTTCCCCTTCACAAGTCTCAACTCTGAGGTGTTCACCAAAGGTCTTTCCTCTTGAAGGGTCTCAAATATGGGGCATCCACCAAAGGTCTTTCCACTGCACACGTCTCAGCTCTGGGGCATCCACCAAAGGTATTTCCCCTTCACAAGTCTCAACTCTGAGGTGTTCACCAAAGGTCTTTCCCCTAGTAGGGTCTCCACTCTGGGGTATTCACCGAAGGTCTTTCCCCTCAAAGGGGTCGAACACTCTGGGGCACCCACCAAACAAGTCTCAACTCTGGGGTATTCACAAAAGGTCTTTCCACTTCACAAGTCTCAACTCTGAGGAATTCACCAAAGGTCTTTCCCCTCGAAGGGTCTCGACTCTGGGGCATCCACCAAACAAGTCTCAGCTCTGAGGCATCCACCAAAGGTCTTTCCACTTCACAAGTCTCAGCTCTGGGGCATCCACCAAAGGTCTTTCCCCTTCACAAGTCTCAACTCTGAGGTGTTCACCAAAGGTCTTTCCTCTCGAAGGGTCTCAAATATGGGGCATCCACCAAAGGTCTTTCGTCTTTCCACTGCACAAGTCTCAGCTCTGGGTCATCCACCAAAGGTCTTTCCCCTTCACAAGTCTCAACTCTGAGGTGTTCACCAAAGGTCTTTCCCCTTGAAGGGTCTCCACTCTGGGGTATTCATCGAAGGTCTTTCCCCTCAAAGGGGTCGAACACTCTGTGGCACCCACCAAACAAGTCTCAACTCTGGGGTATTCACAAAAGGTCTTTCCACTTCACAAGTCTCAACTCTGAGGAATTCACCAAAGGTCTTTCCCCTCGAAGGGTCTCGACTCTGGGGCATCCACCAAACCGGTCCCAACTCTGAGGCATCCACCAGAGGGCTTTCCCCTTCACAAGCCTCAGCACTGGGGTATCCACCAAAGGTCTTTCCACTTCACAAGTCTCAGCTCTGGGGCATCCACCAAAGGTCTTTCCCCTTCACAAGTCTCAACTCTGAGGTGTTCACCAAAGGTCTTTCCTCTCGAAGGGTCTCAAATATGGGGCATCTACCAAAGGTCTTTTTCCTCCTCAAGTCTCAGCTCTGGGGCATCCACCAAAGGTCTTTCCACTTCACAAGTCTCAACTCTGAGGTATTCCCAAAGGTCTTTCCCCTCTGAGGGCTCGACTCTGGGGTATCCACCAAACCAGTCCCAACTCTGAGGCATCCACCAAAGGGCTTTCCCCTTCACAAGCCTCAGCACTGGGGTATCCACCAAAGGTCTTTCCACTGCACAAGTCTCAGCTCTGGGGCATCCGCCAAAGGTCTTTCCCCTTCACAAGTCTCAACTCTGAGGTGTTCACCAAAGGTCTTTCCTCTCGAAGGGTCTCAAATATGGGGCATCCACCAAAGGTCTTTCCACTGCACACGTCTCAGCTCTGGGGCATCCACCAAAGGTATTTCCCCTTCACAAGTCTCAACTCTGAGATGTTCACCAAAGGTCTTTCCCCTAGAAGGGTCTCCACTCTGGGGTATTCACCGAAGGTCTTTCCCCTCAAAGGGGTCGAACACTCTGGGGCACCCACCAAACAAGTCTCAACTCTGGGGTATTCACAAAAGGTCTTTCCACTTCACAAGTCTCAACTTTGAGGAATTCACCAAAGGTCTTTCCCCTCGAAGGGTCTCGACTCTGGGGCATCCACCAAACAAGTCTCAGCTCTGGTGCATCCACCAAAGATTCTTTTTCATTGTCTATTGACACAGTATGTGTTTTATACATTTTGATGCTACTTCTTATAATTACAAAATTGCATTCTATTTTGTCCACTGAGATACTAAGTGTACATACATGTAAAGAATTAACATTAGCCTGTTGGCTTTTCTTCCTTGTCTTGTTGTCACTGTTTGCTTGGCTTTCATACTAACACGTTTATACTGCTTCATGTGTTACTATCTATACACATTTTTGAATTATTTATTTTTCCACTGATATATATCTGTGAATTCATTTCTTCTATATTTTTTTAGCTTTGATTTTGTTTGGATTTATGGAGAAGATCTAATTCAATAATAAAAAAGTTGTCACTTATCTTTTCGCTCATTTCTACATGATAATTGTTGAATGTATAATGTACATTATGATCAACGTGATTAAGTCGCATGCCTATATCGATGCTAAATGCTTTATGACTAAAATATTAGTATTACCCAATGGGAACACCTCTTGGTTGTGTATGCATCCACCAAAGGCCTTTCTGCTGCACACGTCTCAACTCTGAGGAATTCACCAAAGGTCTTTCTGTCAAGACGTTGGCTACCGCGTGGACTAAAGTGAATCCGTCCCCAAGCACCAGTAAGGGAGATATGAGCTATTAATCGCTGACCAGTTATTGGGGCCACAGGTGGCTGGAACAACAGCACCGGGTCCCCAGGAAGCTGCAAAGGAAACAGAACAGGTTAGGGACAATACAGTGGGTAAGTACAGGCATACAGAGCTAGGAAGTTCACCTATCAATTGGGGAGCCGGAAACAGGAACTGAAGTCAGGGAGGGTGAAGAACTCCTGGTTCACAGGAGACAATTCCCCTATTCGGCGTGGTGCAGTGTTGTTTCAGGTAGGGTCCAGCAACCAGTACAGTATGTCCAGTGGGAATGATGCCAAGAGAAATCCCACCAGAGGAGCAACATACGCATCCAGAGAGATGCAGGGACAAACCAAAAGCAGTTCAGTTCGAGGCAAAGAAAGGGATATCCAAAGGCAGTCCAATGTGCAATCCAAGGTCAAACACTGAAGCAGTACAAGGAGGAGAAATCCGCGTAAACAAGTTCAAGGAAGTCCAAAAAGCAGTCCAATTGAGCGTAGCCAAGGTCAGATAAGAAGAAGACAAAAACGTAGAAAAATGGAACGGGGAATGCTAAACGTGGGCCAGGAACACAGCTGAGAAGCAATGGGCACTGTGCCAAGCGTTCATTTATGCGTGTTGCCATGGTAATTAATCACGTGACTTCTTGCATGTCACGTGATCGGAGGCAAGCGTTCTTTGTGTATCGCACAGTCGCCAAGGCAACAGCCATCAAGGCCGCGGCTGAAACCGCCAGTAACGTGACCTCTGTGAGAGCCCAGTGTCCCCACCATGACGAGGAACAGGAGCGAAGGGGGAAGACCATCTACCACGCCCCTGTAACGAGGACAACACCGGAACAGGATGAGAATGGTGAGTAAGCTGGCTCGGTTGTTGGGTTGTTGGATGCGTGACAGAACCCCCCTCCCCTCAATGGCCCATGACCCCGTGGGCAAGAAGGGTGCTCCCTATGTAAACGAGCAACCAAAACCGGGGCATGGATGTTGCCAGCAGGATCCCAGGTGCGTTCCTCGTGGCCGAAACCCACCCAATCGACAAGGTACTGGAGCTGGCCCCTACTGATACGGGAATCAAGGATGGCATGTACTTCGCATTCCTCAGGGGAACCTTGCAGTAGGGGCGTGGGAGGTAACACTATCCATGTGGAGGGAGGACATGGCTTTAGGAGGGATGTGTGTAAAACAGGGTGTATGCGCCAGGATGCATGCAAGGCAAGGCAGTAAGTGGCTGCATTGATTACCTTGGTGATCTTGTAGGATCCTACAAAACGAGGGAGTAACTTCCAGCAACCGGGGATGTGGAGGTGTTTGGTGGATAACCACACCCTGTCATTGACTGCATAAAGCAGAGCCAGACTCCGCCTCTTGTCTGCTGTGTGACACATAGCGGCCTGTGCTTCCTGGAGATGGGGAAGGGTTTGATCGTGTACCAAAGCGCGGTCCCTAAGGCAGGCATCAGCCGCAGGAGTGGATGAGGAGGACAGGTCTGGTAGTAGAATGCAGAGGTCCTGCCCATACTGGGAGTAAAATGGGGAGAAACCAGTAGGGAGTGTGGTGCATTATTGTGTGATTGTCTGGCCATCGGTCTCAGGATGGTAGGAAGACGAAAACCAGGCGTCAATACCCAGTAGTGCTGCGAGTGCCCTCCAGAATCTAGAAGTGAATTGGAAGCCCCAATCCGTTACCAGAGTGGTGGGGAGACCAAAAAGACAGAAAATATTGCGAAAGAAATGTTTTGCCAAGGCGGGATTGCAGTACATGGGACAAAGCGTGCCATCTTGGTAAAACTGTCCACCACCAACCAGATGGTGTCGAAACCCTGGACCCTAGGCAGGTCAGTTACGAAATCCATGATGACCATCTGCCAGGGTTTCTGTGGGAGTGGCATCGGTTGAAGCAAGCCTACTGGTTTGCCTTTACGGCTTTTACATTGAGCGCAAATGGAACAGTTGCCTACATAATCAATGACATCCCAGTGCATGGTGGGTCACCAACACCAGCGCTGAAGGAGGACCAGGGTACGTCTTTGACCAGGAGGTCCGTTGATGGCTGCATCATGGGACCATTCTAAGGCTTGTAGCCATGTATTTTGGTTGAGTAGAAAAGTCTGTCCTGAACAAAGAGAAGACCTTCGTGAAAAACGGGGTTCCAGTCCTGTAACTGTTCAGGATCTTGGGAGACCCACTGGCAAACATCGGAGAGCAAGAGAGAGGGAGGAGTACACAAACAGCCAAAGTGTCACTTGTCCAGGAGGGTGTTGGGAAATACAGGAAGGGCATCCCCCGCCCCCCGCCAGACATGAAAGGGCATCGGCTTTGCCATGGACCGAACCTGGACGGTGCCGAATGTTGAAATCGAATGTGGAAAAGAACAGATGCCAGCGAACCTCCGGCTGTTGATGCACTTCATGGCGGCCAGGTCCTGGATGTTACGGTGGTCCGAAAAGACCGTTATTGACCATTTGGCCCCGGGCAAATGGTGTCTCCAGACCTGGAAAGCATCTTTCACAGCCAACAGTTCTTTATCTGTAACCATGTAGTGTGCTTCAGTCGGAGAGAAGTTCCAGGAATGGTAAGCAACAGGGTGCAGCAGCCCGGTAGTCGGGCAGGACTGGGAACAGACTGCTCCTAGGGCATAAAACGAGGCATCAGCCTCCACCACAAATGGTAAGTCTGTGTTAGGGTGCTGTAGAACGGGCGTAGTCGTAAACACCACTTTCAGAGTATCGAAGGCTTCCTGGTGAAGTGTGGTCCAAACGAAAGGGGTTTTCGGGCTGGTGAGTTTCATTAGGGGGGAAACAATGGTGGAGAAACCAGAGATGAACCTTCTGTACAAGTCAGCAAAGTCTAAAAAGGAATGGAGTGCCTTGATGTTAGTGGGGACAGGACAATCAAGTACGGTCTGGAATTAAGTGGTGTTCATGAAACGATCCTTAGGCGTGATGTGAAACCCCAGGATTTCTATTTCTGTTGCATGAAAAAGATATTTTTCAGGTTTAGCCTAGAGGGAATTGGCCTTGAGGTGAGTGAGGACCCACTGGACATGCTGTACGTGTGTGTGGTAGGATGGGAAGAAGATCAGGATGTCGTCAAGATAGACGATAATGTAGGTATCAATGATGCCGTGAAAAATGTAGTTCATAAACCGCTGAAAGGTGGTGGGGCATTGCATAACCCAAACGACATCACGGAATACTCATAAAGACTGTGTTGATTGCAAAACGCAGTTTTCCACTTGTCGCCCCTTCTGATGCGAACCAGGTTGTATGCCCCCCTGAGGTCTAACTTAGTGAATATCGTGGCAAGACCTAGTTGTTCTAGTAATACAGAGATCAGTGGGATGGGGTAGCGGTTCTGTACTGTAATTTGATTGAGGCATCTATAGTCCACACAAGGGCAGAGATCGACTTCCCACTTAGGAAGAAAAAAGATGGGGCTTGCAGCGGGAGACTTGGAAGGCCTGATGTGACCCAAGCAGAGGGACAGCGCTATGTATTCTTTTAGGGCCTGGTCTCCAGAGGGGGACAGCGAGTAAATATGGCCACATGGTATCTCTGTCCCTGGGATCAAGTCTATTGGTCAATGATGCGGCCGATGAGGTGGAAGAGTTTCAGCACAGCCTTTGTCAAAGACTTCAGCAAAATGGTGATATTCAGATGGGACGCCTGACATGACGGCACCCACCATGTGGGTGGTGGATGGCTGTAGGACTTCTTGGGGATCAGTCAGTGTTAGATGGGCAACCGCAACAAGAGCCTGGCAGGGAGAGTGAGGGATGTCATCTAGGGTTAGGCAGTGCTCCTGGCAGTATAGGGATTCAAAGAAGATGTGACCCTGGGTCCAATCAATCAGCGGGTTGTGTTCCCTTAGCCAAGGAATACCCAAGATGATGCCGAACTGGGTGGTAGTGATCAGGTCGAACGAGACCTTTCCCCTATGTGTGTCTTGAATGATGAGCGTAAGAGGCAAGGTCTGCTGTTTAATAGGCCCCAAAATCAAAAGGGAACCATCCACGGCCTGTACTGGTTCTGGCATGCTCTTGTTTTGCAGGGGTAGGTTCAGAGAAGTGACTAGGGCGATGTCAATGCAATTGCCCGTAGCACCAGAATCATTACTAATCGGACGATGTGCCTTGTGTCATTAGAGGGCAAGAGGAGGGCCTGGACAACCATCGGGATCCATTAAGTCAGTGGTACGTATAGGAACCAAGGGCGTCCTGACTGGGCTCATCCGTGCCCCCATTTCTTGGGATGAGCCTTCTATAAAACGGTGGGTTTCTTAGGCCGCTTGGGAAATTCCTTCACATAATGACGAGTCTGCCCACAGTAAAAACAGGCATTGGACAGGCGGCGCCGTTCCCGTTCGGTCGTTCGGTGGGATTTAAAGGGCCACATACTCCCTCTATTTGCATGGGTTCCCCTGAAGATTCACTGGATGGAGAACCGACTGAGAAAGGAAGGCAAGGGGGCCTACCAGTTTCTGTCTTTAGTTCTGCCCTATGGGCATCTGCTTGGAGGGCTAAGTCCACTAGTTCCAGGTACTGAACGGGTAACATGGGGACAACGGCTAAGTGGTCCTTCTTGGGGTCACTAAGGCCTCTGTAAAACACCACTGCCTTCTTATGTTTGGGCAAGGCGGTTTGAAATGACAGTTGATTGAATCTGGTGATGTATTCTAGGTTCCATGTAATAATGTCCCCTCAAAAATATCGCCATGCAAAAATATCGCCAAAAAATTGCTGTTTTCTGTGGGACATTATTGCATGGAACATGCGGGGGACACCCCCGCAACACCCAAACCCTTTTTTAATCTTTTTTTTCTTTTTTTTGGCTGCCCCTGTCCCTATATATATGGTCACCCATATAATATCACCACGACCTTTTCTCTGCGATATTATATACGGCGACCATAAATATGGGGATAATATTACCTGATACCGTATTCTATTAGACTGGCCTTGCCTTGGACCAGATCCAGTAGCTCGAGGTCCCGGGTTTGCACTTTATATCGCATGTCAAAAACCCTCATCATTTCAGCCACTAGTTGGTCAAAATCATAGAGAACGGGGCTACTGCTTTCCAGTAGTGGATTGGCCCATGCAACCGCTATATACCACTTAAATGTGAGAGAGTGCTTTTTGCAAGATGGCTGCCGGAGCAGGGAGACGTGAGTGAGACTTGCTCCCGCCGGGCCTTTCAGCAGCACTTTAATTAGCAACGATCCGGCGGGTGGCAGTTCCTACATCCGTCACCGAACATCGTCCAAAGACACAGGACGGACACTGGAGGAGTTTCCCCGAGCCCCGACATCCAGAGACGCCGTAGAGAGGAAAACCCCTCCCCCTCCCCCACCCTCCCCCATCGCGCCGACGAACCATCCGACGCGGCCCAGGGCAGGGGGCCGGGGCGCACCGAGGGAGCGGAGCGGCGCGGGGCGAGGCGGACCGCTGTGTGATACAGAGGAGGTAGACGGCACGGGCTGTCCGGGAAGGAGTGAAGCCCAGCACTGCAGCGCCCGCAGAGGCGGCCTGGCGAGGTGGAATCGGCGCCTTCCGACACCAGCAGAACTCATGGAGGGACGGGGAGAAGCAGGAGAGCACCGATCGCAACCCGACGCCCAGAGCCGAGGGGCACCAGCTGTAGTCCCCGGCCAGGTGGACTGGAAGGTGAGGCCCCCCCATCTGCCAGATCTCCCCCCCGGCCCCAGCGAAGCGGCGGGCGGACCCTGAGAGCGCTAGAGGGAATCCCACATCCCCTCACATGACCATAACAGGCGGCGGGGACCACAGGAAGCCCTGACAAGATAGCCACAACAAGGGAGGACCATCCCCCCCCTCCTATGCACGACAGAACTGGACTTGGGACAGAGAAGCTCTAAGGGGAGAGTTAATCCCCCCCTCTAGGGACCCCCCCAAAACCACCAACAGTCCAAACCGAAGCACGCAGCAGGACCCTCCTAGGGCCACCGCTCAAGTTAACACCGAGCAGCCATCAAACAGAGAGGGGTAGACACGGACGAGAATCACGGCGGTGACCATCTGTGGGAATTATGTCTAGATACCGAAAGTGAAGGGAGGGGGAACCCAGCAGAACCAGCAGTCCACTAGGCAGGACTCCAGCCTTATACAGATGTGGACAGTGGAGACCCCAGTATCGACGAGAAGTAGGCCTCTGGAAGACTCAGCCATGCCGACAATGCCCACGTCGGAAGCAGACAACATCGCCTCCAGCGACCTACCCCCAGCAAGAGAAGATATGAACTCCTGGTTCAAAGAGCTACAAGATAAGCTCATGTCGACAGTTCAGGACCAATTCGCTGCAATCAAACACGACATGCAGCAGGCAATCCATGATGTTAAACACGACATCGCAAACCTGGAAGAAAGGACAGATACCCTAGAATAAATAGTGCAAAACGCAGAAGAAGAGGCTCTACAAAACAGCGAAACACAAGAGCACCTTGTCCGTTTGACCCACAATCTGGAAATACAGTGCGAGGACCTAGAAAACAGGTCCCGCAGATTGAACATACGCATAAAAAATATGCCAGAATCGGTCACGGACAGGGACCTAAGGAAAGCGGTGCAGGAGGTCTTCATGGATATCATAGAAGCACAAGACTCAGAGGCAGTGGGGATAGACCGCATCCATAGAGTGGGCCCAAAACGCACAGGGGCACCAGGGGAGAGACCCAGAGACGTGTTGGCAGCTTTATCCTCCTACCCGCAAAAAGAACTCATACTACGGAGAGCGAGGCAGCTTGAACAAATCAGGATGAAAGGGGTGGACATTCAGCTGTTTCAATACCTATCTGCCGTAACACTCGAAACAAAAAGAGAAATGGCCCCACTCACTAGGGAACTGGTCAAGAGAAAGATAAAATATAAATGGACATTCCCTTTCGGTCTACTGTTCGACTGGGAGGGTCAGCAAAGGAGGGTGACCACCATGGAAGAGGGGCTGAGCATCATGGATATACAGACAGATGAGCCATCGACCAAAAATGAAAAAAAGAAGGGGGAGCAGCAGAGCAGACCGGGGGGTGGGAAAGGGTCCGAAAAGGAAACGGCAAGGAAGGGGAAATTAAGTGTCAAATAAAACAAACTAAAGGACGTGAACCTACAGCTCAAGAGTTTCGGTGCCCAGAGGCTGAACATGCTATGTGTAACAGTACCCAATGATGGAATTCGTACTGAAAAGACTCAGTAGGCCCGGTGAGGAACTGGAATGACTCACATCGAGGCCAAGGGATGACGTGGGGTTTAGGACTCCCCGCAAAGTTAGCCTCGAGTCTACAGAGGGCAGGGAGCGATAGGCGGAATGCCAGAGCTACCTTAGGTACCCGGGCCCTCCTCGGGAGCACAAGTTGGAATAAAGTTACTGGTTGGAGGACAATCTTACAGTTTGGGGGGGAGTGGTGAGTGGGGGGACGTTCCGGAAGAGAGTGGGGAACAGTCAACTCGGGCAAAAGGAGCACTCAGAAAGGGCAACTGAAATGGGGAAGATAAGATTCGTAACCTTAAATGTAAGGGGCCTGAACTTCCCCGTGAAATGGAAAAAAGTGGAGAACATGTTAAGGAAGGAAAAGGCTGAAGTGCTACTGCTCCAGGAGACACACATCAAAGCACAGGATAGGGGGAAAATTTGCCTTAGAGGCTATGGTATAATGGCACAATCCAACGCAGTGGAGAAGAGGGCGGGGGTGATGATCGCAGTAAAGGATGGTCTGGAAGCAAGCCTGATCGACAAACACTCTGACAAAGAAGGAAGATTCGCTTCGCCAATATCAAACTGCACAATGCCACACTGACACTGGCTTCCATATATGCCCCAAACACGGGCCAAGATGGCTTCCTGAGAGACATGATGGGGAGGCTTGAGGAGTATGCGAAAGGTGCAATAATCATAGGAGGGGAGTTTAATATGGCCTGGCACCCTCAGATAGACCGGAGTGCGGGTGGGCCCCATCACCAAGGCGCCCCATCAGAACGACTTTAACGGTGGATGGATGGTATGGCATTGTACGATGCATGGAGGGAACACAAAGGTCAAACCAAGGGATACACATATTACTCGCATGTCCACAATACGATGTCAAGAATTGACTACTTCTGGGTGTCAGTGGGGAACTTGGGTAAAATACAAGACATGGAGCTGGGACCCATCTCTCTGTCAGACCACGGACCCCTCTGGATGGATCTGTCGACCCCAAGGAAAGAGAAAGGAATTTGGAGATGGCAACTCCCACAGGAGATACTGTCAGACCCAGTGATGGGTGAATCCATTAGGGACAAGATCACAGAATTCTTCGAACACGACGATACAGGAGAGATTGCCCTGAGTACGGTGTGGGAGGCGTTCAAGGCAGTAATCAGGGGCCACTTAATAGCCCTCAAAGCAACAAGGAATAAACAAACACAGCAGTGGGAAACTGAACTGGAAAAGAAGCTGTCCAAAATCCGTGAAGATCTATTGGCAAACCCCTCCAGGAACTTAAAAAGGACACTCAAACACACAGAGGGGCAACTTGAACTCCTCCGTAGCAAGAAAGTCCAGAGATCTCTCCTATACCTCAAACAGAAATACTACATAAAAGCTAGTAAGGCAGACCGATATCTAGCCCGATTACTCTCATCAAAGCGAAAAACAATGACCATCCGGAACATTAAAAAACGCACAAGGAGATTCGCTGACGCGCACCGAAGATATAGGGGACACATTCAGGGAGTTCTATCAGAATCTTTATGCTACTGAACACCCAGATGAGGCAGACCAAAACAGATTTCTGACATCGATCCCCTTTCAAAAAATACCAGAAAAGGCCAGAACGGAATTTGAGGCCCAGATAACGGAAAGTGAAGTGAAGCAGGCCATAAAAGATCTTCCATTTAACAAAGCACCAGGCCCGGATGGCTTCACAGACCCATTCTATAAAAAATATGAAGACCTCCTCACCCCCTTCCTCACTAGACAGCTAAGCTCCTTTAGAGATAGTGGGAATGTTACCCCATCCATGAATGAGGCTCAAATATTGGTGTTCCACAAACAAGGGAAAGACCCCACCCTCCCAGGCTCATACAGACAGACTGCCCTGATCAATCTAGACTAACAAAATATACACAAAAATCCTGGCAGCCAGGCTTTCCCCACTACTTCCCTCCTTAATTAAACCGGATCAATCGGGATTCATACCAGGGAGGCAGACACACGACAACACGAGAAGTCTAGTTAATCTAACAGAAAAAATTAGCATATCCCTCAACCCCGCAGTACTACTATCCTTAGATGCAGAAAAGGCTTTCGACCGGGGAGAATGGTCAATGCTCTTCAAAACCATGGCACATATGGGATTCGGGAACCAATATATTAATATGATCAAGGCCAACTACTCTTCCCCATCGGCAAGAATAGCGGTAAATGGGGTGGTCACGGAAAGGGTGGAAATCTCTAGGGGAACGAAACAAGGCTGCCCGCTATCACCGCTCCTATATGCGCTGTTCCTAGAACCACTATTAATTAAAATTAGGGAATCGGACCAAATCAGGGGGATCGAGATGGCGGGTAAACAACATAAGGTAATTGCCTATGCAGATGACATGTTATTGGCACTCGAACACCCATCCCAGTTTATCCCCGCGGCAATCCACCTACTTGAGTCATTTGGGAACATATCGGGCCTAAAAATAAACAAATAAAAGTCCGAAATTTGAATCCTAACCGGGAACAGAGAAACACTGAACAGAGAAGCAGGGCAATTTGGCTTAAAAGTCGCAGAGGAAGGCATAAAATATCTGGGTATAACTCTCACACAGAAGGTAGAGGCACTATATAAAAGAAGTTACCCCCAACTCCTGGCAAGAATACAAAAAGATCTAGAGCGGTGGTGTCCCCTGAATATCTCTTGGTGGGGAAGAATCCAATCGATAAAAATGAACATCCTCCCTAAAGTACTGTATCACTTCCAATCCCTCCCGATCATGATCCCAGATTCCTTTTTCAGAGCATTGGCAAAGTCAGTCTCGTCATTCATATGGAACAGGAAACCCCCAGAGTAGCCAGATCAGTTCTCACGTCACACATCAAAGAGGGGGGCCTAGCGCTCCCGCACTTTAAGAACTACTACGAAGCGGAGCAACTATGGATCCTAAAAGAATGGCTGGAAGACAATCAGCAAACGATCTGGGTGACTCAGGACAGGGCGGTCGCAAGAACACCACTGGAGGACCTTTCATGGAAATCAAAGCAGCATAGGCACCCAAACCTGCGCATCGGCGAGATCATGAAGGCCACATTGAATGCCTGGGATGAGCAGACATGGAAAGAGAACATTACCACTGCTACGGCCCCGTTCACCCCAATCTGCAGGAATCCGCAATTCCCACCAGGGACAGAACACGGCGCATACGAGAACTGGGAGGAATCTGGTTGTAGAAAAATTGGGGAAATGTTCGTGGACAGGGAGATGAGATCTTTCGCCGACTGCAAAACATTATGGAACCTCACAAATGCGGACAGATATAAATATGAACAG
The DNA here is from genome assembly GCF_040938575.1 of Ambystoma mexicanum. Taxonomy (NCBI): domain Eukaryota; kingdom Metazoa; phylum Chordata; class Amphibia; order Caudata; family Ambystomatidae; genus Ambystoma; species Ambystoma mexicanum. The sequence continues at coordinate 14,164,244 of NC_090931.1, read as the reverse complement.
CTCAGACACTGGCTGTCCACACCCGAGACAACACACGCAGGGACGAGGGAACTTACCGCCTTTGAAAAGTTTCTCCTTACCAACTCAGGAGACAGAAAACTAGTCTCCACTCAAAATGTTCTTAAATACACAGGAGGAAGACATAAAGTGGGCATACATGAAAAAATGGGAAAAAACACTGGGAAAAGACATCACATTACAACAGTGGCAGTCGCTATGGGCCGATATCCCCAAATTAACCCGAGCTGCCTAAACCAGAGAAATGTGGATAAACATTATTACACAATGGCACTACACCCCAGAGAGGCTAGCTAGCATGTTCCCACACACATCAAACCGCTGCTGGAGAGGCTGCACAGATGTAGGCACGTGGAGACACATTTGGTGGGACTGCCCAAAGGTCAAAGGCTTCTGGACAGAAGTAATATCCAAACTAAAAAAGATATATCCAGAAGCGGAACGATTTACAGAGAAAATCTGGCTTTGTGGACTTAAAGAGCATCATGCCAAAACACTCACTAAGGCGCAATGGAGGAGTCTCATGGGCTTGGTCATTGCGGCCTGGGCCACGATCGCACAGGGATGGAAGAAGAAAGATCCACCATTGCTATACACATGGTTATATAAGGTCTGGTCCCAAATGACCATGGAAAAGATAACACACAATATCCAAGGAACACAAGGCGCCTTCACAAAAGAATGGGGAGGGGTACTAGAATATCTCCAATCAGACTATATGGCACAGTGGTGTCCGCACTCCATAAAAATTACGGACTTTTTTTACTTCTTAATCGATCCCGAGGACATTTGAACACGGACTTCTCTTCCGAACGGGATGGGCGGGGGGGGGGGTGGGATGGGAAGGTTGGGGATTGTTTACTTCTGTACTATCTATGAAAATAATAAAAAAAAGAAATGTGAGAGAGTAAAGGCAGCCTTAGTGGTGGAGTTAGGGAATGCCTGAGGTTGGCACAAGAAATGTAATTTACATTGGTTCAAGAAAGTACGGACCTTTCGTGGATCGCCATGAAATTTCTCTGGGGAAGCCATGGGAAATGGAGTGGGGATGTAAACAGGATTCTGGGGTGGCACATTGCCTGGTGGAGCAGATTGGACAGGTGGATCCCCGAACTCTGCATCTGAAGGAAGGGCATGGTGCTCGCTCTGTATTGCGTCTAGATGTTGGTGTATGGCTGTAGTGGTGGCGGACATGTACGCCCGCAATACCGTGATAGCCTGTAGCAGAGCAGCTACCGGCTGCCTCCATAGTCCACTCGGTATAAAACGGCTTTGCAGTCTGTCAACACGTGGGCTGACGCGTGGACTAAAGTACTTCCGTCCCCAAGCACTAGTCAGGGAGATATGAGTTATTACTCGCTGACCATTTATTGGGGCCACCGGTGGCTAGAACAACAGCACCAGGTCCCCAGGTACCTGCAAAGGAAACAGAACAGGTTAGGGAGAATACAGTGGGTAAGTACAGGCATACAGCGGTAGGAAGTTCACCTACCAATTGGGGAGCTGGAAACAGGCACTGAAGTAGGGGAGGTCGAAGAACTCCCGGTTCACAGGAGACAATTCCCCTACTCAGTGTGGTGCAGTGTTGTTCAGGTAGGGTCCAGCAACGAGTACATTATGTCCAGTGGGAATGATGCCAAGAGAAATCCCACCAGAGGAGCAAAGTAAGTATCCAGAGAGATGCAGGGACAAACCAAAAGCAGTTCAGTTCGAGGCACAGAAGGTGATAGCCAAAGGCAGTACAATGTGCAATCCGAGGTCAAACACTGAAGCAGTACAAGAATGAGAAATCCATGTAAGCAAGTTCAAGGAAGTCCAAAAAGCAGTCCAAAAGAGCCTAGCCAAGGTCAGGTAATAATAAGACAAAAACGTAGAAAAATGCAACGAGGAAAGCTAAACGGCGGCCGGGAGCACAGCTGTGAAGCAATGGGCACCGCGTCAAGCATTCATTTATGCTCGTTGCCATGGTATTAATCACGTGACTTCTTGCGTGTCACGTGATCGGAGCCAAGCGTTCCCTGTGTATCGCACAGTCGCCATGGCAACCGCAATCGAGGCTGCGGCTGAAACTGCCAGTAATGTGACCTCTGTGAGAGGCCAGTGCCCCCACCATGATGAGGAACAGGAAGGAAGGGGGAAGACTGTTTACCACGCCCCTGCAACGAGGACAACAATGGAACAGGATGAGAATAGCGAGTAAGCTGGCTCCGTTTTTGGGAGGTTGTTGGATACGTTGTGGAAATCGAAATAATATTGTACCTCCTATCGCATTGTTTGAATGTATGTTGGCCTACTCCAAGTTGTCTAAAAAACATTGTGTACATAGATTCCGCGGCAAGGTCTTGAGTACATGTATTGTGTAAATCGCCATCTTGGATTTAGCCGCCATTTTAGGTTCTCTTCTAGTGTGGAAGTCACCTCGAATAACAAAATGGAGGCCAAATGACATTTCGAGTGGGATTCTGGCCGTTGTGACCTCCACACATATGAATAAATAATATGCCCACAGGCCACTTGTTGGGGTCGCGAACTGAGACCTTGTCCTATCCCTGACCTATGTGTAAATGAACAACGGTATCAGCGGAACTGATCAAATGCATACATTATGGGATTGACCTGGCAACGAACCCTAGGCTTGGTTCTAAGAATGGTTAACCCGCGAGGGGGTTGGCCAGAGCTGGATATAAAGTATAAAAACCTGAGTATCCCAATGTACGCTCTCTCACACTAACATGGCGAACTACCGTTGATAGTTCGTTCTGTTACTCTGAGGGCCGAATAGCTATCCGTATGTCAATTGACTTTTGGTAAGTGTTGTACCTTTGAATAAAGCGCTTTGTATGTCCTTTGTAACCTGTGTTGGTGTGTTTCCTTTTGGGCTTCCCGGCCTCATATCAATTTTTCTGTTTCCACAGTTGGCGCCCGAACAGGGACCCTCAAGATTCATGCCGGATCATTGAAGGTTGACGCAGACTATCGAACCGGGATCGGACGGTGTGATTCTGTGGGCCCGACCGATCGAGACGCGATACCTCGGCAGCGCTGCACAATCCGATCCTTGGACGATAGTCGTGTGGTCTGACACGGCATCTTGACGAGGGTCCAATTTTGAGGCGGGGAGATTTGCCGAAACCACCAAACACAAGGTAAAATTTGTTAGGTAAGTTCTTTGGTAAACCGTACGGTCCTCCTTAGGTTTTGTCAGGTGCAGTCGTGACCCGGCTCTTAATTTAACCCTGACAATTTGAATTTGGCGTATTGTATCTGCAGACACAATTATTGAACCAGGTAACACCAATTTTTTGTGAAATGCCTGGGAAATTGTCTAGCTGTTTTAGGGCTCTGTTCCGCAGCGATCGACAATCCTTGGAATTTAGCCGCCCGGCACCACAGGAGGGGTCGCCGGCGTGTACTATGTACTGTAATGATGGCATTGGTAGTATAGTATTTAATGATATTTGGCACAGACAGACCAGACATGCCTCCGAATTTCAGTGGCCAATCAACGGTAGTTTTGAGATCCCCCATATTGAATACTTAGACTCGATCTTGTTAAAGAAAAAGGCTAGACCTGCAGCCTTTGATGTGTTACAGAATTGGAAGAAAGAAGCATTACAGCAGCTTAAAAGTAGGGATAAACATGCACGTCGTCATAAAACAAACGCTGAAAAAGCATTATTATATGATAAAGAGAAGCGGTCAGAATTAGTTAAAAATATGGATAGAGCCTTTTCACTCTGAGTCCAAAAAATTTACCCCTCTAAAGATTTCCATGTTTCTGAAGAATTTATTGAGAAGTTATTAAATGAGCGCAGGCTCGATGCCTCAGCGTCACCTCGGTATGCTCCTATTTTGGGCGCTCTGCCTATTCCTGTTGTCGCGCCTGTTGTTATTCCTGTTCCTCCTGTACAGCCTATTGTTCCTAGTCCTTTGGTTGTTGTTCCTCCGCCTATCGCACCGCCCCTTCCCCCTGCACCGATAGTTGCACCTTTGTTAAATTTACCTATACCTCAGTTCCCGAGTGGCCCCGTATTGATTGAAGTTGATCCAGGTGCAGGGTCAAAGGTTGTGACTCATAGTACTGTTTCTGCAGATAGGAAACAGGAATTGTTTGCATGGGCTAAGCATTGCATGGAGAAAGGTGATCAAGCTAATGTTTTTTCTACATTATCTAATTTGAATAGTTTTCCCGAAAAAAATGTTTTTATCGAAAGTTTGGGGACTCATTTGTGTGTGATGTGGGGTAGATTACAAAATTTGGATCTTCCACAAGGGGTGAGAGATCTGAATGCTTTGGCACTTTCGAGGGACACAGAGCAGAAAGTATATGGACATGTTGAAAGATTGTTTGAGTTTAGGAAAGACTTTGAAAAATCACGAGATGAGGATGATGAGGACAATAGAATATATGTACAGACACGGTTCCTTCCGTGCCGTGGATCGGCACCTGAGGAAGTACGAATTTGTACTAAAGATGCGGTTTCGATGGATCTCGGATTCATCGATACCGCCAGACGAAGTGTATGACACGTATAGTCAACATACAGCAGAAATGCAAAGAAAGGTAATTCAGGTGATGGTACAGCACCTACAAGAGGAATGTGTAAGGAAGAGAGTTAGTTGCCCATAGCATTATTGGGGATTTGTAAAAGGGCTTTTTCGCCCGACACTTCTACAGCTGCCTTAGCGCTTGACCTGGCTCTATTGCTTAGTAAGCGGCCGGAGGCACCTATATCTCAGTTGCCTATGAGAGAGGTTCCTCCGACCTTTGTCCCAAAAGTTGAGATCCCCACCAACGCGGCGACTGGTGCCCCCGCTGTGGATATCCCTGCACATTATGTATCACAATTCGTTCACGTCCCGTTTTCACGACAGGAAGTGAACACAATTAGACAATCAGTTCCTGATATCAGGAAAAACCCGACGGGGTTTTACAAAGAAATAGAGTCCGTTTTACAGTCCTCTGTGTTCACCTTGAGTGACATTGACTTGTTATTCCCTGTACTCCTACCCGTAGATGTATGGAAACAGGTTCGGACAATAGATGATGTGCCGGGGCTGGGAGATACGTGGGCAAATATGATTAGAATTGATGGAGAAAGACCAGCTGGTGAGAAACCATCACAGGTAATACTTACTTTACCTGATAGGATTGTCGCTAAACTAAAAACTATAATTCCAGAAAAAAGGATTATTTGGGACAAGCTTACGGGCTGTGTCCAAGGGAAAACTGAAGGCGCCACCAAATTTTTTAATAGATTCGAGCAGGTATTTTCTGACTTCAGTGGACAGGATTTAGGTACAGAGTCGGGGAAGAGGTTGTTCGTGGACAAATTTGTACGTAGATTGTTACCTGACATCCAGTCACAAATTATGTCCTCTGAGAGCGCTTGGCAGGCAAAATCTCAATCTGAGGTTTTGCACATGGCTCAGTATTATGAGAACCGTGTTAATAATGAGAAGGAAAAAATTGAAAAGAGAAAGGGAGATTTGAAAACCAAAGTATTATTACAGCAAATTATTAGAAACCCCAGAGGAGGTATGACACAAACTAGAGGTCAGTATGTTCCAAAAGGAAATGCTCCTCTGAGTCCTGTAAATATTAATCAATGTGCTTATTGCCGCCAGGAAGGTCATTGGCGAGCAGAGTGCCCTGTCCTTCGCCAGAGGTCAAGCAGTGCATTTGGGGGTATGGGTAGACGACCTAGGAGTCGCCCTGGAGCAGGGGGCCCTGGCAGAGGTCAGCTTTTACAAGATTCTCAGCAACCTTTTTCACGGGAAAATCAGATCTCGAGTATGGACTCGAGAAACATATTTGATCACCCTTCTGCTGCCTACCTTTCTGAAGAGCTTCCTTCTGATGAGGCCCCATTTTATTAGGATTGCCCGAAGCAGGGTTTGGAACCTTTGCCTATTCCCGTTAATCAAAAAGGCCCCTACGTTGACTTATTAGTAGGGAATAGGAAACACCAGTTTTTGATTGACACTGGAGCACAGAAGTGCTCCATTGATCATTCTCGGGTTCCAAACATCCCACTGTCAGGGCAAACAAATGTTTCCGTAGGGTTTTCTGGTGTACCAACTGTCTGTCCGGTTTCTGCGCAGGTATCCGTTTCTTTGGGTCCCTTTACGGACCATTGTCCCTTTCTTCTCACTTCGAACTGTGGAGAGAATTTGCTGGGGTTGAATTTGTTAAAGAAATTGAATGCAGTAATTCATTGTTCTTCGGATGGAGTACGGCTAATGGTTTCACCACAGCAACTTCCTAATTCTCAGTTCTTGATTCGACCTTTACCTCCCGAGTTTAGCATTGTCCCGGAATGTTTGTGGGGGGTGGGCGACAATGATGTCGGAGTGTTACAGATTGAGCCCGTTAAAATAGTCCTGAAACATGGGGTTAAACTGCCACGCATCCCGCAGTATAAAATATCAGTCGAAGGCAAACGTGCTTTGAAATGCATTGTCTCCGATTTTGTACATTGTGGGGTGATCGAGGAGATTACTGGAAGTTTGTGTAACAGTCCGATCTTACCCGTATATAAGAAAGGCGACAATGCAATTCCGTACCGGTTTATAATTGATCTTCGTGCTGTTAACCGAGTGGTCGCCCCACAATTTCCCATTGTGCCTGATGTGACGACGATATTAACAATGATCCCTGCTACGGCTACGCACTTCAGCGTTGTGGATCTGAAAAACGCCTTCTTTAGTATCCCTATACATAAAGAAAGCAGATATCTGTTTGCGTTCACCTTGGGGGGACGCTCATTTACATTTACAAGGGCACCTCAAGGGTCCCAGTATTTATAGTAGAGCCTTGAAAGAGCAGCTCGACACCCTTGAATTGCCACCTACTTGCACGCTGCTTCAATATGTTGGCGATTTGATTTTGGCTGCAGATTCTGAGAATGCCTGTAAAGAAGGCACTATACTGTTGCTTGTTCATCTAGCTAAAAATGGTCACAAAGCTTTGCTTAAAAAATGTCAATATTGTTGTCAGGAGGTTGCCTATTTAGGCTACCTCCTGTCAAAGGAGGGGAGAAGATTGACACCTGAAAGAATAAAACACATATCTGGCATGTCTGTTCCAAATACACAGAAGGAAGTCAGAGCCCTGATAGGTATGGCTTCCTACTGTAGGTTGTGGATCCCGAATTTCGCACTAGTGGTAAAACCGATGTTGGCTTTGACGAAGAAGGGCATTTCTCTGCCACTGCCATGGGAATCGGAACATCAACGATCATTTGAGCTTCTCAAAGCCGCGCTATGTTCGGTACCGGTTCTGGGTACTCCAAATTATGACAAGGCCTTTGTGTTGTTTGTGCATGAATGTGATGGATATGCTTTGGCTGTGTTAACACAGGAACACGGAGGGAAGAATAGACCGTGCGGCTACTACTCCTCCACCCTTGATCCTGTCGCATGCGCTTTGCCAAGATGTTTGCGCGCTGTCGCTGCTGCTGCCGCGTCTGTAAAACAGAGTGAGGGGATGGTCCTAGGCCATGATTTGATTTTGATGGTACCTCACTCTGTTGATATTCTATTGAACAAAACTCAAACGCAACACCTCACCTCAGCCCGGTTAACAAGGTATGAATTAATTCTGTTTGCCCCTCATATTCAAATTAGGAGGTGTTGTGTTCTTAATCCGGCTGAACTCTTACCTTTCCCGCAAAACACTGTTTGCGGTGACAAAGAATTACATGACTGCCTGTATACCACTGAACAAGAAACGAAGGGCAGGATAGATCTCATAGATACTCCTGTGGATAATGCAGAAGGGGAGCTGTTTTGCTATGGCTCCTGCTTCAAACTTTCGAATGGTACATCTACAGCTGCTTATGCAGTTACTACATTGAGCAAAGTTGTCGAAACTAAGAGAATTTCGCATAACTCCGCGCAGGCCGCAGAGATTATAGCGTTGACCCGAGCTTGTGAACTTTCCCAAGGGCGAAGAGTAAATATATATACTGATAGCCAGTACGCATTTGGGGTGGCTCACAACTTCGGAAAGCTTTGGTCGGAAAGAGGGTTCCTGACCTCACATGGGACCAAGATTCAGCATGGCCCCTTGATAGTGCAATTACTTTTGGCACTCTCACTCCCTAAACGATTAGCGATCATGAAATGTGCAGCACATCGCAAGGTCATAGATGATGTAGGCAAAGGGAATGCTTTTGCGGATTTGATAGCCAGACAAACGGCCACAGACCTTAGCACGGACATGTATGTCTCGAGGGAAATGAGAGATGCTTGCATAATGGATGAAGGTATTGGGTCTGTGCGAGATATTAAGACTGATGCGACAATGGAAGAATCTAAAAAGTGGGCTGAAGGAATGGGGAAACTGGATGACGAAGGGTGTTGGGTGGATACATTCGAAGGGAAATGGTTGCTTCCTGATTCTTATGTATTGGCAATGGTTACGATGGCACATGGTCCTACGCATGTGTGTGCCCAGCAGATCACGAGAATGTTAGAACAGGTCTGGGTGAATGACAAGATTCTGGACACTGCAAAGAGGCATGTCCAGAACTGTATGATCTGCCTGCAACACAATGTGGGTAAGGGGTCAGTGACTCCAAGGGGAAGTTTTGGGCCCCCTTCTGTCCCCTTTGAGGTTATACACTTTGATTTTATTGAAATGGAGCGATGTAATAATCTAAAATATGTTCTTGTAATTATTTGTGCCTTCAGTAAATGGGTCGAGGCTTCCCCCGTCAAAGATGCTACCGCCATGACCACTGCAAAGATTATGGTAAAAGAATTCTTTCCTCGATTTGGGCTCCCGAGGATAATCTGGTCGGACAATGGTCCTCACTTTATCGCAGCAGTAATTTTGCAAATATGTGCAGCCCTATGTATTGAGAAACGATTTCATTCAGCTAGGCATCCTCAGAGTGCTGGGTTGGTAGAAAGACACAACGCTATTTTAAAGAATAAACTTGCAAAAACATGTGCTGATACCAAACTAAAATGGCCAGATGCTTTGCCTATTGTGTTATTAGCTATGCGTACCACACCTCAGACTAGAACTGTGCTTTCTCCATTTGAAGTAGTAATGGGGAGACCTGCTAACATTTGGGGTCTCCCAAAACCTAAAGCCCTGAGGGAGGTGGAAAATGTATTGCTTGTAGACTACTGTAACCAGTTAACTAAAAACCTGTATTTCATCTACCACCAGGTGCATGCTGCTTTACCTTTACGGTTCACGGGCCCAGGACACGATATACAGCCTGGAAGTTGGGTCCTCGTGAAGGCCTACGAGAGGTCTTACTGTCTCGCGCCTCGCTGGCGGGGACCCCATCAGGTATTATTGGTCACCAGGACAGCAGTGCGGGTGGCTGGAAAGAACTGGATTCACGCGACGCACGTCAAGAAACTTCCCCACCCGACGCCACACACTACAGAAGAAGCAGAACCCCTCGCTGATGCCACAGTCCCTGATCCTGGAGTAGCAAACAGCGCTGTGAGTGCTTCGGATAAGTTCTCTGAGCCTGAGGAGCTTGGGGAACAGTCCATTTCGTCTCCGCACTCTTTTGAAAAATCACTTCCGGAAAACACTGTTTCGAGCTCTGCGACTTCCGTCGCCACCGACACGCCGCTTCCCTCAGGAAGTGACGATACCTTGCTTCCGGACCACACAATTTTGGGTACCATCAGGTACAACCTTCGACCAAGGAAATAGAACTACGGCACGAGTTTCGTGCATCTGGAAAAGGAAGCGATTGGAAAATTGTCTTGTTATGAGAAAGTTTTGTTGAGCAAAAAAGGGATTCTGCTGGCTAGGGTTGGGAAGGACTAAGAAATCACGCGACCGTAGTGTCGCCAGCAACGAACATTGGGGCCGTCGATTGAGAAACTACGATGCCTGCCACCTTCACTGCTGCTCCCCGCACTGGACTTGTAAATAGGGGGGTGACCAAATCGAACAATGAACAATGTGCCTGGGCCCCGAAAACGTACTGTTGTGTTTTGATGATGATTATTGTTATTTTTGCAACTGCTGCTGTAGCACTTTGGTATTTTGAAGAAATCTATCCTTTGAAACCTTTATTACCGACCGAGATCATACCAACTGTTTTGACTCCCTCTGTACACCTTCACACTCTGTCCCCTAGAGACTCCCAACATAGACAAAAGTATCATAATAACACTCTGATGATAGTAATGAATACTACTCATGCCATTTTTAATAAGAGTAATTGTTGGATTTGTACTCATTTACCGCAACATGGGAATAAGGGACTGGGATGGTATATACATCCTCTACCTTTAACAACTGCTTGCTATGCCTCTCTTAGAGCACTATTCTTTGGCCGATGGAATGATAGCATCTCAGGGAACTTTGATGGAACTAATTTAAATGATTTTGAGAAACGTGAATTGACTCCCCTGGGATGCTCGCTTTTCGCAAATAGAAGTAAACCTAACGTCGCTTCTATTAGGCCGTCTGACAAACTATCTCTTCCTTTTCAAACTCTGATTTCCTTTAAAATGGCTCCGATAGGCAATAAGGACGCTGTACCTCCTTCTTATTCTATAAATCATAGTCCCGACTCGGTTCCCTTCTGTGTACAGAGAAATGGCACTAGGCCAATGGGAGATTTTGAAGCTTGTAAAAACATTGTAAATTTGACTGGGGAAAACAGGTCTCTGTATGTAGGGGGGCCTGTTTATTTTGTTTGTGGTAGTTTAGCATTTCCCTGGTTGCCCAAGGATTGGCAGGGAACTTGTTATTTAGGAATATTGTTACCCGGGGTATTTGTAGCTAGTACATTAGAGGTTTCTAAGGCTCGCCCACGGCGAGACAACAACGGAGATACCCCTGGGCAAGTATTGGGAGACATAGCTAAACCGGCTGTGCCCTTTTGGGGACAAATAGCAAATTCAGAGAACATTAGGGGATTAGCAAGGGTACTGGAGAGAACGATCAACCGGACCACGGACATACTCTACAATATGACCTTAGAGCAAAAGGCAATAAGATTGGTAGCACTTCAAAATCGGATGGCATTAGATGTCATCTTGGCAGAACGAGGTGGAGTATGCAAATTAGTGGGGTCCGCTTGTTGTGTTTTCGTACCAGACTCCTCGCCAACAATTTTTAAAGCAATTCGGAACTTGCATACTCTCAGTTCTGAAGTCCATATCCCTGTAGGAGACTGGAACCTTAGTACTTGGTTTTGGGATTCTTTGCGATCTTGGCGTTGGAGGGTGCTTTCCGTTATTCTGGTTATTTTAGGGATTCTGTTATTCCTTTGTTGCTGTTTTCAATGCCTCCCAAGTATGTGTGGAATGATAGGGGGGTGTTGTGCTCAAGCAGTGAGCGCAATAGGGCATAAAATATATACCCCAGACACAGCATCTAAAGAATTCATGGTACAAGAGACTTTTATGAACGACCTTATGGCTATAGACATTACAGACAATGATGCGGAATCTATGGATGATAACACATGGAGTTATTTTCAAAAGTATTAGGAATGATGTTTAGCACTTGGCATAGGCCAAAAGGAGGGTCTGTGGAAATCGAAATAATATTGTACCTCCTATCGCATTGTTTGAATGTATGTTGGCCTGCGCCAAGTTGTCTAAAAAACATCGTGTACATAGATTCCGCGGCAAGGTTGTGACCTTAATGTATTGTGTAAATCGCCATCTTGGATTTAGCCGCCATTTTAGGTTCTCTTGTAGTGTGGAAGTCACCCCGAATAACAAAATGGAGGCCGAATGACATTTCGAGTGGGATTCTGGCCGTTGTGACCTCCGCACACATGAATAAATAATATGCCCACAGGCCACTTGTTGGGGTCGCGAACTGAGACCTTGTCCTATCCCTGACCTATGTGTAAATGAACAACGGTATCAGCGGAATTGATCAAATGCATACATTATGGGATTGACCTGGCAACGAACCCTAGGCTTGGTTCTAAGAATGGTTAACCCGCGAGGGGGTTGGCCAGAGCTGGATAAAAAGTATAAAAACCCGAGTATCCCAATGTACGCTCTCTCACACTAACACGGCAAACTACCGTTGATAGTTCGTTCTGTTACTCTGAGGGCCGAATAGCTATCCGTATGTCAATTGACTTTTGGTAATTGTTGTACCTTTGAGTAAAGCGCTTTGTATGTCCTTTGTAACCTGTGTTGGTGTGTTTCCTTTTGGGCTTCCCGGCCTCATATCAATTTTTCTGTTTCCACAACGTGACACTTTCCCCTCGAAGGCTGTCGACTCTGGGGCATCCACCAAACAAGTCTCTGCTCTGGTGCATCCACCAAAGATTTTTTTTTACTGTCTATTGAGACAGTGTGGGCCTCATTACGAGTTTGGAGGAAGCCATGCCATTAACAAGGGCATGGCTGCCTCCAAACTCGGGTCCTGGTTCCCTGAATGGGGAATTCCCTGGCCATTCCGACCTAGGAGGGCCCGGTATTTCCCCATTCAGGGAACCCAGACCCGGACAATCCACATTCTAATTTGAGCCCCCATAGGGCTCAATGGGAATGGGGATGATGCTAACAACGGGTCCGTTAACAACAGGCCCATTGTTAGCATCCTGGTCTCCTCGCGGGACCCGGTAAGGACGCCTGGTTTTACTATATGTATCTACTAGTGAGGGTCAGACAGATTCAGAGTGTGAGTATTTGTACCAGCTCGCATTAGCCTGTTGGCTTTTCTTCCTTGTCTTGTTGTCACTGTTTGCTTGGCTTTCGTACTAATACGTTTATAGTGCCTCATGTGTTACTATGTATACACATTTTTGTATTATTTATTTTTCCACTGAGATATATCTGTGAATTCATGTCTTCTATATTTTTGAGCTTTGATTTTGTTCGGATTTATGGAGAAGATCTAATCCAATAATAAACAGGTTGTCACTTATCTGTTCGCTCATTTCTGTATGATAATTATTGAATATATCATGTACATTACGATCAATGTGATTAAGTCGCATGCATATATCGATGCTGAATGCTTTATGACTAAAATTTTAGTATTGTCCAACAGGAACAACTCTTGGTATGTATATGCATCCACCAAAGGCCTTTCTGCTGCACAAGTTTCAACTCTGGGGCATCCACTAAAGATCTTTCCCCTTTACAAATCTCAACTCTGAGGTATTCACCAAAGGTCTTTCCCCTCGAAGGGTCTGAACTCCGGGGCATCCACCAAACAAGTCTCAGCTCTGGGGCATCCACCAAAGATCTTCCTCTCTTAGGGTCTCTACTCTGGGGTATCCACCAAACAAGTCTCAGCTCTGGGGCATCCACCAAAGGTCCTTCCCCTTCACAAGTCTCAACTCTGGTATTCACGAAAGGTCTTTCCCCTCGAAGGGTCTCGACTGTGGGGCATCCACCACAAGTCTTTCCCCTTTGCAAGTCTCAACTCTGCAGCCTCCACCAAAGGTCTTTCCCCTTCACAAGTCTCAACTCTGGGGCATCTACCAAAGGTCTTTCCCCTTCACAAGTCTTAACTCTGGGGTATTCACCTAAGGTCTTTCCCCTTCACAGGTCCCAATTCTGAGGTATTCGCCAATGGTCTTTCCCCTTCACAAGTCTCAACTCTGGGATATTCACCTAAGGTCTTTCCCCTTCACAGGTCTCAACTCTGGGGTATTCACCTAAGGTCTTTCTCCTTCACAGGTCTCAATTCTGGGGTATTCGCCAATGGCCTTTACCGTTATCAACTCTGGGGCATCCACCAAAGGTCTTTGCCCTTCTCAAGTTTCATCTGTGGAGTATTCACCAAAGGTCTTTTGCCTTCACAAGTCTCAGCTCTGGGGCATCCACCAAAGATCTTTCAGCTGCACAAGTCTCAAGTCCGATGCATCCACCAAAGGTCTTTCCCCTCTGAGGGTCTCGACTCTGAGGCATCCACCAAATAAGTCTCAGCTCTGAGGCATCCACCAAAGGTCTTTCCCCTTCACAAGTCACAACTCTGGTATTCATCAAAGGTCTTTCCCCTCGAAGGTTCTCGACTGTGGGGCATCCACCACAAGTCTTTCCCCTTCGCAAGTCTCAACTCTGCGGCCTCCACCTAAGGTCTTTCCCCTTCACAGGTCTCAATTCTGGGGTGTTCGCCAATGATCTTTACCTTAGAAAGTTATCAACTCTGGGGCATACACCAAAGATCTTTGCCCTTCTCAAGTCTCAACTGTGGGGTATTGACCAAAGGTCTTTCGCCTTCACAAGTCTCAAATTTGGGGTATTCACCAAAATTCTTTCCCCTCCATAAGTCTCAAGTGTGGGGTATGTATGCATAGTGTGTCTACTCCTAAGGCAAGGGGGGAAGTTATTCTATCCCGGAGAGATGGTAATACCCAGTCAAGTGCTTGCCTTTGTTGTGGGTTGGTGCTGTGAATAGTTGTGCACTGTTGAGAAGTTTAAGTAGAGCCTCTCCACTTTTCTTTGAGGCATGGCTCCCAGGGAAGGTTTTATTTTGTTTATTTTTCTGTGCAAGATGTTAGTTGTGTTGTTGCCGGATACTATTGTGATGAGGTCTGCTATTTTATTGGGAAAGGCCTTGGTGATTTGGGATAGTCAGAGGATTAAGTAGAAGGCAAGTACCTGAGCAGGGTGGAGCTGGGAGTGACAATTGAGGCGCTCCATGGATTTGGGACTGGTGTGTTCCTGGTGGGTGTATGGCCATGACGCTGTGTTGATGTGAGTGACCCCCCACCCCCCATCTTCCCTTTGTGGTCCTTGTGTTAGATGGTGTAGCCTGTGGTAATGAGGACATCCAGGATGTGTGTGGAGGTGGTAAAGAGTGATCTGGGGTATGAGTGGTTATGAGGTCTGCAATTCCTGCTGCATGTAACACTGGCACGTGAACACTGATAAGCGTGAGTTGCATTCATGTGCTGGAGCTCGAGTGAGGATGGCTTTGTGTGGGATGTGAGTGATGTTCTGTGGGTTTGAAGCGTGAGTGGCCACAGTGGTGACTGGTCATTTCCGTGCATTGGTAAGGTGCGAGTGTGCTGTGGTGAACGCGCTACGGGCTTCTTGTTTGTGCAGATCAGGGGTTATGGCTCTTTGAAGGTTCTATTATGATCAAACAGAAATTGCCCACTTCTGAGGGGACATAAAGGGGCAGGCCAGAGGATAGGGTCTCTGTTTAAATCCCAAGCAGTAACAGATGTTGAGCTGCAGGTATTACTAACAAACTGAAACTGACCAGCTGTGAAGGGGACTTGTGCCCAGCAAACATTATCAAAGCTTGTTCACCTGCGTCGATTGGGGTTTTATCAAAATGTGTTAATGCTTCTTTTGAGAAAAGCATGTCCCAGATGAAATTAAAAGTGCATGGATCACCCCATTGCTGAAAAAAGCAGGGTTGTGTCCCTCTAAACCATCAAACTATAAACCCATTACGAATACTCCTTTCATATTTAACATTTGAGATCGGACGGCATATGTTCAGATCTTACAATTTCAAATATAATCAATATATTTTACACAAAAGGCAATCTGGTTTTAGAGAGGGACAGGGCACGGAAGCTGCCCTTTTGGATCTAAAGTCCATCCTCCAGCGTATCATGGATAACGGACAAACAGCCCTCCTCGTGTTATTGGACCAATCCGCTGCCTTCGACCTGGTGGATCATACATTGTTGATCACCAGCTTGAAGGAAGTAGCAGCTTCTTCAGATGGGTCTCTTTTGGATCACGCATTGCTGATCACCAGCCTGAAGGAAGTAGCAGCTTCTTCAAATGCAGCCGCGCGCTGGATAGGGTCTTTTTTGGATCATGCATTGCTGATCACCAGCCCGAAGGAAGTAGCAGCTTCTTCAGATGCAGCCGCGGGCTGGATAGGGTCTTTTTTGGATCACGCATTGCTGATCACCAGCCCGAAGGAAGTAGCAGCTTCTTCAGATGCAGCCGCGGGCTGGATAGGGTCTTTTTTGGATCACGCATTGCTGATCACCAGCCCGAAGGAAGTAGCAGCTTCTTCAGATGCAGCCGCGGGCAGGATAGGGTCTTTTTTGGATCACGCATTGCTGATCACCAGCTTGAAGGAAGTAGCAGCTTCTTCAGATGCAGCTGCGGGCTGAACAGGATCGTTTTTGGATCATGCATTGCTGATCACCAGCCTGAAGGAAGTAGCAGCTTCTTCAAATGCAGCCGCGGGCTGGATACAGTCTTTTTTGGATCATGCATTGCTGATCACCAGTCTGAAGGAAGTAGCAGCTTCTTCAAATGCAGCCGCGGGCTGGATACAGTCTTTTTTGGATCATGCATTGCTGATCACCAGTCTGAAGGAAGTAGCAGCTTCTTCAGATGCAGCCGCGGGCTGGATAACAGTCTTTTTTGGATCATGCATTGCTGATCACCAGTCTGAAGGAAATAGCAGATTCTTCAGATGCAGCCGCGGGCTGGATAGGGTCTTTTTTGGATCATGCATTGCTGATCACCAGTCTGAAGGAAGTAGCAGCTTCTTCAGATGCAGCCGCGGGCTGGATAGGGTCTTTTTTGGATCATGCATTGCTGATCACCAGTCTGAAGGAAGTAGCAGCTTCTTCAGATGCAGCCGCGGGCTAGATAGGGTCTTTTTTGGATCGCGCATTGCTGATCACCAGCTTGAAGGAAGTAGCAGCTTCTTCAGATGCAGCTGCGGGCTGGACATGATCTTTTTTGGATCATGCATTGCTGATCACCAGCTTGAAGGAAGTAGCAGCTTCTTTAGATGAAGCCGCGGGCTGGATAGGGTCTTTTTTGGATCGCGCATTGCTGATCACCAGCTTGAAGGAAGTAGCAGCTTCTTCAGATGCAGCCGCGCGCTGGATAGGGTCTTTTTTGTATCATGCATTGCTGATCACCAGCTTGAAGGAAGTAGCAGCTTCTTTAGATGCAGCCGCGGGCTGGATAGGGTCTTTTTTTGGATCATGCATTGCTGATCACCAGCTTGAAGGAAGTAGCAGCTTCTTTAGATGAAGCCGCGGGCTGGATAGGGTCTTTTTGGATCGCGCATTGCTGATCACCAGCTTGAAGGAAGTAGCAGCTTCTTCAGATGCAGCCGCGGGCTGGATAGGGTCTTTTTTGAAGAACAGTCGGTGTAGGGTTTGTAGTGATATTGCTGAAGCAGCACCAATACTGTTACAGGGAGCTTGTTTAATGCCCTCTCTGTACAATATGTTTTCCGTTCCACTTTTTAATTTATTGGAGGAAAATGGTACTGGATTTGCAAATCATGCAGAAGGCACTCAATGTGTCATCCCTCTATCTGGCGATTTTTGAGCAGGATACAAATAGGGGGAAAACAGTCCATGATATAATTCACATCTGGATGTTGGAGAATGGCCTTGCCTTAAAGAGGGAAAAAGCAGAACTGATGGTAGTTGCTCACAATATAATAAAACTAGGAGGGGATGTATGGCATTTCAGGTGGCGGCCGGGATGTGACATAGACACACAAGAGAAACTTAAAACTCTGGGAATTCACTTGGACCAAAATCTAAATATGAATGGCAAGTAAATTACCTGGTTTCTAGTCCTGCGTATTTCGGCCGCATACATCTAAGGGAACCCGCGAGACAGTGGCCAGGGCCACTAGAGGGTCCAAGGCTGACTATTGCAGCCGCTGGACTGCAGGTTATTTAAAATGGCGCTGTGAGGCTGGTGGCGGCTCTTGGAGGAAGAGATCATGTGACTAAAGCCAGGCGGGAACTGCACTGGCTGCCCGTGGCGCATAAATGCCAGGTGGGCAAGAGTCCTACATATGGGAGCGAGGCGCTGTCTGATCAAGTGAACACTAGAGCAGTGCCCATCAGTGGAAGGAGCCCCGGTGCTTTTCCACCACCCCGGAGAGCGGGGAAGGTCGCAGACGTTTGCAAGACCAAGCTGCAGACTCCGTGTCTTGCCTTCGTCTGGTTTCTGGCTGCGCTTGTGACGCACGCACTGCGGGGCTCCTGGCACCCAAAGCCTCCGGGTCCCTAGGGGCGCGGTAGAAATGTGCAAAGTAAAGTAAAGGAGGGGTTCAGGGCACGTGGCGCAGCTGGGAGAGTGCATACCTCATACCCGCCACACACCTGCGTGCATAGCTTTGAAAAGCATGTGTGCATAATATGATAGGTTATTTATAATGTGCTTAATACCTGGAGGTTTCTAAGTGCGGACCCGGGGATGGAACCAGTGTTTCTCCGTGTCGTCTTCCAAGGCGAGCACGTTGCCACTGAGCTATCATCCCGAGTCTGCATAGTCTGGCATGATGAGGACACTCTACACAACAGTCACCAGGGAGACAACTCCTTGTTGCCTAAATACCGCCTCATTATACCAGAGTGGGGTGCCTGTGCACGCGTACCCCATAAGAAGCTGGTCAGACAATCCTACAGTAAAAGTGATGAAGCTTTGAAAGGATGCCTGGACTGTGACGAGGCGCTCCAGAGAGAGTAACTCGAGAGCCAGGCCTGTGGCTGGTGCCAGTCATCCTTCATGGAGCCCAGAATGCGCGGGTAATCTCCTCGCAGGCCGTTATCACTGTCAGACACTCTATAAAGCAGCAGCCCATCCTGCCAGGAAGCCCGGGAAAGCCCGCCTGCGCCAGAGCCCAGGGGTCTGAAACCCGAGCCAGGCGGAGCCACCCCTGGGCTCGGGCCCACACACGCTCAGGGCTCGCCTGCTTCCCATTAGCACCGTTTACTAACATCACAAGTGGTGAATTATGAAGCCAAGGCCATCGAAAGCCTCGCCCGAGCAGCTCATGAAACAGCTTCCCATCCCAGCTGCTCCCTGCTCAGCTGTTCCCCTCCAGGGACTCTCAGGCCCGTGTGAAGGAGAGGGATACAGGGCCCATTCCCAGCCCCGCTCTTCCCCTTCACCCTCAGCTGGGGGCCAACATGACACCAGTAGCAGGGAGGAGAGGACCTTCTCTTCCTGGCAGGCCAGATCTGCCAGTGGGGGATGTTGGATAGGAGGCTGAGCCTCATTTCTCCAATTCCTCTGGTTGAGAGTGTAGTCCGGTCTCAAACGCTTCTTGGTCTGTCTTCTTGTCACAGTGCAGATGGTTTCACAGGGTCAGCGCTGTGACAGGCCGCGGGCAGCGAGTTTCTTGATCAGAGGTTCTGTTCCAGTCCTTGGAGGGGGTACAGTGCTGCAAGCTTGCTGGAGGCTTTCTGTTGGGTGCTTTCAATGTGGTTCCTCCAGGTGAGCTTGCTGTCCAGGTAACGGCTGCTGCTCTCCCATTCAGGTGAGCTTGCCGTCCAGGGTCACTCTCCCACTCAGGTGAGCTTCCTGCCCAGAGTCACTCCCAGGTAGTGTACTATCCCACTCAGGTGAGCTTGCCGCCCAGGGTCACTCCCAGGTAGCGGCTGCTGCTCTCCCACTCAGGTGAGCTTGCCGTCCAGGGTCACTCCCAGGTAACAGCTGCTGCTCTCCCACTCAGGTGAGCTTGCTGTCCAGGGTCACTCCCAGGTAACGGCTGCTGCTCTCCCACTCAGGTGAGCTTCCCATCCAGGGTCACTCCCGGGTAGAGGCTGCTGCTCTCCCACTCAGATGAGCTTCCCATCCAGGGTCACTCCCAGGTAACAGGTGCTGCTCTCCCACGCAGGTGAGCTTGCCGTCCGGGGTCACTCCCAGGTAGCGGCTGCTGCTCTCCCACTCAGGTGAGCTTGCCGTCCAGGGTCACTCCCAGGTAACGGCTGCTGCTCTCCCACTCAGGTGAGCTTCCCGTCCAGGGTCACTCCCAGGTAACAGGTGCTGCTATCCCACCCAGGTGAGCTTGCCGCCCAAAGTCACTCCCAGGTAGCGGCTGCTGCTCTCCCACTCAGGTGAGCTTGCCGCCCAGGGTCACTTCCAGGTAGCGACTGCTGCTCTCCCACTCAGGTGAGCTTGCCGCCCAGGGTCACTCCCAGGTAACGGCTGCTGCTCTGCAACTCAGATGAGCTTGTCGGCCAGGGTCACTCCCAGGTAGCGGCTGCTGCTCTCCCACTCAGGTGAACTTGCCGTCCAGGGTCACTCTCAGGTAGCGGCTGCTGCTCTCCCACTCAGGTGAGCTTCCCATCCAGGGTCACTCCCAGGTAACAGATGCTGCTATCCCACTCAGGTGAGCTTCCAGCCCAGGGTCACTCCCAGGTAGCAGCTGCTTCTCTCCCACTCAGGTGAGCTTCCCGTCCAGGGTCACTCCCAGGTAACAGGTGCTGCTATCCCACTCAGGTGAGCTTCCAGCCCAGGGTCACTCCCATGTAGCGGCTGCTGCTCTCCCACTCAGGTGAGCTTGCTGCCCAGGGTCACTCCCAGGTAGCAGCTGCTGCTCTCCCACTTAGGTGAGCTTGCCGTACAGGGTCACTCCTAGGTAACGGCTGCTGCTCTCCCATTCAGGTGAGCTTGCCGTCCAGGGTCACTCTCCCACTCAGGTGAGCTTCCTGCCCAGAGTCACTCACAGGTAGCGGCTGCTGCTCTTCCACTCAGGTAAGCTTGCTGCCCAGGGTCACTCCCAGGTAGCGGCTGCTGCTCTCCCACTTAGGTGAGCTTGCCGTCCAGGGTCACTCCCAGGTAACGGCTGCTGCTCTCCCACTTAGGTGAGCTTGCCGTCCAGGGTCACTCCCAGGTAACGGCTGCTGCTCTCCCACTCAGGTGAGCTTGCCGTCCAGAGTCACTCCCAGGTAACAGCTGCTGCTCTCTCACTCAGGTGAGCTTGCTGTCCAGGGTCACTCCCAGGTAGCGGCTGCTGCTCTCCCACTCAGGTGAGCTTCCCATCCAGGGTCACTCCCGGGTAGAGGCTGCTGCTCTCCCACTCAGATGAGCTTCCCGTCCAGGGTCACTCCCAGGTAACAGGTGCTGCTCTCCCACGCAGGTGAGCTTGCCGTCCGGGGTCACTCCCAGGTAGCGGCTGCTGCTCTCCCACTCAGGTGAGCTTGCAGTCCAGGGTCACTCCCAGGTAACGGCTGCTGCTCTCCCACTCAGGTGAGCTTCCCGTCCAGGGTCACTCCCAGGTAACAGGTGCTGCTATCCCACCCAGGTGAGCTTGCCGCCCAAAGTCACTCCCAGGTAGCGGCTGCTGCTCTCCCACTCAGGTGAGATTGCCGCCCAGGGTCACTTCCAGGTAGCGACTGCTGCTCTCTCACTCAGGTGAGCTTGCCACCCAGGGTCACTCCCAGGTAACGGCTGCTGCTCTGCAACTCAGATGAGCTTGTCGGCCAGGGTCACTCCCAGGTAGCGGCTGCTGCTCTCCCACTCAGGTGAACTTGCCGTCCAGGGTCACTCTCAGGTAGCGGCTTCTGCTCTCCCACTCAGGTGAGCTTCCCATCCAGGGTCACTCCCAGGTAACAGATGCTGCTATTCCACTCAGGTTAGCTTCCAGCCCAGGGTCACTCCCAGGTAGCAGCTGCTGCTCTCCCACTCAGGTGAGCTTCCCGTCCAGGGTCACTCCCAGGTAACAGATGCTGCTATCCCACTCAGGTTAGCTTCCAGCCCAGGGTCACTCCCAGGTAGCAGCTGCTGCTCTCCCACTCAGGTGAGCTTCCAGCCCAGGGTCACTCCCATGTAGCGGCTGCTGCTCTCCCACTCAGGTGAGCTTGCTGCCCAGGGTCACTCCCAGGTAGCAGCTGCTGCTCTCCCACTTAGGTGAGCTTGCCGTACAGGGTCACTCCTAGGTAACGGCTGCTGCTCTCCCATTCAGGTGAGCTTGCCGCCCAGGGTCACTCCCAGGTAGCGGCTGCTGCTCTCCCACTCAGGTGAGCTTGCCGTCCAGGGTCACTCCCAGGTAACAGCTGCTGCTCTCCCACTCAGGTGAGCTTGCTGTCCAGGGTCACTCCCAGGTAACGGCTGCTGCTCTCCCACTCAGGTGAGCTACCCATCCAGGGTCACTCCCGGGTAGAGGCTGCTGCTCTCCCACTCAGATGAGCTTCCCGTCCAGGGTCACTCCCAGGTAACAGGTGCTGCTCTCCCACGCAGGTGAGCTTGCCGTCCGGGGTCCCTCCCAGGTAGTGGCTGCTGCTCTCCCACTCAGGTGAGCTTGCCGTCCAGGGTCACTCCCAGGTAACGGCTGCTGCTCTCCCACTCAGGTGAGCTTCCCGTCCAGGGTCACTCCCAGGAAACAGGTGCTGCTATCCCACCCAGGTGAGCTTGCCGCCCAAAGTCACTCCCAGGTAGCGGCTGCTGCTCTCCCACTCAGGTGAGCTTGCCGCCCAGGGTCACTCCCAGGTAACGGCTGCTGCTCTGCAACTCAGATGAGCTTGTCGGCCAGGGTCACTCCCAGGTAGCGGCTGCTGCTCTCCCACTCAGGTGAACTTGCCGTCCAGGGTCACTCTCAGGTAGCGGCTGCTGCTCTCCCACTCAGGTGAGCTTCCCATCCAGGGTAACTCCCAGGTAACAGATGCTGCTATCCCACTCAGGTGAGCTTCCAGCCCAGGGTCACTCCCAGGTAGCAGCTGCTGCTCTCCCACTTAGGTGAGCTTCCCGTCCAGGGTCACTCCCAGGTAACAGGTGCTGCTATCCCACTCAGGTGAGCTTCCAGCCCAGGGTCACTCCCATGTAGCGGCTGCTGCTCTCCCACTCAGGTGAGCTTGCTGCCCAGGGTCACTCCCAGGTAGCAGCTGCTGCTCTCCCACTTAGGTGAGCTTGCCGTACAAGGTCACTGCTAGGTAACGGCTGCTGCTCTCCCATTCAGGTGAGCTTGCCGTCCAGGGTCACTCTCCCACTCAGGTGAGCTTCCTGCCCAGAGTCACTCACAGGTAGCGGCTGCTGCTCTCCCACTCAGGTAAGCTTGCTGCCCAGGGTCACTCCCAGGTAGCGGCTGCTGCTCTCCCACTTAGGTGAGCTTGCCGTCCAGGGTCACTCCCAGGTAACGGCTGCTGCTCTCCCACTTAGGTGAGCTTGCCGTCCAGGGTCACTCCCAGGTAACGGCTGCTGCTCTCCCACTCAGGTGAGCTTGCCGTCCAGAGTCACTCCCAGGTAACAGCTGCTGCTCTCTCACTCAGGTGAGCTTGCTGTCCAGGGTCACTCCCAGGTAGCGGCTGCTGCTCTCCCACTCAGGTGAGCTTCCCATCCAGGGTCACTCCCGGGTAGAGGCTGCTGCTCTCCCACTCAGATGAGCTTCCTGTCCAGGGTCACTCCCAGGTAACAGATGCTGCTCTCCCATGCAGGTGAGCTTGCCGTCCGGGGTCACTCCCAGGTAGCGGCTGCTGCTCTCCCACTCAGGTGAGCTTGCCGTCCAGGGTCACTCCCAGGTAACGGCTTCTGCTCTCCCACTCAGGTGAGCTTCCCGTCCAGGGTCACTCCCAGGTAACAGGTGCTGCTATCCCACCCAGGTGAACTTGCCGCCCAAAGTCACTCCCAGGTAGCGGCTGCTGCTCTCCCACTCAGGTGAGCTTGCCGCCCAGGGTCACTTCCAGGTAGCGACTGCTGCTCTCCCACTCAGGTGAGCTTGCCACCCAGGGTCACTCCCAGGAAACGGCTGCTGCTCTGCAACTCAGATGAGCTTGTCGGCCAGGGTCACTCCCAGGTAGCGGCTGCTGCTCTCCCACTCAGGTGAACTTGCCGTCCAGGGTCACTCTCAGGTAGCGGCTGCTGCTCTCCCACTCAGGTGAGCTTCCCATCCAGGGTCAATCCCAGGTAACAGATGCTGCTATCCCACTCAGGTGAGCTTCCAGCCCAGGGCCACTCCCAGGTAGCAGCTGCTGCTCTCCCACTCAGGTGAGCTTCCCGTCCAGGGTCACTCCCAGGTAACAGGTGCTGCTATCCCACTCAGGTGAGCTTCCAGCCCAGGGTCACTCCCATGTAGCGGCTGCTGCTCTCCCACTCAGGTGAGCTTGCTGCCCAGGGTCACTCCCAGGTAGCAGCTGCTGCTCTCCCACTTAGGTGAGCTTGCCGTACAGGGTCACTCCTAGGTAACGGCTGCTGCTCTCCCATTCAGATGAGCTTGCCGTCCAGGGTCACTCTCCCACCCAGGTGAGCTTCCTGCCCAGAGTCACTCCCAGGTAGCGTACTATCACACTCAGGTGAGCTTGCCGCCCAGGGTCACTCCCAGGTAGCGGCTGCTGCTCTCCCACTCAGGTGAGCTTGCCGTCCAGAGTCACTCCCAGGTAACAGCTGCTGCTCTCCCACTCAGGTGAGCTTGCTGTCCAGGGTCACTCCCAGGTAACGGCTGCTGCTCTCCCACTCAGGTGAGCTTCCCATCCAGGGTCACTCCCGGGTAGAGGCTGCTGCTCTCCCACTCAGATGAGCTTCCCATCCAGGGTCACTCCCAGGTAACAGGTGCTGCTCTCCCACGCAGGTGAGCTTGCCGTCCGGGGTCACTCCCAGGTAGCGGCTGCTATTCCACTCAGGTGAGCTTGCCGTCCAGGGTCACTCCCAGGTAACGGCTGCTGCTCTCCCACTCAGGTGAGCTTCCCGTCCAGGGTGACTCCCAGGTAACAGGTGCTGCTATCCCACCCAGGTGAGCTTGCCGCCCAAAGTCACTCCCAGGTAGCGGCTGCTGCTCTCCCACTCAGGTGAGCTTGCCGCCCAGGGTCACTTCCAGGTAGCGACTGCTGCCCTCCCACTCAGGTGAGCTTGCCGCCCAGGGTCACTCCCAGGTAACGGCTGCTGCTCTGCAACTCAGATGAGCTTGTCGGCCAGGTTCACTCCCAGGTAGCGGCTGCTGCTCTCCCACTCAGGTGAACTTGCCGTCCAGGGTCACTCTCAGGTAGCGGCTGCTGCTCTCCCACTCAGGTGAGCTTCCCATCCAGGGTCACTCCCAGGTAACAGATGCTGCTATCCCACTCAGGTGAGCTTCCAGCACAGGGTCACTCCCAGGTAGCAGCTGCTGCTCTCCCACTCAGGTGAGCTTCCCGTCCAGGGTCACTCCCAGGTAACAGGTACTGCTATCCCACTCAGGTGAGCTTCCAGCCCAGGGTCACTCCCATGTAGCGGCTGCTGCTCTCCCACTCAGGTGAGCTTGCTGCCCAGGGTCAATCCCAGGTAACAGATGCTGCTATCCCACTCAGGTGAGCTTCCAGCCCAGGGTCACTCCCAGGTAGCAGCGGCTGCTCTCCCACTCAGGTGAGCTTCCTGTCCAGTGTCACTCCCAGGTAACAGGTGCTGCTATCCCACTCAGGTGAGCTTGCTGCCCAGGGTCACTCCCAGGTAGCAGCTGCTGCTCTCCCACTTAGGTGAGCTTGCCGTACAGGGTCACTCCTAGGTAACGGCTGCTGGTCTCCCATTCAGGTGAGCTTGCCGTCCAGGGTCACTCTCCCACTCAGGTGAGCTTCCTGCCCAGAGTCACTCCCAGGTAGCGTACTATCGCACTCAGGTGAGCTTGCCGCCCAGGGTCACTCCCAGGTAGCGGCTGCTGCTCTCCCACTCAGGTGAGCTTGCCGTCCAGAGTCACTCCCAGGTAACAGCTGCTGCTCTCCCACTCAGGTGAGCTTGCTGTCCAGGGTCACTCCCAGGTAACGGCTGCTGCTCTCCCACTCAGGTGAGCTTCCCATCCAGGGTCACTCCCGGATAGAGGCTGCTGCTCTCCCACTCAGATGAGTTTCCTGTCCAGGGTCACTCCCAGGTAACAGGTGCTGCTCTCCCACGCAGGTGAGCTTGCCGTCCGGGGTCACTCCCAGGTAGCGGCTGCTGCTATTCCTCTCAGGTGAGCTTGCCGTCCAGGGTCACTCCCAGGTAACGGCTGCTGCTCTCCCACTCAGGTGAGCTTCCCGTCCAGGGTCACTCCTAGGTAACAGGTGCTGCTATCCCACCCAGGTGAGCTTGCCACCCAAAGTCACTCCCAGGTAGCGGCTGCTGCTCTCCCACTCAGGTGAGCTTGCCGCCCAGGGTCACTTCCAGGTAGCGACTGCTGCCCTCCCACTCAGGTGAGCTTGCCGCCCAGGGTCACTCCCAGGTAACAGCTGCTGCTCTGCAACTCAGATGAGCTTGTCGGCCAGGGTCACTCCCAGGTAGCGGCTGCTGCTCTCCCACTCAGGTGAACTTGCCGTCCAGGGTCACTCTCAGGTAGCGGCTGCTGCTCTCCCACTCAGGTGAGCTTCCCATCCAGGGTCACTTCCAGTTAACAGATGCTGCTATCCCACTCAGGTGAGCTTCCAGCACAGGGTCACTCCCAGGTAGCAGCTGCTGCTCTCCCACTCAGGTGAGCTTCCCGTCCACGGTCACTCCCAGGTAACAGGTGCTGCTATCCCACTCAGGTGAGCTTCCAGCCCAGGGTCACTCCCATGTAGCGGCTGCTGCTCTCCCACTCAGGTGAGCTTGCTGCCCAGGGTCACTCCCAGGTAGCAGCTGCTGCTCTCCCACTTAGGTGAGCTTGCCGTACAGGGTCACTCCTAGGTAACGGCTGCTGCTCTTCCATTCAGGTGAGCTTGCCGTCCAGGGTCACTCTCCCACTCAGGTGAGCTTCCTGCCCAGAGTCACTCACAGGTAGCGGCTGCTGCTCTCCCACTCAGGTAAGCTTGCTGCCCAGGGTCACTCCCAGGTAGCGGCTGCTGCTCTCCCACTTAGGTGAGCTTGCCGTCCAGGGTCACTCCCAGGTAACGGCTGCTGCTCTCCCACTTAGGTGAGCTTGCCGTCCAGGGTCACTCCCAGGTAACGGCTGCTGCTCTCCCACTCAGGTGAGCTTGCCGTCCAGAGTCACTCCCAGGTAACAGCTGCTGCTCTCTCACTCAGGTGAGCTTGCTGTCCAGGGTCACTCCCAGGTAGCGGCTGCTGCTCTCCCACTCAGGTGAGCTTGCCGTCCAGGGTCACTCCCAGGTAACGGCTGCTGCTCTCCCACTCAGGTGAGCTTCCCGTCCAGGGTCACTCCCAGGTAACAGGTGCTGCTATCCCACCCAGGTGAGCTTGCCGCCCAAA
The DNA here is from genome assembly GCF_040938575.1 of Ambystoma mexicanum. Taxonomy (NCBI): domain Eukaryota; kingdom Metazoa; phylum Chordata; class Amphibia; order Caudata; family Ambystomatidae; genus Ambystoma; species Ambystoma mexicanum. The sequence goes on along the minus strand of NC_090931.1, from coordinate 14,137,457 downwards.
GTCACTCCCAGGTAGCGGCTGCTGCTCTCCCACTCAGGTGAGCTTGCCGCCCAGGGTCACTTCCAGGTAGTGACTGCTGCCCTCCCACTCAGGTGAGCTTGCCGCCCAGGGTCACTCCCAGGTAACGGCTGCTGCTCTGCAACTCAGATGAGCTTGTCGGCCAGGGTCACTCCCAGGTAGCGGCTGCTGCTCTCCCACTCAGGTGAACTTGCCATCCAGGGTCACTCTCAGTTAGCGTCTGCTGCTCTCCCACTCAGGTGAGCTTCACATCCAAGGTCACTCCCAGGTAACAGATGCTGCTATCCCACTCAAGTGAGCTTCCAGCACAGGGTCACTCCCAGGTAGCAGCTGCTGCTCTCCCACTCAGGTGAGCTTCAAGTCCAGGGTCACTCCCAGGTAACAGGTGCTGCTATCCCACTCAGGTGAGCTTCCAGCCCAGGGTCACTCCCATGTAGCGGCTGCTGCTCTCCCACTCAGGTGAGCTTGCTGCCCAGGGTCAATCCCAGGTAACAGATGCTGCTATCCCACTCAGGTGAGCTTCCAGCCCAGGGTCACTCCCAGGTAGCAGCTGCTGCTCTCCCACTCAGGTGAGCTTCCCGTCCAGGGTCACTCCCAGGTAACAGGTGCTGCTATCCCACTCAGGTGAGCTTGCTGCCCAGGGTCACTCCCAGGTAGCAGCTGCTGCTCTCCCACTTAGGTGAGCTTGCCGTACAGGGTCACTCCTAGGTAACGGCTGCTGCTCTCCCATTCAGGTGAGCTTGCCGTCCAGGGTCACTCTCCCACTCAGGTGAGCTTCCTGCCCAGAGTCACTCCCAGGTAGCGTACTATCGCACTCAGGTGAGCTTGCCGCCCAGGGTCACTCCCAGGTAGCGGCTGCTGCTCTCCCACTCAGGTGAGCTTGTCGTCCAGAGTCACTCCCAGGTAACAGCTGCTGCTCTCCCACTCAGGTGAGCTTGCTGTCCAGGGTCACTCCCAGGTAACGGCTGCTGCTCTCCCACTCAGGTGAGCTTCCCATCCAGGGTCACTCCCGGGTAGAGGCTGCTGCTCTCCCACTCAGATGAGCTTCCCGTCCAGGGTCACTCCCAGGTAACAGGTGCTGCTCTCCCACGCAGGTGAGCTTGCCGTCCGGGGTCACTCCCAGGTAGCGGCTGCTGCTATTCCACTCAGGTGAGCTTGCCGTCCAGGGTCACTCCCAGGTAACGGCTGCTGCTCTCCCACTCAGGTGAGCTTCCCGTCCAGGGTCACTCCCAGGTAACAGGTGCTGCTATCCCACCCAGGTGAGCTTGCCGCCCAAAGTCACTCCCAGGTAGCGGCTGCTGCTCTCCCACTCAGGTGAGCTTGCCGTCCAGGGTCACTTCCAGGTAGCGACTGCTGCCCTCCCACTCAGGTGAGCTTGCCGCCCAGGGTCACTCCCAGGTAACGGCTGCTGCTCTGCAACTCAGATGAGCTTGTCGGCCAGGGTCACTCCCAGGTAGCGGCTGCTGCTCTCCCACTCAGGTGAACTTGCCGTCCAGGGTCACTCCCAGGTAGCGGCTGCTGCTCTCCCACTCAGGTGAGCTTCCCATCCAGGGTCACTCCCAGGTAACAGATGCTGCTATCCCACTCAGGTGAGCTTCCAGCACAGGGTCACTCCCAGGTAGCAGCTGCTGCTCTCCCACTCAGGTGAGCTTCCCGTCCAGGGTCACTCCCAGGTAACAGGTGCTGCTATCCCACTCAGGTGAGCTTCCAGCCCAGGGTCACTCCCATGTAGCGGCTGCTGCTCTCCCACTCAGGTGAGCTTGCTGCCCAGGGTCACTCCCAGGTAGCAGCTGCTGCTCTCCCACTTAGGTGAGCTTGCCGTACAGGGTCACTCCTAGGTAACGGCTGCTGCTCTCCCATTCAGGTGAGCTTGCCGTCCAGGGTCACTCTCCCACTCAGGTGAGCTTCCTGCCCAGAGTCACTCACAGGTAGCGGCTGCTGCTCTCCCACTCAGGTAAGCTTGCTGCCCAGGGTCACTCCCAGGTAGCGGCTGCTGCTCTCCCACTTAGGTGAGCTTGCCGTCCAGGGTCACTCCCAGGTAACGGCTGCTGCTCTCCCACTTAGGTGAGCTTGCCGTCCAGGGTCACTCCCAGGTAACGGCTGCTGCTCTCCCACTCAGGTGAGCTTGCCGTCCAGAGTCACTCCCAGGTAACAGCTGCTGCTCTCTCACTCAGGTGAGCTTGCTGTCCAGGGTCACTCCCAGGTAGCGGCTGCTGCTCTCCCACTCAGGTGAGCTTCCCATCCAGGGTCACTCCCGGGTAGAGGCTGCTGCTCTCCCACTCAGATGAGCTTCCCGTCCAGGGTCACTCCCAGGTAACAGGTGCTGCTCTCCCACGCAGGTGAGCTTGCTGTCCGGGGTCACTCCCAGGTAGCGGCTGCTGCTCTCCCACTCAGGTGAGCTTGCTGTCCAGGGTCACTCCCAGGTAACGGCTGCTGCTCTCCCACTCAGGTGAGCTTCCCGTCCAGGGTCACTCCCAGGTAACAGGTGCTGCTATCCCACCCAGGTGAGCTTGCCGCCCAAAGTCACTCCCAGGTAGCGGCTGCTGCTCTCCCACTCAGGTGAGCTTGCCGCCCAGGGTAACTTCCAGGTAGCGACTGCTGCTCTCCCACTCAGGTGAGCTTGCCACCCAGGGTCACCCCCAGGTAACGGCTGCTGCTCTGCAACTCAGATGAGCTTGTCGGCCAGGGTCACTCCCAGGTAGCGGCTGCTGCTCTCCCACTCAGGTGAACTTGCCGTCCAGGGTCACTCTCAGGTAGCGGCTGCTGCTCTCCCACTCAGGTGAGCTTCCCATCCAGGGTCACTCCCAGGCAACAGATGCTGCTATCCAACTCAGGTGAGCTTCCAGCCCAGGGTCACTCCCAGGTAGTAGCTGCTGCTCTCCCACTCAGGTGAGCTTCCCGTCCAGGGTCACTCCCAGGTAACAGGTGCTGCTATCCCACTCAGGTGAGCTTCCAGCCCAGGGTCACTCCCATGTAGCGGCTGCTGCTCTCCCACTCAGGTGAGCTTGCTGCCCAGGGTCACTCCCAGGTAGCAGCTGCTGCTCTCCCACTTAGGTGAGCTTGCCGTACAGGGTCACTCCTAGGTAACGGCTGCTGCTCTCCCATTCAGGTGAGCTTGCCGTCCAGGGTCACTCTCCCACTCAGGTGAGCTTCCTTCCCAGAGTCACTCACAGGTAGCGGCTGCTGCTATCCCACCCAGGTGAGCTTGCCGCCCAAAGTCACTCCCAGGTAGCGGCTGCTGCTCTCCCACTTAGGTGAGCTTCCCGTCCAGGGTCACTCCCAGGTAACAGGTGCTGCTATCCCACTCAGGTGAGCTTCCTGCCCAGGGTCACTCCCAGGTAGCAGCTGCTGCTCTCCCACTCAGGTGAGCTTCCCGTCCAGGGTCACTCCCAGGTAACAGGTGCTGCTATCCCACTCAGGTGAGCTTCCAGCCCAGGGTCACTCCCAGGTAGCAGCTGCTGCTCTCCCACTCAGGTGAGCTTGCCTTCCAGGGTCGCTCCCAGGTTGTGGCTGCTGCTCTCCCACTCAGGTGAGCTTGCCGTCCAGGGTCGCTCTCAGGTAGCGGCTGCTGCTCTCCCACTCAGGTGAGCTTGCTGTCCAGGGTCACTCCCAGGTAGCGGCTGCTGCTCTCCCACTCAGGTGAGCTTCCAGCCCAGGGTCACTCCCAGGTAGCGGCTGCTGCTCTCCCACTCAGGTGAGCTTGCTGTCCAGGGTCACTCCCAGGTAGCGGCTGCTGCTCTCCCACTCAGGTGAGCTTGCTGCCGGAGTCACTCCCAGGTAACAGGGGCTGCTCTCCCACTCCGGTGAGCTTCCAGCCCAGGGTCACTCCCAGGTAGCGGCTGCTGCTCTCCCATTCAGGTGAACTTGCCGCCCAGGGTCACTCTCAGGTAGCGGCTGCTGCTCTCCCACTCAGGTGAGCTTCCCATCCAGGGTCACTCCCAGGTAACAGATGCTGCTATCCCACTCAGGTGAGCTTCCAGCCCAGGGTCATTCCCAGGTAGCAGCTGCTGCTCTCCCACTCAGGTGAGCTTCCCGTCCAGGGTCACTCCCAGGTAACAGGTGCTGCTATCCCACTCAGGTGAGCTTCCAGCCCAGGGTCACTCCCATGTAGCGGCTGCTGCTCTCCCACTCAGGTGAGCTTTCTGCCCAGGCTCACTCCCAGGTAGCAGCTGCTGCTCTCCCACTTAGGTGAGCTTGCCGTACAGGGTCACTCCTAGGTAACGGCTGCTGCTCTCCCATTCAGGTGAGCTTGCCGTCCAGGGTCACTCTCCCACTCAGGTGAGCTTCCTGCCCAGAGTCACTCACAGGTAGCGGCTGCTGCTATCCCACCCAGGTGAGCTTGCCTCCCAAAGTCACTCCCAGGTAGCGGCTGCTGCTCTCCCACTCAGGTGAGCTTGCCGCCCAGGGTCACTTCCAGGTAGCGACTGCTGCTCTCCCACTCAGGTGAGCTTGCCACCCAGGGTCACTCCCAGGTAACGGCTGCTGCTCTGCAACTCAGATGAGCTGGTAGGCCAGGGTCACTCCCAGGTAGCGGCTGCTGCACTCCCACTCAGGTGAACTTGCCGTCCAGGGTCACTCTCAGGTAGCGGCTGCTGCTCTCCTACTCAGGTGAGCTTCCCGTCCAGGGTCACTCCCAGGTAACAGGTGCTGCTCTCCCACTCAGGTGAGCTTCCAGCCCAGGGTCACTCCCATGTAGCGGCTGCTGCTCTCCCACTCAGGTGAGCTTGCTGCCCAGGGTCACTCCCAGGTAGCAGCTGCTGCTCTCCCACTTAGGTGAGCTTGCCGTACAGGGTCACTCCTAGGTAACGGCTGCTGCTCTCCCATTCAGGTGAGCTTGCCGTCCAGGGTCACTCTCCCACTCAGGTGAGCTTCCTGCCCAGAGTCACTCACAGGTAGCGGCTGCTGCTCTCCCACTCAGGTAAGCTTGCTGCCCAAAGTCACTCCCAGGTAGCGGCTGCTGCTCTCCCACTTAGGTGAGCTTGCCGTCCAGGGTCACTCCCAGGTAACGGCTGCTGCTCTCCCACTTAGGTGAGCTTGCCGTCCAGGGTGACTCCCAGGTAACGGCTGCTGCTCTCCCACTCAGGTGAGCTTGCCGTCCAGGGTCACTCCCAGGTAACGGCTGCTGCTCTCTCACTCAGGTGAGCTTGCTGTCCAGGGTCACTCCCAGGTAGCGGCTGCTGCTCTCCCACTCAGGTGAGCTTCCCATCCAGGTTCACTCCCGGGTAGAGGCTGCTGCTCTCCCACTCAGATGAGCTTCCCGTCCAGGGTCACTCCCAGGTAACAGGTGCTGCTCTCCCACGCAGGTGAGCTTGCTGTCCGGGGTCACTCCCAGGTAGCGGCTGCTGCTCTCCCACTCAGGTGAGCTTGCTGTCCAGGGTCACTCCCAGGTAACGGCTGCTGCTCTCCCACTCAGGTGAGCTTCCTGTCCAGGGTCACTCCCAGGTAACAGGTGCTGCTATCCCACCCAGGTGAGCTTGCCGCCCAAAGTCACTCCCAGGTAGCGGCTGCTGCTCTCCCACTCAGGTGAGCTTGCCGCCCAGGGTAACTTCCAGGTAGCGACTGCTGCTCTCCCACTCAGGTGAGCTTGCCACCCAGGGTCACCCCCAGGTAACGGCTGCTGCTCTGCAACTCAGATGAGCTTGTCGGCCAGGGTCACTCCCAGGTAGCGGCTGCTGCTCTCCCACTCAGGTGAACTTGCCGTCCAGGGTCACTCTCAGGTAGCGGCTGCTGCTCTCCCACTCAGGTGAGCTTCCCATCCAGGGTCACTCCCAGGCAACAGATGCTGCTATCCCACTCAGGTGAGCTTCCAGCCCAGGGTCACTCCCAGGTAGTAGCTGCTGCTCTCCCACTCAGGTGAGCTTCCCGTCCAGGGTCACTCCCAGGTAACAGGTGCTGCTATCCCACTCAGGTGAGCTTCCAGCCCAGGGTCACTCCCATGTAGCGGCTTCTGCTCTCCCACTCAGGTGAGCTTGCTGCCCAGGGTCAATCCCAGGTAGCAGCTGCTGCTCTCCCACTTAGGTGAGCTTGCCGTACAGGGTCACTCCTAGGTAACGGCTGCTGCTCTCCCATTCAGGTGAGCTTGCCGTCCAGGGTCACTCTCCCACTCAGGTGAGCTTCCTTCCCAGAGTCACTCACAGGTAGCGGCTGCTGCTATCCCACCCAGGTGAGCTTGCCGCCCAAAGTCACTCCCAGGTAGCGGCTGCTGCTCTCCCACTTAGGTGAGCTTCCCGTCCAGGGTCACTCCCAGGTAACAGGTGCTGCTATCCCACTCAGGTGAGCTTCCTGCCCAGGGTCACTCCCAGGTAGCAGCTGCTGCTCTCCCACTCAGGTGAGCTTCCCGTCCAGGGTCACTCCCAGGTAACAGGTGCTGCTATCCCACTCAGGTGAGCTTCCAGCCCAGGGTCACTCCCAGGTAGCAGCTGCTGCTCTCCCACTCAGGTGAGCTTGCCTTCCAGGGTCGCTCCCAGGTTGTGGCTGCTGCTCTCCCACTCAGGTGAGCTTGCCGTCCAGGGTCGCTCTCAGGTAGCGGCTGCTGCTCTCCCACTCAGGTGAGCTTGCTGTCCAGGGTCACTCCCAGGTAGCGGCTGCTGCTCTCCCACTCAGGTGAGCTTCCAGCCCAGGGTCACTCCCAGGTAGCGGCTGCTGCTCTCCCACTCAGGTGAGCTTGCTGTCCAGGGTCACTCCCAGGTAGCGGCTGCTGCTCTCCCACTCAGGTGAGCTTGCTGCCGGAGTCACTCCCAGGTAACAGGGGCTGCTCTCCCACTCCGGTGAGCTTCCAGCCCAGGGTCACTCCCAGGTAGCGGCTGCTGCTCTCCCACTCAGGTGAACTTGCCGCCCAGGGTCACTCTCAGGTAGCGGCTGCTGCTCTCCCACTCAGGTGAGCTTCCCATCCAGGGTCACTCCCAGGTAACAGATGCTGCTATCCCACTCAGGTGAGCTTCCAGCCCAGGGTCACTCCCAGGTAGCAGCTGCTGCTCTCCCACTCAGGTGAGCTTCCCGTCCAGGGTCACTCCCAGGTAACAGGTGCTGCTATCCCACTCAGGTGAGCTTCCAGCCCAGGGTCACTCCCATGTAGCGGCTGCTGCTCTCCCACTCAGGTGAGCTTTCTGCCCAGGGTCACTCCCAGGTAGCAGCTGCTGCTCTCCCACTTAGGTGAGCTTGCCGTACAGGGTCACTCCTAGGTAACGGCTGCTGCTCTCCCATTCAGGTGAGCTTGCCGTCCAGGGTCACTCTCCCACTCAGGTGAGCTTCCTGCCCAGAGTCACTCACAGGTAGCGGCTGCTGCTATCCCACCCAGGTGAGCTTGCCTCCCAAAGTCACTCCCAGGTAGCGGCTGCTGCTCTCCCACTCAGGTGAGCTTGCCGCCATGGGTCACTTCCAGGTAGCGACTGCTGCTCTCCCACTCAGGTGAGCTTGCCACCCAGGGTCACTCCCAGGTAACGGCTGCTGCTCTGCAACTCAGATGAGCTGGTAGGCCAGGGTCACTCCCAGGTAGCGGCTGCTGCACTCCCACTCAGGTGAACTTGCCGTCCAGGGTCACTCTCAGGTAGCGGCTGCTGCTCTCCTACTCAGGTGAGCTTCCCATCCAGGGTCACTCCAAGGTAACAGATGCTGCTATCCCACTCAGGTGAGCTTCCAGCCCAGGGTCACTCCCAGGTAGCGGCTGCTGCTCTCCCACTCAGGTGAGCTTGCTGCCCAGGGTCACTCCCAGGTAGCAGCTGCTGCTCTCCCACTTAGGTGAGCTTGCCGTACAGGGTCACTCCTAGGTAACGGCTGCTGCTCTCCCATTCAGGTGAGCTTGCCGTCCAGGGTCACTCTCCCACTCAGGTGAGCTTCCTGCCCAGAGTCACTCACAGGTAGCGGCTGCTGCTCTCCCACTCAGGTAAGCTTGCTGCCCAGGGTCACTCCCAGGTAGCGGCTGCTGCTCTACCACTTAGGTGAGCTTGCCGTCCAGGGTCACTCCCAGGTAACGGCTGCTGCTCTCCCACTCAGGTGAGCTTGCCGTCCAGAGTCACTCCCAGGTAACAGCTGCTGCTCTCTCACTCAGGTGAGCTTGCTGTCCAGGGTCACTCCCAGGTAGCGGCTGCTGCTGTCCCACTCAGGTGAGCTTCCCGTCCAGGGTCACTCCCAGGTAACAGGTGCTGCTATCCCACTCAGGTGAGCTTCCAGCCCAGGGTCACTCCCAGGTAGCGGCTGCTGCTCTCCCACTGAGGTAAGCTTGCTGCCCAGGGTCACTCCCAGGTAGCGGCTGCTGCTCTCCCACTTAGGTGAGCTTGCCGTCCAGGGTCACTCCCAGGTAACGGCTGCTGCTCTCCCACTCAGGTGAGCTTGCCGTCCAGAGTCACTCCCAGGTAACAGCTGCTGCTCTCTCACTCAGGTGAGCTTGCTGTCCAGGGTCACTCCCAGGTAGCGGCTGCTGCTCTCCCACTCAGGTGAGCTTCCCGTCCAGGGTCACTTCCAGGTAACAGGTGCTGCTATCCCACTCAGGTGAGCTTCCAGCCCAGGGTCACTCCCAGGTAGCGGCTGCTGCTCTCCCACTTAGGTGAGCTTGCCGTCCAGGGTCACTCCAAGGTAACAGATGCTGCTATCCCACTCAGGTGAGCTTCCAGCCCAGGGTCACTCCCATGTAGCGGCTGCTGCTCTCCCACTCAGGTGAGCTTGCTGCCCAGGGTCACTCCCAGGTAGCAGCTGCTGCTCTCCCACCTAGGTGAGCTTGCCGTACAGGGTCACTCCTAGGTAACGGCTGCTGCTCTCCCATTCAGGTGAGCTTGCCGTCCAGGGTCACTCTCCCACTCAGGTGAGCTTCCTGCCCAGAGTCACTCACAGGTAGCGGCTGCTGCTCTCCCACTCAGGTAAGCTTGCTGCCCAGGGTCACTCCCAGGTAGCGGCTGCTGCTCTCCCACTTAGGTGAGCTTGCCATCCAGGGTCACTCCCAGGTAACAGGTGCTGCTATCCCACTCAGGTGAGCTTCCAGCCCAGGGTCACTCCCAGGTAGCGGCTGCTGCTCTCCCACTCAGGTAAGCTTGCTGCCCAGGGTCACTCCCAGGTAACGGCTGCTGCTCTCCCACTTAGGTGAGCTTGTCGTCCAGAGTCACTCCCAGGTAACAGCTGCTGCTCTCCCACTCAGGTGAGCTTGTTGTGTCCAGGATCACTCCCAGGTAGCAGCTGCTGCTCTCCCACTCAGGTGAGCTTCCCGTCCAGGGTCACTCCCAGGTAACAGGTGCTGCTATCCCACTCAGGTGAGCTTCCAGCCCAGGGTCACTCCCAGGTAGCAGGTGCTGCTCTCCCACTCAGGTGAGCTTCCCGTCCAGGGTCACTCCCAGGTAACAGGTGCTGCTATCCCACTCAGGTGAGCTTCCAGCCCAGGGTCACTCCCAGGTAGCAGCTGCTGCTCTCCCACTTAGGTGAGCTTGCCGTCCAGGGTCACTCCCAGGTAACGGCTGCTGCTCTCCCACTCAGGTGAGCTTGCCGTCCAGGGTCGCTCCCAGGTTGTGGTTGCTGCTCTCCCACTCAGGTGAGCTTGCCGTCCAGGGTCACTCTCAGGTAGCGGCTGCTGCTCTCCCACTCAGGTGAGCTTGCTGTCAAGGGTCACTCCCAGGTAGCGGCTGCTGCTCTCCCACTCAGGTGAGCTTCCAGCCCAGGGTCACTCCCAGGTAGCGGCTGTTGCTCTCCCACTCAGGTGAGCTTACTGTCCAGGGTCACTCCCAAGTAGCGGCTGCTGCTCTCCCACTCAGGTGAGCTTGCTGCCAGAGTCACTCCCAGGTAACAGGGGCTGCTCTCCCACTCCGGTGAGCTTCCAGCCCAGGGTCACTCCCAGGTAGCGGCTGCTGCTCTCCCACTTAGGTGAGCTTGCTGTCCAGGGTCACTCCCAGATAGCAGCTGCTGCTCTCCCACTCAGGTGAGCTTGCCGTCCAGGGTCACTCCCAGGTAGCAGGTGCTGCTCTCTCACTCAGGTGAGCTTGCTGTCCAGGGTCACTCCCAGGTAGCGGCTGCTGCTCTCCCACCCAGGTGAGCTTCCCGTCCAGGGTCACTCCCAGGTAACAGGTGCTGCTATCCCACTCAGGTGAGCTTCCAGCCCAGGGTCACTCCCAGGTAGCAGCTGCTGCTCTCCCACTTAGGTGAGCTTGCCGTCCAGGGTCACTCCCAGGTAACGGCTGCTGCTCTCCCACTCAGGTGAGCTTGTCATCCAGAGTCGCTCCCAGGTAACAGCTGCTGCTTTCCCACTCAGGTGAGCTTGCTGTCCAGGGTCACTCCCAGGTAACAGGTGCTGCTATCCCACTCAGGTGAGCTTCCAGCCCAGGGTCACTCCCAGGTAGCAGCTGCTGCTCTCCAACTTAGGTGAGCTTGCCGTCCAGGGTCACTCCCAGGTAGCAGCTGCTGCTCTTCCACTTACGTGAGCTTGCCGGCCAGGGTCACTCCCAGGTAACGGCTGCTGCTCTCCCACTCAGGTGAGCATGCCGTCCAGGGTCACTCCCAGGTAGCGGCTGCTGCTCTCCCACTCAGGTGAGCATCCAGCCCAGGGTCACTCGTAGGTAGCGGCTGCTGCTCTCCCACTTAGGTGAGCATCCAGCCCAGGGTCACTCCCAGGTAACGGCTGCTGCTCTCCCAATCAGGTGAGCTTGCTGCCGGAGTCACTCCCAAGTAACAGGTGCTGCTCTCCCACTCAGGTGAGCTTCCAGCCCAGGGTCACTCCCAGGTAGCGGCTGCTGCTCTCCCACTTAGGTGAGCTTGCTGTCCAGGGTCACTCCCAGGTAGCAGCTGCTGCTCTCCCACTTAGGTGAGCTTGCTGTCCAGGGTCACTCCCAGGTAGCAGCTGCTGCTCTCCCACTTAGGTGAGCTTGCCGTCCAGGGTCACTCCCAGGTAGCGGCTGCTGCTCTCCCACTTAGGTGAGCTTGCCGGCCAGGGTGACTCCCAGGTAACGGCTGCTGCTCTCCCACTCAGGTGAGCTTCCCGTCCAGGGTCACTCCCAGGTAGCAGCTGCTGCTCTCTCACTCAGGTGAGCTTGCTGTCCAGGGTCACTCCCAGGTAGCGGCTGCTGCTCTCCCACTCAGGTGAGCTTCCCGTCCAGGGTCACTCCCAGGTAACAGGTGCTGCTATCCCACTCAGGTGAGCTTCCAGCCCAGGGTCACTCCCAGGTAGCAGCTGCTGCTCTCCCACTTAGGTGAGCTTGCCGTCCAGGGTCACTCCCAGGTAACAGCTGCTGCTCTCCCACTCAGGTGAGCTTGCCGCCCAGGGTCACTTCCAGGTAGCGACTGCTGCTCTCCCACTCAGGTGAGCTTGCCACCCAGGGTCACTCCCAGGTAGCAGGTGCTGCTCTCGTACTTAGGTGAGCTTGCCGTCCAGGGTCACTCCCAGGTAGCGGCTGCTGCTCTCCCACTTAGGTGAGCTTGCCGTCCAGGGTCACTCCCAGGTAGCAGCTGCTGCTCTCCCACTTAGGTGAGCTTGCCATCCAGGGTCACTCCCAGGTAGCAGCTGCTGCTCTCCCACTAAGGTGAGCTTGCCGGCCAGGGTCACTCCCAGGTAACGGCTGCTGCTCTCCCACTCAGGTGAGCTTCCCGTCCAGGGTCACTCCCAGGTAGCAGGTGCTGCTCTCTCACTCAGGTGAGCTTGCTGTCCAGGGTCACTCCCAGGTAGCGGCTGCTGCTCTCCCACTCAGGTGAGCTTCCCGTCCAGGGTCACTCCCAGGTAACAGGTGCTGCTATCCCACTCAGGTGAGCTTCCAGCCCAGGGTCACTCCCAGGTAGCAGCTGCTGCTCTCCCACTTAGGTGAGCTTGCCGTCCAGGGTCACTCCCAGGTAACAGCTGCTGCTTCCCACTCAGGTGAGCTTGTCATCCAGAGTCACTCCCAGGTAACAGCTGCTGCTCTCCCACTCAGGTGAGCTTGCTGTCCAAAGTCACTCCCAGGTAGCGGCTGCTGCTCTCCCACTCAGGTGAGCTTGCCGCCCAGGGTCTCTTCCAGGTAGCGACTGCTGCTCTCCCACTCAGGTGAGCTTGCCACCCAGGGTCATTCCCAGGTAACGGCTGCTGCTCTGCAACTCAGATGAGCTTGTCGGCCAGGGTCACTCCCAGGTAGCGGCTGCTGCTCTCCCACTCAGGTGAACTTGCCGTCCAGGGTCACTCTCAGGTAGCGGCTGCTGCTCTCCCACTCAGGTGAGCTTCCCATCCAGGGTCACTCCCAGGTAGCGGCTGCTGCTATCCCACTCAGGTGAGCTTGCTGCCCAGGGTCACTCCCAGGTAGCGGCTGCTGCTCTCCCACTCAGGTGAGCTTGCTGCCCAGGGTCACTCCCAGGTAGCGGCTGCTGCTCTCCCACTCAGGTGAGCTTGCTGCCCAGGGTCACTTCCAGGTAGCGGCTGCTGCTCTCCCACTTAGGTGAGCTTGCTGTACAGGGTCACTCCCAGGTAGCGGCTGCTGCTCTCCCACTTAGGTGAGCTTGCTGTCCAGGGTCACTCCCAGGTAGCGGCTGCTGCTCTCCCACTTAGGTGAGCTTGCCGTCCAGGGTCACTCCCAGGTAGCGGCTGCTGCTCTCCCACTTAGGTGAGCTTGCCGGCCAGGGTCACTCCCAGGTAACGGCTGCTGCTCTCCCACTCAGGTGAGCTTGCCGTCCAGGGTCACTCCCAGGTAGCGGCTGCTGCTCTCCCACTCAGGTGAGCTTGCCGTCCAGGGTCACTCCCAGGTAGCGGCTGCTGCTCTCCCACTCAGGTGAGCATCCAGCCCAGGGTCACTCCCAGGTAGCGGCTGCTGCTCTCCCACTTAGGTGAGCATCCAGCCCAGGGTCACTTCCAGGTAGCGGCTGCTGCTCTCCCACTCAGGTGAGCTTGCTGCCGGAGTCACTCCCAGGTAACAGGTGCTGCTCTCCCACTCAGGTGAGCTTCCAGCCCAGGGTCACTCCCAAGTAGCGGCTGCTGCTCTCCCACTCAGGTGAGCTTGCCGTCCAGGGTCACTCCCAGGTAGCGGCTGCTGCTCTCCCACTTAGGTGAGCTTGCCGTCCAGGGTCACTCCCAGGTAGCGGCTGCTGCTCTCCCACTCAGGTGAGCATCCAGCCCAGGGTCACTCCCAGGTAGCGGCTGCTGCTCTCCCACTTAGGTGAGCATCCAGCCCAGGGTCACTTCCAGGTAGCGGCTGCTGCTCTCCCACTCAGGTGAGCTTGCTGCCGGAGTCACTCCCAGGTAACAGGTGCTGCTCTCCCACTCAGGTGAGCTTCCAGCCCAGGGTCACTCCCAAGTAGCGGCTGCTGCTCTCCCACTTAGGTGAGCTTGCTGTCCAGGGTCACTCCCAGGTAGCGGCTGCTGCTCTCCCACTTAGGTGAGCTTGCTGTCCAAGGTCACTCCCAGGTAGCAGCTGCTGCTCTCCCACTCAGGTGAGCTTGCTGTCCAGGGTCACTTCCAGGTAGCAGGTGCTGCTCTCCCACTTAGGTGAACTTGCTGTCCAGGGTCACTCCCAGGTAGCGGCTGCTGCTCTCCCACTTAGGTGAGCTTGCTGTCCAAGGTCACTCCCAGGTAGCAGCTGCTGCTCTCCCACTCAGGTGAGCTTGCTGTCCAAGGTCACTCCCAGGTAGCAGGTGCTGCTCTCCCACTCAGGTGAGCTTGCTGTGCAGGGTCACTCCCAGGTAGCAGGTGCTGCTCTCCCACTCAGGTGAGCTTCCCGTCCAGGGTCACTCCCAGGTAACAGGTGCTGCTATCCCACTCAGGTGAGCTTCCAGCCCAGGGTCACTCCCAGGTAGCAGCTGCTGCTCTCCCACTTAGGTGAGCTTGCCGTCCAGGGTCACTCCCAGGTAACGGCTGCTGCTCTCCCACTCAGGTGAGCTTGTCATCCAGAGTCACTCCCAGGTAACAGCTGCTGCTCTCCCACTCAGGTGAGCTTCCCGCCCATGGTCACTCCCATGTAGCGGCTGCTGCTCTCCCACTCAGGTGAGCTTCCAGCCCAGGGTCACTCCCAGGTAGCAGGTGCTGCTCTCGCACTTAGGTGAGCTTGCCGTCCAGGGTCACTCCCAGGTAGCAGGTGCTGCTCTCCCACTCAGGTGAGCTTCCCATCCAGGGTCACTCCCAGGTAACAGGTGCTGCTATCCCACTCAGGTGAGCTTCCAGCCCAGGGTCACTCCCAGGTAGCAGCTGCTGCTCTCCCACTTAGGTGAGCTTGCCGTCCAGGGTCACTCCCAGGTAACGGCTGCTGCTCTCCCACTCAGGTGAGCTTGTCATCCAGAGTCACTCCCAGGTAACAGCTGCTGCTCTCCCACTCAGGTGAGCTTCCCGCCCATGGTCACTCCCATGTAGCGGCTGCTGCTCTCCCACTCAGGTGAGCTTCCAGCCCAGGGTCACTCCCAGGTAGCAGGTGCTGCTCTCGCACTTAGGTGAGCTTGCCGTCCAGGGTCACTCCCAGGTAGCAGGTGCTGCTCTCGCACTTAGGTGAGCTTGCCGTCCAGGGTCACTCCCAGGTAGCAGGTGCTGCTCTCGCACTTAGGTGAGCTTGCCGTCCAGGGTCACTCCCAGGTAGCAGGTGCTGCTCTCCCACTCAGGTGAGCTTGCCGTCCAGGGTCACTCCCAGGTAGCAGGTGCTGCTCTCCCACTCAGGTGAGCTTGCTGTCCAGGGTCACTCCCAGGTAGCAGGTGCTGCTCTCCCACTCAGGTGAGCTTGCCGTCCAGGGTCACTCCCAGGTAGCAGGTGCTGCTCTCCCACTCAGGTGAGCTTGCCGTCCAGGGTCACTCCCAGGTAGCAGGTGCTGCTCTCTCACTCAGGTGAGCTTGCCGTCCAGGGTCACTCCCAGGTAGCAGGTGCTGCTCTCCCACTCAGGTGAGCTTCCCGTCCAGGGTCACTCCCAGGTAACAGGTGCTGCTCTCGCACTTAGGTGAGCTTGCTGCCGGAGTCACTCCCAGGTAGCGGCTGCTGCTCTCCCACTCAGGTGAGCTTCCCGCCCAGGGTCACTCCCAGGTAGCGGCTTCTGCTCTCCCACTCAGGTGAGCTTCCAGCCCAGGGTCACTCCCAGGTAGCAGGTGCTGCTCTCGCACTCAGGTGAGCTTGCCGTCCAGGGTCACTCCCAGGTAGCAGGTGCTGCTCTCGCACTTAGGTGAGCTTGCCGTCCAGGGTCACTCCCAGGTAGCAGGTGCTGCTCTCCCACTCAGGTGAGCTTGCCGTCCAGGGTCACTCCCAGGTAGCAGGTGCTGCTCTCCCACTCAGGTGAGCTTGCCGTCCAGGGTCACTCCCAGGTAGCAGGTGCTGCTCTCCCACTCAGGTGAGCTTGCCGTCCAGGGTCACTGCCAGGTAGCAGGTGCTGCTCTCCCACTCAGGTGAGCTTGCTGTCCAGGGTCACTCCCAGGTAGCGGCTGCTGCTCTCCCACTTAGGTGAGCTTGCCGTCCAGAGTCACTCCCAGGTAACAGGTGCTGCTATCCCACTCAGGTGAGCTTCCAGCCCAGGGTCACTCCCAGGTAGCAGCTGCTGCTCTCCCACTCAGGTGAGCTTGCCGTCCAGGGTCACTCCTGCTGCTGCTCTGTGCCGGCCAGGGTCACTCCTGCTGCTGCTCTGTGCCGGCCAGGGTCACTCCTGC
This sequence comes from Ambystoma mexicanum, assembly GCF_040938575.1. Classification (NCBI taxonomy): domain Eukaryota; kingdom Metazoa; phylum Chordata; class Amphibia; order Caudata; family Ambystomatidae; genus Ambystoma; species Ambystoma mexicanum. Next base: position 14,121,898 of record NC_090931.1, on the reverse strand, counting down.
TGCTGCTCTGTGCCGGCCAAGGTCACTCCTGCTGCTGCTCTCCCACTCAGGTGAGCTTGCCGGCCAGGGTCACTCCTGCTGCTGCTCTGTGCTGGCCAGGGTCACTCCTGCTGCTGCTCTGTGCCGGCCAGGGTCACTCCTGCTGCTGCTCTGTGCCGGCCAGGGTCACTCCTGCTGCTGCTCTCCCACTCAGGTGAGCTTGCCGTCCAGGGTCACTCCCAGGTAGCAGGTGCTGCTCTCCCACTCAGGTGAGCTTGCCGGCCAGGGTCACTCCTGCTGCTGCTCTCCCACTCAGGTGAGCTTGCCGTCCAGGGTCACTCCCAGGTAGCAGGTGCTGCTCTCCCACTCAGGTGAGCTTGCCGGCCAGGGTCACTCCTGCTGCTGCTCTCCCACTCAGGTGAGCTTGCCGTCCAGGGTCACTCCCAGGTAGCAGGTGCTGCTCTCCCACTCAGGTGAGCTTGCCGTCCAGGGTCACTCCCAGGTAGCAGGTGCTGCTCTCCCACTCAGGTGAGCTTGCCGTCCAAGGTCACTCCCAGGTAGCAGGTGCTGCTCTCTCACTCAGGTGAGCTTGCCGTCCAGGGTCACTCCCAGGTAGCAGGTGCTGCTCTCCCACTCAGGTGAGCTTCCCGTCCAGGGTCACTCCCAGGTAACAGGTGCTGCTCTCGCACTTAGGTGAGCTTGCTGCCGGAGTCACTCCCAGGTAGCGGCTGCTGCTCTCCCACTCAGGTGAGCTTCCCGCCCAGGGTCACTCCCAGGTAGCGGCTGCTGCTCTCCCACTCAGGTGAGCTTCCAGCCCAGGGTCACTCCCAGGTAGCAGGTGCTGCTCTCGCACTTAGGTGAGCTTGCCGTCCAGGGTCACTCCCAGGTAGCAGGTGCTGCTCTCGCACTTAGGTGAGCTTGCCGTCCAGGGTCACTCCCAGGTAGCAGGTGCTGCTCTCCCACTCAGGTGAGCTTGCCGTCCAGGGTCACTCCCAGGTAGCAGGTGCTGCTCTCCCACTCAGGTGAGCTTGCCGTCCAGGGTCACTCCCAGGTAGCAGGTGCTGCTCTCCCACTCAGGTGAGCTTGCCGGCCAGGGTCACTCCCAGGTAGCAGGTGCTGCTCTCCCACTCAGGTGAGCTTGCCGTCCAGGGTCACTCCCAGGTAGCAGGTGCTGCTCTCCCACTCAGGTGAGCTTGCTGTCCAGGGTCACTCCCAGGTAGCGGCTGCTGCTCTCCCACTTAGGTGAGCTTGCCGTCCAGAGTCACTCCCAGGTAACAGGTGCTGCTATCCCACTCAGGTGAGCTTCCAGCCCAGGGTCACTCCCAGGTAGCAGCTGCTGCTCTCCCACTCAGGTGAGCTTGCCGGCCAGGGTCACTCCTGCTGCTGCTCTGTGCCGGTCAGGGTCACTCCTGCTGCTGCTCTGTGCCGGCCAGGGTCACTCCTGCTGCTGCTCTCCCACTCAGGTGAGCTTGCCGGCCAGGGTCACTCCTGCTGCTGCTCTGTGCCGGCCAGGGTCACTCCTGCTGCTGCTCTGTGCCGGCCAGGGTCACTCCTGCTGCTGCTCTGTGCCGGCCAGGGTCACTCCTGCTGCAGCTCTCCCACTCAGGTGAGCTTGCCGTCCAGGGTCACTCCCAGGTAGCAGGTGCTGCTCTCCCACTCAGGTGAGCTTGCCGGCCAGGGTCACTCCTGCTGCTGCTCTCCCACTCAGGTGAGCTTGCCGTCCAGGGTCACTCCCGGGTAGCAGGTGCTGCTCTCCCACTCAGGTGAGCTTGCCGGCCAGGGTCACTCCTGCTGCTGCTCTCCCACTCAGGTGAGCTTGCCGTCCAGGGTCACTCCCAGGTAGCAGGTGCTGCTCTCCCACTCAGGTGAGCTTGCCGTCCAGGGTCACTCCCAGGTAGCGGCTGCTGCTCTCCCACTTAGGTGAGCTTCCAGCCCAGGGTCACTCCCAAGTAGCGGCTGCTGCTCTCCCACTTAGGTGAGCTTGCCGTCCAGGGTCACTCCCAGGTAGCAGGTGCTGCTCTCCCACTCAGGTGAGCTTGCCGTCCAGGGTCACTCCTGCTGCTGCTCTCTCACTCAGGTGAGCGTGCCGTCCAGGGTCACTCCCAGGTAGCAGGTGCTGCTCTCCCACTCAGGTGAGCTTGCCGTCCAGGGTCACTCCCAGGTAGCAGGTGCTGCTCTCCCACTCAGGTGAGCTTGCTGCCGGGGTCACTCCCAGGTAGCAGGTGCTGCTCTCCCACTCAGGTGAGCTTGCCGTCCGGGGTCACTCCCAGGTAGCAGGTGCTGCTCTCCCACTCAGGTGAGCTTGCCGTCCAGGGTCACTCCCAGGTAGCAGGTGCTGCTCTCCCACTCAGGTGAGCTTGCCGGCCAGGGTCACTCCTGCTGCTGCTCTGCCACTTGATGTTCTCTTCCTTGAGGCTGCTACTCGTGTGCTACATGGTGATCTTCTTCGTGGACATCGTAGCAGTCGTCTTGCCGGTGTTTAGTGAAATCTGCCAGTCGCTGTGCAATGTCATGTTGTCATGAAGATGGCAGCGTGAAAGGACACAGCAGTGTGGCACGAGGTTCCTTCCAGTTCAGCATTCATCCAATCAGCTTTTGCCTAAAGCTGATATTGCAAGTCTTGGCTGCTCCCTCTCATTGGACGAATAAGGATGTTTGTCTCTCCTTGGGTCCTTACCCTGGCTCTGCTCACCCTGCTGCTGCCAGGGGGGGGACTCTGGCATGCACATTTGGAAGTGACGTCACAGAAAGTGAGCACATCCTGAAGTGGAATATGGAAATCTCCTTCAATTTGGCTGTCACAATTACAGCAAGTCTACAGGACGAATAAGCACTGGCCAGGAGAATAGCAGAGGCTAAGTATAAGCCCCGCCCTGTCTAGCAGGATGTCAGTAGGAGAGGGTTTACAGATGCAGGTTAAGCGCTTCCTGTGGTCCTGTGCATAAGTGCTGCGCCTCGCCGCCGCAAGCCGCTGCACTGCACACTTTAATGCACTGGGAACCAGAAGAGGCCCAGGAAATAATGTTCAAAGGGGCCCCAGATTAAACATTTTCAGCCAAACCAACCCTTTTCCTATGTGAGAAAATGTGAAAATACTACATAAAAGAGGCCCACGGTGTAGAGGCCAGTCCACTCTTGCTTCCTACACTTTTACTTTAAAACGAAATCATTCTGGAACGGTTTAAAAAATAAATAAAAGTATAGGAACAGTGAAACCTTAAACAAAAAAAAGATAAGCACCGCTCCCGCCCACTTCGACCACTGGTGCGCAGCAAATTCTTATGTTATTTTTTTTTTTTTTTTTTTTTTTTTTTTTTTATTTTGAACTATTACTCGGTAAAAACTGAGTTTTGTCAAAAATAGCTGAGGGTCCTAGACGATGGTGCACACTTTCATCCTTCACCATATCAAATTGATGTCACAGGTTTCTATGGGTTTCTACAGAACCTCCCCCAGGTCTCCAGTAGCTAGAAATGGGTTAATTGCTTTGCTCCTTATTACTATCAGATTGTCTGATCTGGTCAAACGCCATATCAATTAGTTTTGCTAGGGCTTGTGACCACTTGTTGATTTCCCCGGAGATCAATCTATTCCATAGCTCATTCGTATCGAAGATCCATAGGTTGTCCTCTAACGAGGGGAGGTTCTGGTTTCTCTGTGTTTCCATGCTAGTGCATTCCATCACCAGATGTTTCAAGGATTCGGTCGCCTCGCTTTTTTTGCATAATCTGCACCTTTTTCTCGTTTCCGTCTCCTCTGATGGTTATAATCTCCCTGGTGGGTAGGAGGTTAAGCCTTGCCCTCATGATCGTCGTCCTGAGCCGTTTTTCCGGGAACTTCATGCAGTACTGGAGTGGGACTTTTGCCTTATTGAAGGTCGGGGGGAGGTGGGCTAGTAATTTGTTACCGGTTGCTTTTTCGATGGTTGTTATCCAGTCCAGATCCTCCACCTTCTTTTTAATTCTGTCTGGGTTTTCTTTTAGCTCTATCTCCGAGCATGCGATCTTTGTCAGATCTTCCTTTCTCCTTTTTACCCAGTGATTCAAGGCCATGCACTTCCCCGATTCAATTTCCTCAGCCATCGCTGCCATGATCGGCAAAGCCTCGTCCAGGATGATGTTTCTATATAGGCGCAATGCACTTTTGTCTACCATTGAGACGAGGGAGTATAGCCCTAGTTCTCTCCTAATGGCTGGCATGGAGGTAGATTTGGGAAGACCCAAAACGGCCTTCCATATGTGCCCTTCCAGCCTGGTCCAGGTATTGCGAGGGAGGTAGAGGGAGGTCTCGGTTCCATATATTAGTGCCGGCACCACTTTGGCTTTGTAGAATGTAATCGCTGGAAGCAAAGAGAATTTACCGAATTTCCGGTCAATGGCTCTGGTTTGGGCTGTAAGACATTTTGCTTTCTCCCATATCTGATTTAGAAGGCTGTTTTCCATTTTGGAATTGTCCAACACTATCCCCAAGTATTTGAAAGAATTGACGATTTCAATTTTTGTGTTGTCCAGGTAAAAGTTTAGGTTAGCAGTTCGTTTGCTAGTTGCTTTCTCCATTACCATGATTTTAGTCTTGGTCTTGTTGATCGCCAGGTGGTTTTTCTCGATGTAGGTTTCGAGGTTACGTAGTTTCCTTTGAAGGCCCACTTTAGTCTGGTCGACCAGGATGACGTCGTCTGCATATAATAGACGCGGAATTTCCATTTTCCCGATCTTGGGGGGAAAGGCATGCATTTTTGCTTCAGTGTCTTTGTAATCGCCTAGAAAGACTTTAAACAAGGCTGGAGCCAGCGGACATCCTTGTTTAACTCCTCTTTTCACCTGAATTTCTCCTGACAGTGCACCTTGATGGTTTAGTTTTACTCTCATAGTGGTGTCCTTGTTGAGGGCCATTATTGGTTCCAAAATGGATCCCGGACATTGCCACCCTTGTAACTTTGTCCACAGGATATTGCGGTCCATCATGTCGAAGGCTTTGGAGAGGTCGACGAAAGCCAAAAAGATCTTCGGTGCTCCTTCTTTGACTCTTGCTTTCAGAATATTCAGCACCATGAGGTTGATTGTTGTTGAACCCTTTTTTTGGAATCCGGTTTGGAGGTGATCTCGTGCCGGACTAATTTTCTCCCAGACTCGAAAGTGTTCCAAGAGGCGAGTGGCAAATAATTTGCCCAAGACGTCTAGCAAAGCTATGGGCCTATAGCTTGCTGGTTCTTGTTTGGGGCCCTTCTTATAGATAGGAACTATGACTGCCTTTAACCAAGAGTCTGGTACCATCTTTGTTCTGGCGCATAGTGCAAATATCTTTCCGATCCACTCCGCCCATTCCGCTGGAGCTGATTTTAAGTCTGCATTGGTCAGCCCGTCCGGGCCTGGGGCTCTGGAGGTTTTCAACTTTCGTATTGCGGTTTCAATGTCTTGGATCTCGGATAGATCAACCCACAGGGTTTCCTGGGTGGAAGTCGTTTCTTCCTTATTTCCTGGCACTTCGTCGAATTCAGTCGTGAAGTAATCGACCCATCTTTCTTCGGCTACCGCATTTAGCATGGTGGCTGTGGGCGTGCGCTTGTCGTCTTTTATCAGTGCCCAAAATTCGCTTTGTTTTTTCGCAGATAGTTTTGCCAACATCTCCTCTGAATCTCTTTGATATTGGAGCGCTTTATGTTGTCTGAGCCAATTTTTATATTTTTTTTGCTCACTGCTCCAGTTCTCCCAGTCTTCCTTCGTACTGGTTTTTTTCGCTAATCTTCGTGCTCGGCGAACCAGTTTTCTTTTGTTCACCAGCTCCTTATCGTATGTGTGAGACGTATGGATTTTTTTCTCTTTGTTATTCATTCCCTTTACTTGGAAGGCCAGTAGCAGGGGCAAGTAGTTGGGGCGTGGATTTGGGCTCCTCGACGATTCATCCCCGCCTTTCAGTTCCCAGCCTAATTTGATTTTCTCAATGTCTTGGTCCTTCAGGCGGAGTCGGGTCTGTTGGAGATTGGCTTCCATCTGCCACTCGTACCCGATAGGTGTTACCCTGGACGTGTGCCACTCACATTTCAAGAGATTGTGGTCACTATTGATAGTTTGTAGAACATTGTAGCTTACCAATTCGTCTATGAGCCCGTTTGATAAAAAGATATAATCCAGGGTTGCTTTTGAATTCTTTCGCTCCCACGTTGGTAAGTTAATTTGGTTTGGAAATAGGGCTGCGGCGTTTTGGATGTTTCGTGGGGATAAGATTTTCTTCCATGCCTTCCCTCTTTTGGTTGCGGGGTCCTCAATTCCCTCCAGGACAGTAGAATCTTCGAGATCTTTTTGTGGTTCAGAAACCTTGGCATTGAAATCCCCGCAGATAATAAGTTCGATATTTTCGAATTCTGCATAGAGTTGATCAATTAGCCCACTCATCTTATCGCAGAAGGCTTTGATTGATGACCGCTGGGGGTTCCAGTAGCAATTCAGAATTGCCACCCTCTTTTCGGCGGGTTTACGAGCTTTTCCCTTCTTATCGCTTTTAGAGATCAGGATTATCAACGTCTCATAGGATTGTTTCCATAATGTGGGATCTGTTAAGCCGGTGCCAGATTTGATGGCCGTAAGGAGTCCCGATGATGGTCTACCCCACAGGCCTTTTGCAGCTGGAGCAATCATTACTGAGAATCCATCTAAAGATGGTTCTTTCCTCAGCCAGGTTTCCTGGAGGCAGATGATGTCAAATTGGCTTAAGTCGACGTCGCCTTGAATGGTGAGATGCATGTGGCCTCTTGTGTTCCAGGATCCGAGGGAGATCGTTTCCTTGCTGGGGTGTTCGCTTTGTCCCTCCATGCCGATGTCGTTGCTGCAAACTACCCCCCCTCGTTGCTATTTCGATTTGTTTTTTATTCCACGTTGATGTTATCCATTTCCATGGACCCATTGCTTGTTGTTTGTATTGGTCCGTTTTTTCCCTTGGGGTTGTCGGGATCTTTTTCCTGTCCTCTCTTTGTTCTCGCTCATGGTTGCCGAATTCTTCTCTTGTATTCTTTCTGTCTCCATGTCGTCTTTCCCTCTGCCAAGTCTGCTCCTGTTTTTCTTTGGTGCTGGGGTGACGGGGTGCCCTTCTACTGTCGCTCTCCACTATATTAGAGGAGAACTTTGGTTCCCTATCTTGATAGGGCCCTATGCGACGATCTTGTTTTTGATGTAACTTAGGATAACGCTGGTCTCGGTAAAGTTCTTCAGTTCTTGATATGTAATGGTGGCGAGGTTTATCGGTCTCAGCTTTCACATCTACCCTCTCTTGGTTGGGTCTCCTTGTCTTTATTTCCGTTAAACGAAGGCCCATCTGCGCCAGTTCTTCGTATACCTTATCATCCATATGTTTGCTTGCTGATTCTTTCATGTGGAGGTACGTTTTTGCCTTGTCCTCCCTGTGGTACGGTTCCACAAGCACCAAGTCTCTTGTTGTGATATGCTTCAGGGTTTTCACCTTTTTTGTGAGTTGCAGGACTGTTGGTCTGTTCAGAATTACTGAATTTTTGCCATACACTAATTGTTCCAATTTATATACTCTTGTGTCTTTTCTGCCTTCTCTTCCATGTTTTCGCTCGTCTTCATTTCGGCCATCTTTAGGTGGGCTTTTTTGCCTGTCCTTCTTAACTCTAGCCACTGGGGTGGTAGGCCGCGTCCCTCTAACTGTGTCTCTCTGGTTGGGAGCCTTGTCAACTCCTTGTGCAGACCCCACATTTAACATTTTTTTATTGTCCTCGGGTTTGGTATGCCCTTCTTTTTTTCTGTTGGGCTTTGCGACCACAAGTTCCTCGCTTCCTAGTTCGACCCTTTTGGCTTGGTCTCCCAAACTTTTTTCCGGGGACTCTGGCACCTCCTTTTCCGAGTATGTAGAGATATTCATTAGATCCATAGATTCTAGGAACTCCTCTACTGTTTTTGGGGAATTCACCTGAGTGACGTTGAGGGGTTCATTTTTATGCTCGGGATCCTCCTCTTCCTCCATTCTCGCTGGTAGAACCGATGCCCTATTTGCAGATTTCTTTGTGTCGGCATTACTTTCAGGATGTTTCCTCAATGAGTTCATAGGCATATGCGTCTTGGACCGTTGTGGGTCCTCCTTATTCCCTTGGTTCAAAACCAGCACAATGTTTTCTTTTCTCTGTGGTTTTGGAGCCACCTCTTCCCTTATGACTGTTTTTTGCACCTCTTTGTTCCACTTCTCCATCTGCTCGATCTTTGCTTCCAGACTCTCTATTTTTTTTTCCCAGATTGACTTCTGGGTTGATTGGTCCTGCCGAATTCCCAGTCCGGCTGGCGTCTGAGGTGGTTTTCCCAATTGGCTAGAGATGACTTCCACTTTTTTTCCAATTGTATCTATTTTCGTTATCCACTGGTTGTGTAGATTGTGTTTTTTTCCTCAGTCGCTAGGAGAATTGCTTCTAGCTTTGTCAGCTTATCCATGGTGTTTGCTAGAATCGCCGAATTGTCCTGTACATTCCCCTTAATTGACTCATATAATTTACAAAACGGTGCTAACACGATAGTCATGGCTGACATGATAGCAATCATTTCTGGTTTTTTGTTGGGGGATTCGTTCTGTAGTGCAACTGCAATCTCACTGAGTCTTCTCTTTTTTGGTGAGGTTGGAATTCTCTCTGATCTTCTCAGTTGGGCTACCGCCTCAAAGTTGACACTTTTTTCTGTCTCTCCTTGGGCTCCATCGGAGTTCCTACCCATTCTGGGCGAATCACTATCCCTCCCCTCGTTAACTGTGTTTAGAATGGGATGCACCACTTTTGGTTTCGATATAGGTTGTTGTTGTCCATTGTTAAGATGAGGTTTGGTCCAGGCCCGGCGGTCCTCCTTGCTTTTTATTGATTGATGGGTTTGACTCGCTGGGCTCTTTAGCCCTGCTCTCTGTTGTTTTTCATCTTCTTTGTCATCTACCATTATCACAATCTCCTCACTAGATTGTTGTCCTTTTGTAGGCTCGTTGTGTATTTCTAGGGAGTTCCCATCCGTGACGAGTGAGGTATCTTTAGGTTCTAGCCCCGGCTCCGTTCTCCTATGTTTTTGAGTCGGTTGTGGGTCGGTTACTAATTCCAGCATCTCTGCATCTGATATTTCTGTATCGACACTTTGTTTTCTTTTATTTTGACGAGTGAAGAAGGCTCTTAGCGGGCAAGATGTCAGTGGGATGGGCCGCCTTTTTAGAGTACGGCCTCCTTTGTTGCCGTTAGTAGGTTTTTGTTCCCCCAATCCCGTTGCGTTTCTAGGTCTCATGGTTACTCTCTTCTTTGATTCTTGTGGTCTCGTTGTGACCAGAGACGTAGTTTTAGTTCTCTTTTTCTTTGTGCCTCCTACTCCTGTTTTCAATTGTTCTCCGTCGGTTTCTTTGTTGGAGTCGTCGAGATCTCCCTCCGTTTGATTTTCCGGATCGGTAACCTGTCCTTCGACTTCCGACTCGCTCCCGAAATCTATGCCTGCGTCTCTTTCTTTAATGACCCTAACCCTACTTGCGGAATTGGGTCGAATGATGCTCTCGTCTTGGGGAAAGGTCTTCCCATCATCGTGTATCTCGTGTAGCATTACCTTGATTTTGGATAAATTAGGTAACTGGTCCTGATGGTCCATATTTGATGTACTCCTGGATCCCGACTTGTCCTCTTCTCCCTTACGGCTCCTTCTGGCTTCAGATGTCGAGCATTGTGGGGAAGTTTCGCTTTGCTTGCTGATAGTCATTATTTCATTTATTTTAACTAATTCCGTGTTTACTTTCCCTCCACGTGTGCCTCCGTTTGGTATAGTACAATTGGGCGCAGCGCTTTTCCATGTTTCAAAAATGGGGACTAGACCGTGTGGGAGGGCCTGTGCCGTGGGGCGTTTGTTGTCTCTGTTTTCCTTTACGGGTAGTTCTTCCCTCTTTCTCCAAGTTCCCCCTTCCGGACCTGCTCCCCTTAAGATATGCTGCTTCTCGTTCTCTTTTTGGGGCGACCTGACCATATTGTTTTCTCCTGTCCCCTGGGGGGGGCGGGAGAGATGGATGTGGGGGGGCGATTTGTCTAGCTCCACTGGGTGGTCCCTTTCTCTCGGTTGTTGTTCCTCTTGTTGGAATTCCCCTCGCCTCTCCGCTTCTAGAATACTCCTAGGGCCGGGGACCGGCTGGAACACCGATGGTGCTTCGATATAATCCTGTATTGCTGGAGGTGTAGCTGGCTTGTCTTGACCCCAAGTCACCACAGGGCCACTTTCGCATATAGCAATGGCTTTCCCCTGGCCATTGGGCGCTAGGAGCTCCAGGATCGATGGTGTGTCTGGCATGCTCTGAGTTGATCCTGCCGAGTATGACTTGCTCCTTATCCTACCTGGGCTACTCTCCTCTCCACGTCCGTGTTTGGGCGTTTTCCACTGCAGCCTGTCTTTTTGGATTGATATGTCCCTTCTCAGGGCCTTCAGATCTAGAGTGGTTTCTTGGGGGCGTACCTCGGGTTCCATTCGGCTGCGACTCCTCGTCTGCAGCGGGCTGTAGTAGGCTGGCTCGCCCCTCGGACGCACAGCTCTACCAAACAGCTACCTAACAGCAGACGGCTTGTCTCCTACCGGGCTTAACGCCGCGAGGGTGGATGGGCCGGAGCTTTATGCTGGGTCAAAGTCACGTGCTGTGTCACGTGGCTCGTGCGGGCCCCGCCTCCTCCAGGAAGCACGGGCACCGGCAGCAGCCTCCTCGCGGCTCTCGATACCGGCTGATTGGAAGACAGTTGTCTGTTCGCTGAGGTACACAAGGTGTGCACTGAATGCTTACAATTATGTTATTTTGTTTTTGTCACCTTAACCCCTTAATTGCTGAGCTCTTAGGCATTCCTATGCAAAAGGATGAGCATACCCGCCGTTTAAAGGGGGGGTGAGGTGGGGGGGTCCTCCGGTCTGAAAAAAGTGGGCGGACGCCGTCCATCCACGCGGACCCTCGACTTGTGCCCTGGCTGCCCCCTATGCAGCAGACCAGGAAGGCTCACAGTCAATGCAGCCTGCCCCAGAGATGGTTTCTCCTCTGTGTCCAAGATCAGCTCCAGGCCACGCTGGGTGGTGTGTCCCCCATGTCATATGGGGGAGAGCATGCAGTGACAGGCGTCACCACTGGTTAGGGTGACCAGATTTTCAAAACAAAAAACCGGGTCAGCCAACAACATAAAAGAGGGACTACCCCATTGCAGCCCACCAAATACCGCCCCTCCCCCAACACGCCTCCACAACCACCCCCAACCATATTTCCAGCACTTTTCCTTTCTATAAACTGTATATAATCTCATTTGTGCAGTTTTGTCTGTGAATCGTGGCATGTGAATTCAAAACAAGCGTTTGCTCTAATTGATATTACATGGTTTTCTGTATATTCATTTCCAAGCTAGTCTCTGTGGCACAGTCAGGAAGTGTTCTGACTTAGTTGTACCTAAGAGGTTGGGGGTTCGAGCCAAACCGCCAACTTCAAAATTCAGAAAGTGTAGTGAAAAATGATTACGGTTTTAATTACCGTAGCCCCCCCAAACATGCAAACCCCGGACGGGGTTTCAAAAATGAAAAAACTCCCAGGACGGAGGGTGATTTCCCCGGACTGTCCAGGGAAAACCCGGACGTCTGGTCACCCTACCACTGGTGCCTGCTGGACAGAAAGATGGTTGGAGAAATGTGCCCAGGGGCACAAAGGGAGTACGGCCAGGTGCAGGAAGGTGAGCGAATCGGCCACCGAAGAGGTAGGGGTGTGTTCCTCGGGACTCACCCACCTACCTCTTCACTCCCCCCTTGTTGCATCTTCTTCCCCGAGCGTCCCTCTCCACCACGTGTGCTCTCCTTTCCCGAACTCTCAGCTCAGTTAGGTTGGGGATCAGAGGTTGCACCCGCGCCTGCACTTCAATCCTGATGTCGGTGCCTGCACAATGCTTGCACATCTGTCAGCCTTAACTGTTGGCTTTGGCAGTGCTTGCTTTAAAATCGGCTGAGAAATGTTTCCCTGCAGCACATGTGATCTGAGCTAGGTAAAAAGGTTCAGAAGCACAAGTCCCACTTGGGCCCATTCCCCATTCCCCCATCTGTCTCTGACTGCTCCTGCCTCCTCAGGCATATGATATGATAAGTCATTTATAACTCGCCTGTACACAAGAGTTTCTAGGCGCTAAAAGACAAGAGAGGCTTTGTGTCATTCAGATCGTGCAAGTGCGAGAACGCAAAGTGCAGAGGGAGAGGGGTAACTGCAAGGGAAGGGGAAGCGCAATCAGGGCAGCAATGCTCTGATAAAGTGCAGCCAGGGCAGCGCGGCTCTGGGGTAAGTGCATGGAGGCATGTACTGGAGGGGTTACAGTTACATCCTCTAACTGCAGAGTAGGTCCGGAGGCAGTGCAAGCACAATGAGACAGATAGGTCGAGCCAAATACAGCACTTCATGTTATGTGTGTGGGTTAACATAGATTCTCACGGCTTACCAGGAGTGCACAAGTGCTTATGACTGATCCGACAGGGCAGAGGTAACGTCTGGAGATTGGAGTCTGTCCTTGTGGTACCTGATGATGGTGTATGCTGGACCAATCAGAGTGAAATGTTTGCCCAATAGGGGCTGTTTGTCTAGTGGTAGACTTCTGTCATGGATCATCTGCCTGCTCATGTGCATTGGCAAGGAGAATTTTATGAAGGGTGAAAATCATGTGTATGGTACTCAGCCTTGCTTGGAAGTATGGTGATGTTTGAAACTTTTATTTGCTATTTACTGCAAACTTTGTATGTAGTAAATGGCAAATAAAAGTTTAATTGTACAAGGCTGCCTTTGGGTGGCAGCATTGCACCAAATATGAAGTGTGCTTTAGGTGGCATGCATCATTTTACAGAAAGCACTGTTAAATATTTTGTCACCTGTCACTATGAGGCAAGTGCATTTCTCTCAGGTACAGTATGTTAGTTAACCACGGAACTCAACCTGCATGTCTAGTGGGATTTTAAAGATTTTGCAAGGCATGATGAAGTCTCTGTTTAATGAGTAGCACGGATAAATGAATCATAAAAAAGTGGCTGGGCCCTGCATCAGTAAGAGCTGAAAGCTATCCATGGCACTGGACACCGCTGGCACCACAGGGTAGAGGGCCATGTTATCACACTCTTTCTCCGGAAAGGTTCAATTGAATCACATTTGATTGCAAAGATTTTGATTAAACGATTAAATGTGTGCTTATTGTTGCTGAAAGATAAACCTACAGGCTCATCTTGACAGGGGTGGGAGGCTGCACGGTGTGTAATCTATTAGCGGGGACCAGGGCCCTTATGCGCAATGATTTGAACTGGAGCCAATCAGAGATGCACATACGCATTTCTGATTTACACCTGCTACCTCACACCTGATTCTCAAAACCAAAAACTGAAGCAAATCTGGAGATTTCTGGGTCATTTCTGAAATGCCCACGTGTAAATCTTGGAGAATTGCACTTTCACATGGGCGTCTCGAAGATACTTCAAGAATGTCCTGATTTGCTGCAGTTGTATCCTTTATGAATCAGGTGTGAGGTAGCAGGCGCATTTCAGAGTCTGCATCCACCTTCCCCAGCCACTGCGTGCAGCAAATGCACTCACACCTGTGATGGTGGCGAGGTAGGAAACCATGAATGCGACATGCAACACATTGCAGGGCACTTTTATGAGGGGTGCATATTCTGCACAAAAACCTGCATCACCCGGGTTTCCACAGAATTTAAACCTATTTGTACAAATAGTCAGAATTGTAAGGAAAAGACTGCTTACACGTAAGTGCACACGTCCGTGGTTCTCCTTGCATGACTTACAAGAACATTCCAAATTAGCCCCTACTCCTTTATTACGTGTAAGCACACACCACAACCCCCAAAGTTGATACCATTACTGTACAGTCTTGGAGGCCCCTTAATTGCAGGGAACCGTACAGCCATACCAACATGCACCACCTGCACCGCAGATGCAGAGACACATGCAGCCACCACAAGTAGCACAGCAGGATACTCGGACGCCAAAACTTGCAGACTCCATGGGATCGACCCCCATTCAATAGTTAGGGGGGCGACTGTTGTGGGGGCAACCCATTTACGGGGGCAGGGATATCATTATACGCACAACAGGACAGCCCACAGATGAACCTGATGTGTTCAATCCTATCGGGTACATGCAACCCGGCAGAGGAATCACGTATAGGGTTGATGATATGTGACAAGACTTTTTCCCTTCTCGTAGACACAGGGACAACTAGATCCTGTATCAGGGAAGGGAGATACCCAATATCAGGCAATGCCATGAATGCGCAGGGATTTTCTGGGGCAACAGACTTGGTTCCTTTTACAAACAAACTCTCACTTTCTATAGGGGAGCATGGCTTAGCTTTGACACTATTGTATTCCCGACAGACACGAGTGAGCATAATGGGAAGGGACATAATGAGTAAGCTCAATATGACCATCTCATTTACAGACTAGGGTATAGCGTGCTCGACATCAGGGATTCATTACATGAAAGTGAGGGAGATTTTCCAGGCCTATTGTGGACACACAGTACAGAGGGGGATGCCAGCAGACATTGAACTGTTCCAATACGGAGTGGAGGTATTGATAGCATGGCTTCCAGGGATTCAGGGAAAGCTATGGTGATTACCCAATGAGTATATTTTCAGGCCAGAGGTTCCATTAGATGAGCACGAGAGGAAAATGGCCCACTCGACCTTGAGGTGGTAATAGTGGGGGAAGACAGGATAACACTGCATGGGACAGATGACACAGGACGATCCTGGAGGACAATGATTGCAGTGGGGGAAGGGTACAGATTGACTGACGTGCGGACGAAGAACTGTTTCAGGATGATTGATCAGATCACGAGATAGAGTTTGACATCAGCATTACATATTAGGAGAGAACACATTACAGAGAAGTACCACAGAGGATGGCTATGTTGCAGAGAGCACCATCGCCATTTCTTGAGGAAGACTTGGGAAAGTACCCAGCATCTTATGTACCACAAGTCCCTACAACGTGCGGCTACCGAAAGGGAAAGGGGCAGTAAAGCTAAAGCTTAAACCAGGAGCAATTTTACCAAGAGCAAAACAGTATCCCTTGTCAAGAGAGGCAGATGAGGGCATCTATGAGACCATTGCAGCATTGGTGAACCCGGGCATTCTAGCACCATCACAGTCACAGTACAACACTGCAGTGTACCCTGTGAAAAGGGTAACAGGGTAGCAGGGGTGGTAACAGGGGGGGCCCTGGTGTTTTATATAGGATTTGTGCCCTTTGACCAGATTGTAGAGGCAGAATTTCCTTTAGTTCCAAATCCAGCGACAATTTATTTTGTGTAGCATTCCCACAGAAGCTACCCACTTCACAGTGATAGATTTTAAGAATGCTTTCTTCTCTATACCACTCCACACAGAGTCACAGGACTGGGCTTCCTTTCTATATAGAAACCGGAAGTGGAAACATACTAGGCTCCCATAAGGGTACTGTGAGTCACCTTCCATATTCAATAGGGTGGATCTAGGCAATGTACAATTGGAAAGTACCATCATACAGTACTTTGACGACATTCTAATTTGCAGCAAGTACAGACATACAGTGCAGAAATAACTCAGTACACATGTTGACAGCATTAGCACAGAAAGGGTACAAGGTAGATAAGGCAAAATTACAGTATTGCCAAAGGGAGGTGCTCTATATTGGACAGCTGATCTCGCAGGAAGGGCGGAGAGTGACACTAAAAAGGGCAGAAGCAATCCGTAGGACACCAACACCTACAACAGTGAGACAGATGCAACAGTTTTTAGGTCTCTGTAACTATTGGGTACTACAGCACATACACAAGACCTTTGAAAAGTGCACTCAAAGAAGAACAAAGAGGGGAGGGCACACTACAATGACGTTGGTACTGACACAGAAGACTACTTTAGAACACAAACCACTGGCATAGTATAGTCGGAAATTAGTCCAAGTAACGAGAGGCCATTACCTTTGTGAGCAAGCACTGGCTGCTGTTGTGTTCGCAGTAGAGAAGCCAGTGAGTATTACAATGGGGTGCAGCACCACCCTTTTTGTGGAACATGCTCTCTTTGCAATACTCGAACGGTCCAAGAGCATGTTGACAACGCAGAGGGCTTCAGGGTATGAGGTAATACTATCGAATTTAGCCATAATTAAGGTAGTAAGATGCAGGACTGTAAACACAGCGACATTTGTAGCAGAACCTATAGAGGAGGGAGACTACATACATGACTGCACCGCATACATGGAGCAGTATGACAATCTTCCAAAAGTGTGAGAAAAGCCACTTGAGGGTGGAGAAGTGCTTTACATTGACGGTTTTTCGACGATAGAGCAGACCACGGGAGAAAGACACACTGGAACGGCAGTAGTAAAAATAAAGATAGACGGACAGCTGAAGTAGTAACAAGAGCATGGTTGCTGTCACATTTTTCAGTGCAGGCAGCAGAATTAGTGGCTGTTATATTGGCGTTAGAGGAGAGCAAGGACCAGGAAGTCAAAGTCTATTCAAACTCCACCTATGTGATGTCTACAGTACACTGTGGGTTGTCACGATGGCAGGGGAGGGACTGCCGATGTGCTGACGGCACACTGGTGTAGCACGTGCCCCTATTGGGCAGACTCATAGAGGCGCTTCATCTCCCAGCAGACACAGCAGTTGTGAAGTGCCAGGCCCACATGAGGGGGGAGGACCCCGTTTCCAGGGGCAGTGAAGCAGCAGATGCAGAAGCGAATCGCACAGCATATTTTGTTGACATGTCAGATTTTGATGCTCCATCCCACACTTGTATTTGTGTGCACACAATGGTGTTACAGGAAGGGTACAGTGCGTTACCAGTGACACAGAAAATGGAGTTACAGGGAAGTGCACCAAGGGAAGAAAAAGAATTATGGGTAAGGAGGGGATTCTCTATATCTCCATCAGATGCCATATGGTGACAGGAAAGTACAGGTAAGCTGGTGATGCCACTGGTGTTATTACAGAATGCACTCTCACAACTTCACCATCCTACCTTACATGGGGAAGGATGTACTTGCTGGTCACATTGTGGAAGAGTGGTTTTGTCCTTTGTACACAATTATGTTACCTGTAAAGGTTTTACTGCAGGGCACCCTTTAAGGGGAGTTAGAGGAGCCATACTTCATCCACCAGGTCCTTTTCAACACCTCCATGTAGACTACATAGACATGCTCCAAGTATGTCAGGGTTACCACTATCTGATAGTGGTTGTGTGCCCCTTTTCCCGATGGATTGAGGCCAGTCCTTGTTCACACCCCGATGCCCTTATAGCAGCAAGGTTCCTGGTTAGAGAGGTTTCCCCACGCTGGGGTGTTTGTGAGGTCTTGCGGTCTGACAATGGTCCTCACTTTGCTAATGATGTATTTCTGCACATAACATATTACTGGGGATACAGCATAAATTCTCCTGTGCTTACCACCGACAGGCGAATGGGGTGTGTGAACACCTGAACTGCCTATTATTGGAGAAAATAGCTAAAATAAAAGCAACTCTACATAAGAGTTGGTTGCATTGTCTGCCTTTAGCACTGTTTGCTTTGCGCAACCAGTCTGTGTCCGACCACCACTTAACGCCACATGAGGTGGTAACCAGACAGTGCATGCGACTCTCACTGGCTCCTCCTACTAGGGCTTTGGCAGATGCCAACTCTGTGTCAAGTGTTTTCGGTACTGAGATGCATGAGTATGTGACTTCTTTGATGGCAAGTGTGTCTTTTATTTCTCGCCAACTGCAGGCATGGTGGGAGAGGTCAAAGAAGAATGGAGAGGACAACATTCCAGAGACCAACGAAAATCGCTTAACACTACCACAGTTTTACCCTGGGGATTCAGTGCTCTTAAGGAACTTCAGACGTACCTGGTACATGCCCAGGTTTAGTGGCCCCTATACCGTGGAGGAAGCAACTGATCGAGCAATAAAGATACGAGGAAAACGGGCCTGGAACTAAATTGGAGACATGAAACCCTGTTGGGCATAGACCTATCGCAGCCGTGAAGAAGAAGAGGGTGATTCGAGGCAAGGGGAACAACCAAATACCAAACCAACAGAAAGACAAGCAGAAGATTTGCAGCAAAGACTTACACACTCTTGAGCAAAAGACTTAGGGCATGGACTTCCCGTACATCTAGATTAGGCACACTGGGCCTCATTATAAGTTTGCTGGTCTGGTAACAATGGTACCGGAAGGCTTGCTGGTACCGCTGTTACCGGACTGGCAAACTACGAGTTCTGCTCATAGGTGCCTTCCCGCCGCCAGGTCTGACTGGTGCTGGTGCATCCGATCTCCTCAATGGGAATGGGGAGCATTTCATTCCGGCGCCCGCGAATGGGCAATTACCAGGTCCTGCAGGGCCATAATGACCCTGTAATTGCCCATTCGCGAGCGCCAGAATTGTTTGCAAGTTTGGCGATAGCCTGCCGGTTTTACCAGCAAGGCTATCGCCAAACTTGTAATGAGGCCCACTGTCTTTTCCTTACACATAGCTATTCATCGTGAAAGTAGCGACTCTGATTTCTGAGTTCCATGATTTCTCAGAGATCCCTAACTTTCCAAGATTACTTTGTGCAATACGTTATACAGTCAGGAACAGAGGGAAGGGTGCCGCCTGGTCTATTTTTTCACGCCATACTGCTCTATTTGGCCCAAACATATCCATGACCTAATCACAGAAACCCATCTGTCATTGAAGTGCTCAGTGACACCAGAATCTGTATTGTGTGGGAGCAACTGTTCTTCATCGCAATTGCACAATACTACACCCATAGAGCCTGATGTAACATACATAAACACCATAATCACACATTTTTGAGGAATTTCAGGTGGGTTTTCATCATCACACTTGGAGCAACAGAAGATTCTGAAGAGGAGTGAGTAATGGGTGCCATTATTAAAAGTGTGATTGTAATATTGTGTGCCTTCTGTTGTCTCTACCTCTTTACCGTCATCCTTGTGAAAAGACTGTTTTTGTAGATGCCACAAGCTGTGACCCATACTAACATAACCCCAGCCCCCACAGGCATGGCCACCATATCAGGTAAGGCGATAAGCACTGCCAAACAAGTAAAGAGAAGTAGGCACAATGAAGACTTAGATATAAGTCACGTTGACTCATATCTAACTGATGTGGTATAATGTAAGGAAGGCATGGTATCAAGGTAAGACAGACACAAGAGACGACAGTTCAAGGGTGTATATTGAATTCTTACAAGGGTGTGATTAACACCTATCTAAAGCAAATCTACAGATGGGAGCAAGCTACAACCATCAAATAATAATAAGGCAGTCCTAGTGGAGTCTCGTCAAAATAAAAGGTGCTATTCTAAAAACACTATTGTCAATACTTCTTCTAATTACAAATAGTGTGGGGTAATGTTCATGAAAAATAAAGAAGTGTTCACAAAATGATAAGTCATGATGTTCAGGCCGTTAGCCTCCCTTCCCCATGTTTTCAGCACGGGCACGGGCAAGACGGTTAACTCGAGCATAGCACACTCTCGGGCTTCTTCAGCACAAGCACACTGTTCCATTATCAACATCGGGGCCTTCTGTGCCCAAGTCTCTTATGTTATAAAAGTCTCTTTATTCAGAGGGCCTGAAATACCAAAAAGAAACTAAAAGTTATTTTTACAAATGCACAAGTACGGTGAGTCACTGTTCACCCTGGATCCCCTCAGCCGGGCTCAGATCCTCCTCTCCACTACTTACAAAATATCTTCTCTCGGGCAACTCACGGTTCACCCCGGATCCCCCTCTTCCGGGCTCACATCCCTTTTATACAACTAGTCTCCCTCAGCCAGACTCGGACAACTTTCAATAAGTTGGCATCCCTCTGTCAAGTTCACATTTGCCACAGCAATATATTTTCCCTGGTGACTTACGATTCACCCCAGATCCCCCTCAGTCGCACTCAGATCCCTTCTCCACAATTAGTCTCCCTCAACCGGGCCCAGACCAATTTCAGTTTGTATTAGCTATCGAAGACTTTTGAAAGTGCAAAGGGTTTGGCTTGACCCATTACAGGACCACTTCCATTTCACAGTTCAACAATCTTTACACCCTCATTTGGATACCAAACAGGGATTTCTTCATACAATGTTGCCGCTCACAACCTTGGTTCTAACACAGACCAGTCTGCTATCAGTCTCCCTGACTCACCGGCTGTGCTGACTTTACTGCTGCTGCTTTGATGTGGGAGCCAAGGACAGTACCACAGTGGCAATCGCTCCTCCCTGCCTTGGCTATCAATGCAGGAGGGCCCAGGTACCTTAGACACCCATTGCACCGCTCTTTAGCTTTAATTCTTGGTCTTATGTTTCTTTTCCCTAAGAGCTCTTGAAAGTCATGGTTCTTATCCAAATAGGCCAAGGGCATTTCCCTCCTTGCAACCCTCTCTGGTCCTGCCGCCTTTCTCCTCGTATTAAACTGCCATCTCGGAGCTGCTGCTTCCTCGTGTGTTTTTCCTTGCTCAGGGTGTGCTTTTATGCTCTGCCTTTTATCCATGTGGGGAAGCGTGATGGAAGTCAGGTGTGTGTGTAATTATCAGTAATTGCCTGACTCTGCCTGACCCTTGTGTTGGGACATGTCAAGTATACGACTTGAGTGTTAGTCCATTTTCTCTCACAGTGAGCTGTCTGTGAGAAAGTGTTTGTGTCGGGAAAGGGGAGTGGTTGAGTTCCTAAGTATCCTACCTGGTAGGATGGTGAAAAGGTGGAGTAGGAAAGGGGATAATGTGTCTCACCGTCCAGTGTCCCACTCCCGCTCCCTGGAGACCCCTCACCCAGGTGTTCCTCCCACACTGGTCCACCCCCAGGAACTAGATCCAAAAGCGATGTCTGCGTCCCGGCCACCTGGATGACAGATCCCCGGGGAAAAGCGGGTGAGACACCTTCTGGTTTCTCACAATAAGCACATGACCAAAGTAGGTAAACAAACAACTGGAGAGAGCTGTTATGGCTGCCCTCTCATCCCCTATGCCATGAGTGCCTGCACAACGTTTGTGGCAACTGAAATACCAGCAACAAGAGCACAATGCCTCATGCATTTATCATTTGCACCACAAGAGGAAGATTTCAAGGGCAAAGGGCTACCTTGAGATGGATGTTCAGAAGGACTTTTCCACGTGAAGATAACTATATCAAGACTCAAGAAATGATGGATGATTACTGGAAGAAAGATCGGGCCATAGAATACATAACCGAAGGTCCACAAAAAGGAGAAAGAAGAGTAGTGATACAAAAAGAGTTGCCATGTGCCAAAAGAGGTGGAACGAAGGGGAGGTGGGGAGCAAGGCACATTCGCTCCTAACAGTTCCATTTCAAATAGTACAAGAGAAAAACGACAAATGACTGAGAGACTGGGAAGCAAGTGTGAAGTTACTAACATGGGTGAAGAACGAAACTATGCCAATGCCAATAATACCAACAAAAGGAGCAGTATTATGCTTCCAGAATGATGGTCCAGTAAAGTTTGGAGAAAAGAAGGAATGTAAGCAGACAGTAAAAGTAAGAGGTATGAAGGTTGGAACAGCAGTATTGATGGACCCCTATTGGGTCTGGGGATCAAAAGCATATGTGAAACTACCACCCAACTGTGGGAGGGGGCATGCTCTCTGGTTCGTCTGAACACACCAGTGCTAGTGGTATCCCAGAAGGACATCAAAGTGGATGGATTCCCCAAGATGGACTCTAGCAAGAGAAAGAAGAGATCTGTATAGCTGACAAGACTGAAGAGGGGAACTATGCATCATAAAAAAATGGATGAGTCCCTAGATGCAATACCATCAGAGCATAGACTGTTTATCAGGACAGAAATATTCTGTGCATCATCATTCCAGAAGTGCAAGCCAGCCCAAATGCAAAATGTCTCCAGATTACGAGGTGGGAGCTGATGCAGACAAAAAATGTGACCATCAAGGGGTTCAATGCAATCAAAGAAGAGCTCTGAGCAGTGAGGTTAATGGCTCTACAGAATAGATATCTGCTAGATCTACTATCAGTCATGGAAGGAGGCGTTTTTGCCAAGATCGGGTCTTTTTGCTGTACATTTGTGCCATCAAATGATGAAGACAATGGCACACTCACTGAGGCGGTTACTAAATTATCAGAGATGCATGCCAAAATGGAAGCAGAGATGAATGCTGCAGGAAAATATGAAGGTTGGCATATGAAGACATCACAACATAGCTGCATTAGCCATGAAGCAAATATGCATCTATGCATGAAGCCACACAGACATGCACTGAATTTATTACTTGTAGACATGAAAAGCATGCTTATAACGCGTGTAGGAAAAGGATAGATACAGTCACATAATGCTAAGAACCTTTCCTTTCTTTCACCAAAGTGAAACTGCAAGAATATACGTGGACCAAGCTTGCATTTGCTTTATTGCAACAAACTAAAAGAAGCCATGAAAACACCAAGGGAACCTATAGAGTGACTGAAGTGAATCGGGTAGGAAAAGCCAGACCTTAAATTCATGGAAGGGGAGACACGATCCCTGCAGCATGAGGCGCAGAGCGGAATTCACAGCCAAGGGCAAAGGCGGGTGGACACTTCCTGGTTCCAGAGGAAGCAAGGCACCTGCAAGAATTCAGAATAAAACCCTCATAATTGCAGACAGAAGGATTGCGTTTTGCAGACCACTGACATGTGACCCAGCAGGATAGAACAATGCCCATTTACTAGTGGTGGGATAAGAAGCTGTTCCCAGAGAGACAAAGCTGAATTATACAAGTGTTGCCCATCAATACTGCAACCTGCAGGCGCTCTCCCACACTAGGTGATCAGACCAGTGGCAACAATAGGGAACACACAGCCCTCCATAGTGCTTTCCATCACCTTGAAAAGTTACACTGAGCTCTGTGACCAGAAAGGATCCAAGGCCTGGGAGGACACGCTCTGGCCAATCCAGAAGCTCGATTTGTGAGGTGGTGTAAAATGTTGCACGGGCCAATGGTCTTCCTGCAACCATGCTATCGTGTAGTTTGTAACAGTTAGGACAAGTCTCAGGTGGAGCCATCTGATATGAGAGGCCATTATAATTACTAACCTATATAATTTCTATATGTAATTAGCTCAAATTGACCAACAAGGACACCCCGTAGGCTTTTGGGGTGGACCTGATTTTTGTAACATCACTCGTGCATAAAAATGTGTGACACAGGTTCAGGAGCTGAGATTGCTGGAGATTTGATTTCCTGTATGATCCCTGTCTGTTTTGGATAAAAAAAGACAGTGGGCCTCATTATGAGTCCGGCGGTAGCTGTGCTGGTAAAACCGGCAGGATGCCCCCAGGCTCGTGATGATTTACTGCCGCCTGACTTCCCAGAAACACTGGGGAATTACAGCCCCGGCAGTCCGGTAAGTCAGGCGCAGTAATTGTTATTCCCCATTCCCATTTGAGTCACATAGGAGTCAATGGGAATGAGGACCATGGAAGCACCGGCACTGTTAATAACGGTGCCGGTGCTTTCATGAAAGTCTGCAGGCGGGTTCCGTTCCGCCCGCCAGGGCAGACCTGGTGGGCGGAAAGGTAACCTGCCCGCAGACTTGTACTTTGCCAGCCCGGAAACAACAGTGTCGGTAAGCTTACTGGCACCGTTGTTTCCGGACCAGCAAAGTTATAATGAGGGCCAGTATCTTTGCCCCAAGGCTCTGTCTTCCGTTTTTGCATTGGGGAGTCTTTGATGGGCCTGAGATTCTCTGCTAATGTGGGACATTCTTATTGCAAACCCCCAATTCCTCGAGTACAGAACACTTCCCTCTCCTGCAAAATCATACTTGCTACCCCTCCCCAAGAGACAAGCCCCTCATCCCAGTGAAGCATCATTAAGCCCTAAACTCATCATTCCCTGAGACCACACTCTGTGGTGGACGGATGGTAGGTAACCACAGTTTCATGATCTTAGTCCGCGAAGGAAGGCTTCCAATGGGAATCTTTTTTGAATGAAAACACTTGCGAGGATAGAGATAAAGAAACATGCTTAGCGTTAACTGTGAACAATAAAGGTGCCTAGGGTGTGATGGGGTCCAAGCAGGACCTGGACACCACAGAACATTGCGATGGGATTGTAATTGCAGACATACGCGCTGATGACCTGCTGTTAAGACCCTGCTGAAGTAAGAACACAGTTGAAAAAGGAAGTATTTTCCTTCAGTCGGGGCCTACGACTGCAGGTACAAAGCACCACATATACTCCAAGTTCCGGCTCAAAAGATCTTCCCAGAAAGGATTAGAGAAAGATATCTGTTAGGCAAGATTGTATGCAGTACCCCTTGGGAGACTACACCAACCATGTCCTCCTGGCAGTTGGTAACCCAACCTTTCGTATAAGTCTGTACTACACAGGTTGGTAGTGTGGCTGAGCAGCCAGGCTTATCTCAAGAGGGGTCAATGTGAGCAGTAGGGGAGTTACACAGAGATTCACAGTGACAAGTATTCAAATAAACTTTTACACTCAAGGTTTCTTGATTAAACAATTATTAATGTATTTAACAGTCAGTTAAATAAGCCTTCTTCAGAAGGGAGCAATATATAAGTAACACAAAAATACACTTCAAAATACACACTCTTAGTTTCTCCAAATCAGCAAGTACCCATTGAGGATGGCACACAGAAGGTTCCTACACCCTGTGGTGACTTAAATGACTAGAACACTGTGGACATCAATATATCACTGGTACATTTAAAGCAATATTGAGTTTGGTGTCAAAGAAAATGGTTTGGGAATAAAACAGAGGTTACACAAATATACGGAAACAGGTGAGTACTTTTGAACCCCCAATGTGAAATAAAGTGACCCCCCAATGTGAAATAAAGTAAGCTTTTCCTGAAGGAAAGGTAAAGCACAAAGTCAGAGGTAAGAAGAGTCTTTCAGGGAGCCAGGCTAGCCAATGTTAATTGAGCAAAAGACTAGGTGAGCTGAAACACTTCTTGCAGGTAGGTAAAAAGTCTTACACAATGTTTTAGAAGTCTTTGTAGAAAAAGTAGAATCACTGTAGGGCCACAAGATGGGAGGCTTGTGAGGGGAAAAGCTGCAAGCAACTCTGCAAAAGCAACCAAGATAAGTCTCAATTGAGAACAAGCAAGGCTACACAACAAGAGTTATTTTTACAGTACCTTTGGTTAGAAGAAAATGGTTCCATCTGGCTCTGTTCCTGTATAGGCCTGCAGATCCTGTTGTTCCTGGGCCTCAGTCGTGGGGACAAGAGGGAGGACGTCTGGGGACTCCTGCACTACGAACTGAAGGTCGTCAGCAGCAATGGGCAAACTTCAGATCAGCGGCACTTCGCAGTTTCAGCTCCTCGCGGCTCTACCAAACAGCACCACTGCGGTTTTCAGATACCACTATGGACTTTCCTCGCATCTGGGTTCCAGCACTCGGTTGAGGTGGCTCAGGCTTGGTTAGTCCTGCTTCCTGGGAGTCCAACTTAAAGACACTCACTCAATTCTGGTGTTCCTCTCCCTGGCACTTCAGTTCCTGCAGCAGCAATGGAAGTACAGTCAGCTCCAAGATGATTTCCAGATGAGCTCGTCTTGGGGTCGAATGATCCCACCAACTCAAGGGGAGAAGTCGTTCTTGCAGGGATTCTCTAGTCTAGATGAATTCAGAGCTTCAGCACAGCAGCAGAGCTTCGCGGGGCAAGCCAACAGTCCTGGAGTTGAAGCAGGCGTCTCTTCCAAGTTCTTCTTCGAATTCCTTCGTCCAGTGGTTGACTCTCCCTTCCAAGCAAAACACCTTGCCTTTTATGCAGGTTTCTCCCAGTCATTCCAGCCTAGCTGTCCAAGGACAGCCCTCCAGCCAATCACCCTTGGGTGCATTCCGGTAACCAAGGAGACTAATAACAGGGAGTTTCGACCTCACCCACAAGGGTACCATAGATAAGATGCTGAGCCTGTTCCTCTCTACCGAACTCACCCATGAGGGTTCCGTAGATAAGATGCTGAGCTTGTTCCTCTCTACCAACCTCATCCTCGAGGGTACAATAGATAAGATGCTGAGACTGTTCCTCTCTACTGACCTCTCCCACGAGGGTTCCATAGATAAGATGCTGAGCCTGTTCCTCTCTACCGACCTCACCCACGAGGGTCCCATAGATAAGATGCCTGTTCCTCTCTACCGACCTCATCCTCAAGGGTCCCATAGATAGGATGCTGAGCCTGTTCCTCTCTACCGACCTCACCCACGAGGGTTCCATAGATAAGATGCTGAGCTTGTTCACCTCTACCGACCTCATCCTCAAGGGTCCCATAGATAAGATGCTGAGCGTCTTCCTCTCTACCGACCTCACTCACGAGGGTTCCATAGATAAGATGCTGAGCCTGTTCCTCTCTACCGACCTCACCCACAAGGGTCCCATAGATAAGATTCTGAGCCTGTTCCTCTCTACCGACCTCACCCACGAGGGTCCCATAGATAAGATGCTGAGCATGTTCCTCTCTACCAACCTCACCCACAAGGGTCCCATAGATAAGGTGCCTGTTCCTCTTTACCGACCTCATCCTCAAGGGTCCCATAGATAAGATGCTGAGCCTGTTCCTCTCTACCGACCTCACCCACGAGGGTTCCATAGATAAAATGGTGAGCTTGTTCCTCTCTACCGACCTCATCCTCGAGGGTCCCATAGATAAGATGCTGAGCCTCTTCCTCTCTACCGACCTCACCCACGAGGGTTCCATAGATAAGATGCTGAGCCTGTTCCTCTCTACCGACCTCACCCACAAGGGTCCCATAGATAAGATGCTGTGCCTGTTCCTCTATACCAACCTCACCCACGAGGGTTCCATAGATAAGATGCTGAGCTTTTTCCTCTCTACCGACCTCATCCTCGAGGATTCCATAGATAAGATGCAGAGCCTGTTCCTCTCTACCGACTTCACCCACGTGGGTCCCATAGATAAGATGCCTGTTCCTCTCTATCGACCTCAGCCACAAGGGTCCCATAGATAAGATGCTGAGCCTGTTCCTCTCTACCAACCTCACCCACGAGGGTTCCATAGATAAGATGCTGAGCTTGTTCCTCTCTACCAACCTCACCTACGAGGGTCCCATAGATAAGAGGCCTGTTCCTCTCTACCGACCTCATCCTCAAGGGTCCCATGGATAAGATGCTGAGCCTGTTCCTCTCTACCGACCTCACCCAAGAGCGTTCCATAGATAAGATGCTGAGCCTGTTCCTCTCTACCGACCTCACCCACGAGGGTCCCATAGATAAGATTCTGAGCCTGTTCCTCTCTACCGACCACACCCACGAGGGTCCCACAGATAAGATGCTGAGCCTGTTCCTCGCTACTGACCTCACCCATGAGGATCCCATAGATAAGATTCTGAGCCTGTTCCTCTCTACCAACCTCACCCACGAGGGTCCCATAGATAAGATGCTGAGCCTGTTCCTCTCTACCAACCTCACCCACGAGGATCCCATAGATAAGATTCTGAGCACGAGGGTTCCATAGATAAGATGCTGAGCCTGTTCCTCTCTACCGACCTCACCCACGAGGGTCCCATAGATAAGATGCTGAGCCTGTTCCTCTCTACCGACCTCACCCACGAGGGTCCCATAGATAAGATGCTGAGCCTGTTCCTCTCTACCGACCTCACCCACGAGGGTCCCATTGATAAGATGCTGAGCCTGTTCCTCTCTACCGACCTCACCCACGAGGGTCCCATAGATAAGATGCTGAGCCTGTTCCTCTCTACCGACCTCACCCACGAGGATTCCATAGATAAGATGCTGAGCCTGTTCCTCTCTACCGACCTCACCCACGAGGGTCCCATAGATAAGATGCTGAGCCTGTTCCTCTCTACCGACCTCACCCACGAGGGTTCCATAGATAAGATGCTGAGCCTGTTCCTCTCTACCGACCTCACCCACGAGGGTCCCATAGATAAGATTCTGAGCCTGTTCCTCTCTACCGACCACACCCACGAGGGTCCCACAGATAAGATGCTGAGCCTGTTCCTCGCTACTGACCTCACCCATGAGGATCCCATAGATAAGATTCTGAGCCTGTTCCTCTCTACCAACCTCACCCACGAGGGTCCCATAGATAAGATGCTGAGCCTGTTCCTCTCTACCAACCTCACCCACGAGGATCCCATAGATAAGATTCTGAGCACGAGGGTTCCATAGATAAGATGCTGAGCCTGTTCCTCTCTACCGACCTCACCCACGAGGGTCCCATAGATAAGATGCTGAGCCTGTTCCTCTCTACCGACCTCACCCACGAGGGTTCCATGGATAAGATGCTGAGCCTGTTTTTCTCTACCGACCTCACCCACGAGGGTTCCATGGATAAGATGCTGAGCCTGTTCCTCTCTACCGACCTCACCCACGAGGGTTCCATAGATAAGATGCTGAGCCTGTTCCTCTCTACCGACCTCACCCACGAGGGTCCCATAGATAAGATGCTGAGCCTGTTCCTCTCTACAGACCTCACTCACGAGGGTCCCATAGATAAGATGCTGAGCCTGTTCCTCTCTACCGACCTCACCCACGAGGGTCCCATAGATAATATTCTGAGCCTGTTCCTCTCTACCGACCACACCCACGAGGGTCCCACAGATAAGATGCTGAGCCTGTTCCTCGCTACTGACCTCACCCATGAGGATCCCATAGATAAGATTCTGAGCCTGTTCCTCTCTACCAACCTCACCCACGAGGGTCCCATAGATAAGATGCTGAGCCTGTTCCTCTCTACCAACCTCACCCACGAGGATCCCATAGATAAGATTCTGAGCACGAGGGTTCCATAGATAAGATGCTGAGCCTGTTCCTCTCTACCGACCTCACCCACGAGGGTCCCATGGATAAGATGCTGAGCCTGTTCCTCTCTACCGACCTCACCCACGAGGGTCCCATGGATAAGATGCTGAGCCTGTTCCTCTCTACCGACCTCACCCACGAGGGTCCCATGGATGAGATGCTGAGCCTGTTCCTCTCTACCGACCTCACCCACGAGGGTTCCATAGATGAGATGCTGAGCCTGTTCCTCTCTACCGACCTCACCCACGAGGGTCCCATAGATGAGATGCTGAGCCTGTTCCTCTCTACCGACCTCACCCACGAGGGTTCCATGGATAAGATGCTGAGCCTGTTCCTCTCTACCGACCTCATCCACGAGGGTCCCATAGATAAGATGCTGAGCCTGTTCCTCTCTGCCGACCTCACCCACGAGGGTTCCATGGATAAGATGCTGAGCCTGTTCCTCTCTACCCACCTCACCCACGAGGGTTCCATAGATAAGATGCTGAGCCTGTTCCTCTCTACCGACCTCATCCACGAGGGTCCCATAGATGAGATGCTGAGCCTGCTACACGCCGTGGAATACGCCCTTAATCAATGAGTCCATCTGCTGCCTTCTTTTGTTTCAATGGCTCCGGGTATTAATTGCTCTGCCCTGATCCAGTAATTCAGGAGAGGAGGGGAACCTGCCTTCGTTCTGGTCTCGAGGCAGATTTTGAAAGCCCGCCAAGGGACGGACACAGGAGGCCCTGGCCCACTTAAGGCCCTGATTCATGGAATCATGTGTGGGTACAGTTTGGATGTGCGTGCCATTCTGCCTGCAGATCCCCGTTGTACACGCAGATAATTCCATGAATCAATGTTTAAATCTTGGTTGCTGCCAAGCAGTGGTGGAAGTGGTCGGGAGTGGTGCTCCTCTACTTTTTTTAATTACCTTTTACAGCTCCTATACTTTTATTTTAAAAAGAAACCGTTCCGGAATGGTTTACTTTTAAAATCAATGTGTAGGAAGAAGTTGAAAGTTGCACTTTCCGTGCACAGCACTGAACATTCCCTATTAACAGCAGGTGGAAGTGTTTGGGGTCTGTATTATGTGTGGGAGGGGACATGGTGATGGGGTTGGGGGGAGTGGGTGCAGGCCAGCAGGGAGCATAGTTCCACTACTTCTTTTCGTACACTTCGACCACTGATGCCAAGGTTTGCTTCGCGCTCTCCAGGGGCGCCCAGCGTTCCCCAGGGGGTGTGCGTCTCTATCGCCCCAGTTTCCTGCCGTGTCAGCCTGGCTTTTGGCTGGATATTCGCGTTCCTGACGTTTCATCTTTGCCCTGTAAACGCAAGCCAGCTGGTTCCAGGTAGGGGGACCTGATCCTGGCCTGCAGGCGAAATGTCGGGGCACTCTTGGCATCAATCACTGCTCCCTGGGGATGGCAGGAGAGGGCACAGGCCCCCGTCCGCGCACTGGCGTGAAGCCCCTTCCTCAGGGCTAGGATGTCTGCAGACAGGCTCCCTGCCAGCTCTTAAACACTAGACCACACATGCAGTAAGTCAGGAAAGATACCTTGGCACTTACCTCTTCAGTCCAATGATTGCTTTATTGCCAGGACTGCGAAACTGTTATTACAACACACGCCGCCTCACCCCAGAGAAGCCCAAAGCGCGCGCACGCAGGGGGTAGAGCCACAGAAAGCCCAGGTGGGCCCGTGCCACAGCAGATGCCTC
Source organism: Ambystoma mexicanum (assembly GCF_040938575.1). Classification (NCBI taxonomy): domain Eukaryota; kingdom Metazoa; phylum Chordata; class Amphibia; order Caudata; family Ambystomatidae; genus Ambystoma; species Ambystoma mexicanum. Next base: position 14,091,431 of record NC_090931.1, on the reverse strand, counting down.
GGAATGCCTCCCCCACCCCCAGACAGTCCACCCCCTGGGCCGCCGCATGGGAGGCCTGCAGGATTCAGTGTACGAGGGCAGGCTGACACTCCAGGGCTATGATGGGAATCAGAACAGGCTGCCCCCTGCGAGCTGGCACGTAGTCCCCTGCAACACCAGGCTAATCTCACCCAAAAGCCTTCAGCACGGAGGCGGTCCCCTGTAACCCCAGGGTAATCTCACCCACAAGCCTTCAGCACGGAGGCGGTCCCCTGTAACCCCAGGGTAATCTCACCCACAAGCCTTCAGCACAGAGGCGGTCCCCAGTAACCCCAGGGTAATCTCACCCACAAGCCTTCTGCACGGAGGCGGTCCACTGTAACGCCAGGGTAATCTCACCCACAAGCCTTCAGCACGGAGGCGGTCACCTGTAACCCCAGGGTAATCTCACCCACAAGCCTTCAGCACTGAGGCGGTCCCCTGTAACCCCTGGGTAATCTCACCCACAAGCCTTCAGCAGGGACTTCACCCACAAGCCTTCAGCACTGAGGCATTCCCCTGTAACCCCAGGGTAATCTCACACACAAGCATTCAGCAGGGACTTCACCCACAAGCCTTCAGCACGGAGGCGGTCCCCTGTAAGGCCAGGGTAATCTCACCCACAAACCTTCAGCACGGAGGCGGTCCCCTGTAAGGCCAGGGTAATCTCACCCACAAGCCTTCAGCACTGAGGCAGTCCCTGTAATGCCAGGGTAATCTCACCCACAAGCCTTCAGCAGGGACTTCACCCACAAGCCTTGAGGACGGAGGCTGTCCCCTGTAATGCCAGGGTAATCTCACCCACAAGCCTTGAGCACGGAGGCGGTCCCCTGTAACGGCAGGGTAATCTCACCCACAAACCTTCAGCACGGAGGCGGTCCCCGGTAATCCCTGGGTAATCTCACCCACAAGCCTTCAGCAGGGACTTCACCCACAAGCCTTCAGCACTGAGGCAGTCCCCTGTAACCCCAGGGTAATCTCACACACAAGCATTCAGCAGGGACTTAACCAACAAGCCTTCAGCACTGAGGCAGTCACCTGTAACCCCAGGGTAATCTTACCCACAAACCTTTGGTAATCTCACGCACAAGCCTTCAGCACGGGGGCGGTCCCCTGTAAGGCCAGGGTAATCTCACCCACAAACCTTCAGCACGGAGGCGGTCACCTGTAAGGCCAGGGCAATCTCACCCACAAGCCTTCAGCACGGAGGCGGTCCCCTGTAACGCCAGGGTAATCTCACCCACAAGCCTTCAGCACGGAGGCGGTCCCCTGTAACCCCAGGGTAATCTCACCCACAAGCCTTCAGCACGGAGGCGGTCCCCTGTAACCCCAGGGTAATCTCACCCACAAGCCATCAGCACGGAGGCGGTCCCCTGTAACCCCAGGGTAATCTCACCCACAAGCCTTCAGCAAGGGGGCGGTCCCCTGTAAGGCCAGGGTAATCTCACCCACAAACCTTCAGCACGGAGGCGGTCCCCTGTAAGGCCAGGGTAATCTCACCCACAAGCCTTCAGCACGGAGGCGGTCCCCTGTAACGCCAGGGTAATCTCACCCACAAACCTTCAGCACGGAGGCGGTCCCCGGTAACGCCAGGGTAATCTCACCCACAAGCCTTCAGCACGGAGGCGGTCCCCTGTAAGGCCAGGGTAATCTCACCCACAAGCCTTCAGCAAGGAGGCTGTTCCCTGTAACCCCAGGGTAATCTCACCCACAAACCTTAAGCACGGAGGCGGTCCCTGTAACACCAGGCTAATCTCACCAACAAACCTTCAGCACAGAGGCACCCCCTGTACCCCAGGGTAATCTCACCCACAAGCCTTCAGCACGGAGGCGGTCCCCTGTAACCGCAGAGTAATCTCAACCACAAGCATTCAGCACGGAGGTCCCCTGTAACGCCAGGGTAATCTCACCCACAAGCCTTCAGAACGGAGGCAGTCCCCTGTAACGCCAGGGTAATCTCACACGCAAGCCTTCAGCACGGAGGTCCCCTGTACGCCAGGGTAATCTTACCCACAAGCCCTCAGCACGTAGACAGTCCCCTGTAACACCAGGGTAATCTCACCCACAAGCCTTCAGCACGGAGGTCCCCTATAACGCCAGGGTAATCTCACCCACAAGCCTTCAGCACGGAGGCAGTCCTCTGTAACGCAAGGGTAATCTCACCCACAAGCCTTCAGCATGGAGGCGGTCCCCTGTAACACCAGGGTAATCTCACCCACAAGCCTTCAGCATGGAGTTCCCATGTAAAGCCAGGGTAATCTCACCCACAAGCCTTCAGCACGGAGGCGGTCCCCTGTAACCCCAGGGTAATGTCACCCACAAGCCTTCAGCATGGAGGCAGTACCCTGTAACGCCAGGGTAATCTCACCAACAAGCCTTCAGCACGGAGGTGGTCCCCTGTAACACCAGGGTAATCTCACCCACAAGCCTTCAGCACGGAGGCGGTCCCCTGTAATGCCAGGGTAATCTCACCCACAAGCCTTCAGCACAGAGGCGGTCCCCTGTAACGCCAGGGTAATCTCACCCACAAGCCTTCAGCACAGAGGCGGCCCTTGTAACCCCAGGGTAATCTCACCCACAAGCCTTCAGCAGGGACTTCACCCACAAACCTTCAGCACGGAGGCAGTCCCCTGTAACACCAGGGTAATCTCACCCACAAGCCTTAGCACGGAGGCGGTCCCCTGTAACGCCAGGGTAATCTCACCCACAAGCCTTAGCACGGAGGCGGCCCCCTGTAACGCCAGGGTAATCTCACCCACAAGCCTTAGCACGGAGGTGGTCCCCTGTAACGCCAGGGTAATCTCACCCACAAGCCTTAGCACGGAGGCGGTCCCCTGTAACGCCAGGGTAATCTCACCCACAAGCCTTCAGCATGGAGGCGGTCCCCTGTAACACCAGCGTAATCTCACCCACAAGCCTTCAGCATGGAGGCGGTCCCTTGCAACCCCAGGGTAATCTCACCCACAAACCTTCAGCACGGAGGCGGTCCCCGGTAACACCAGGGTAATCTCACGCACAAGCCTTCAGCATGGAGACGGTCCCCTGTAACACCAGGGTAATCTCACCCACAAACCTTCAGCACGGAGGCGGTCCCCTGTAACCGCAGGGTAATCTCACCCACAAGCCTTCAGCACTGAGGCAGTCCCCTGTAATCACAGGGTAATCTCACCCAAAATTCTTCAGCAGGGACTTCACCCACAAGCCTTCAGCACCGAGGCAGTCCCCTGTAACCCCAGGGTAATCTCACCCATAAGCCTTCTGCACGGAGGCGGTCCCCTGTAACGCCAGGGTAATCTCACCCATAAACCTTCTGCATGAGGCGGTCCACTGTAACGCCAGGGTAATCTCACCCACAAGCCTTCAGCACGGAGGCAGTCACCTGTAACCCCAGGGTAATCTCACCCACAAGTCTTCAGCACTGAGGCATTCCCCTGTAATCCCTGGATAATCTCACCCACAAGCCTTCAGCAGGGACTTCACCCACAAGCCTTCCGCACTGAGGCAGTCCCCTGTAACCCCAGGGTAATCTCACACACAAGCATTCAGCAGGGAATTAACCAACAAGCCTTCAGCACTGAGGCAGTCACCTGTAACCCCAGGGTAATCTTACCCACAAACCTTTGGTAATCTCACGCACAAGCCTTCAGCAGGGAGGCAGTCCCCTGTAACACTAGGGTAATCTCCCCCACACGCCTTCAGCACGGAGACGGTCCCCTGTAACCACAGGGTAATCTCACCCACAAGCCTTCAGCACCGATGCAGTCCCCTGTAACACCAGGGTAATCTCACCCACAAGCCTTGAGCACAGAGGCAGTCCCGTGTAACGCCAGGGTAATCTCACCCACAAGCCTTCAGCACGGAGGCGGTCCCCTGTAATGCCAGCGTAATCTCACCCACAAGCCTTCAGCACGGAGGCGGTCCCCTGTAATGCCAGGGTAATCTCACAAACAAACCTTCAGCAAGGAGGCGATCCCCGGTAACGCCAGAGTAATCTCACTCACAGGCCTTCAGCAGGGACTTCATCCACAAGTGTTCAGCACCGAAGCAGTACCTTGTAACCCCAGGGTAATCTCACCCACAAGCCTTCAGCACGGAGGCGGTCCCCGGTGATGCCAGGGTAATCTCACCCACAAGCCTTCAGCATGGAGGCGGTCCCCTGTAACACCAGGGTAATCTCACCCACAAGCCTTCAGCATGGAGGCGGTCCCCTGTAACGCCAGGGTAATCTCACCCACAAGCCTTCAGAACGGAGGCAGTCCCCTCTAACCCCAGGGTAATCTCAACCACAAGCCTTCAGAAATGAGGCGGTCCCCTGTAATCCCAGGGTAATCTCACCCACAAGCTTTCAATAGGGACTTCACCCACAAGCCTTCAGCACCGAGGCAATACCCTGTAACCCCAGGGTAATCTCACCCACAAGCCTTCAGCACGGAGACGGTCCCCTGTAACGCCAGGGTAATCTCACCCACAAGCCTTCAGCATGGAGGTGGTCCCCTGTAATGCCAGGGTAATCTCAGCCACAAGCCTTCAGCACGGAGGCGGTCCCCTGTAACCCAAGGGTAATCTCACCCACAAGCCTTCAGCACTGAGGCAGTCCCTGCAATCCCAGGGTAATCTCACCCATAAACCTTCATCAGGGACTTCACAGACAAGCCTTCAGCACAGAGGCAATCCCCTGTAACCCCAGGGTAATCTCACACACAAGCCTTCTGTAATCTCACCCACAAGCCTTCAGCAGGGAGGTAGTCCCCTGTAACACCAGGGTAATCTCACCCACAAGCCTTCAGCAGGGACTTCACCCACAAGCCTTCAGCACAGAGGCAGTCACCTGTAACCCCAGTGTAATATCACCCAAAAACCTTTGGTACTATAACCCACAAGCCTTCAGCAGGGAGGCAGGCCCCTGTAACACCAGGGTAATCTCACCCACAAGCCTTCAGCATGGAGTCGGTATCCTGTAACCGGAGGGTAATCTCACCCACAAGCCTTGAGCACAGAGGCAGACCCCTGTAACGCCAGGGTAATCTCACCCACCAGCCTTGAGCACGGAGGCGGTCCCCTATAACACCAGGGTAATCTCACCCACAAGCCTTCTGCAAGAGGCGGTCCCCTGTAACGCCAGGGTACTCTCACCCACACGCCTTCAGCACTGAGGTAGTCCCCTGTAACCCCAGGGTAATCTGACCCACAAGCCTTCTGCACGGAGGTGGTCCCCTCTAATGCCAGGGTAATCTCACCCACAAGCCTTCAGCACCGAGGCAGTCCCCTGTAACGCCAGGGTAATCTCACCCAGAAGCCTTCAGCAAGGAGGCAGTTCCCTGTAACCCCAGGGTAATCTCACCCACAAGCGTTCAGCAGGGACTTTACCCACTAACCTTCAGCATGGAGGCGGTCCCCTGTAATGCCAGGGAAATCTCACCCACAAGCCTTCGGCACGGAGGTGGTCCCCTGTAATGCCACGCTAATCTCACCCACAAGCCTTCAGCATTTAGGCGGTTCCCTGTAACCCCAGGGTAATCTCACCCACAAGCCTTCAGCACTGAGGCAGTCCCCTGTAATCCTAGGGTAATCTCACCCACAAGCCTTCAGCACTGAGGCGGTCCCCTGTAACCCCAGGGTAATCTCACCCACAAGCCTTCAGCAGGGACTTCACCCACAAGCCTTCAGCATGGAGGCGGTCCCCTGTAATGCCAGGGTAATCTCACCCACAAACCTTCAGCACGGAGGCGGTCCCCTGTAACGCCAGGGTAATCTCACCCTCAAGCCTTCAGCACAGAGGCGGTTCCCTGTACCACCAGGGTAATCTCACCCACAAGCCTTCAGCACTGAGGCAGTCCCCTGTAACTCCAGGGTAATCTCACCCACAAGCCTTCAGCACGGAGGTGGTCCCCTGTAACGCCAGGGTAATCTCACCCACAAGCCTTGAGCACGGAGGTGGTCCCCTGTAACACCAGTGTAATCTCACCCACAAGCATTCCGCACGGAGGTGGTTCCCTATAACGCCAAGGTAATCTCACCCACAATCCTTCAGCACCGAGGCAGTCCCAAGTAACCCCAGGGTAATCTCACCCACAAGCCTTCAGCACAGAGGCGGTCCCCTGTAACCACAGGGTAATCTCACCCACAAGCCTTCAGCACTGAGGCAGTCACCTGTAACCCCAGGGTGATCTCACCCACAAGCCTTCAGCACAGAGGCGGTCCCCTGTAACGCCAGGGTAATCTCATCCACAAAACTTCAGCACAGAGGCGGTCCCCTGTAACGCCAGGGTAATCTCACCCACAAGCCTTCAGCACTGAGGCGGTCCCCTGTAACCCCAGGGTAATCTCACCCACAAGTCTTCAGCAGGGACTTCACACACAAGCCTTCAGCACGGAGGTGGTCCCCTGTAACACCAGGGTAATCCCACCCACAAACCTTCAGCACGTAGGCGGTCCCCTGTAACGCCAGGGTAATCTCACCCACAAGCCTTCAGCATGGAGGCGGTTCCCTGTAACGCCAGGGTAATCTCACCCACAACCCTTCAGCACCAAAGCAGTCCCCTGTAACCCCAGGGTAATCTCACCCACAAGCCTTCAGCACGGAGGAGGTCCCCTGTAACGCCAGGGTAATCTAACCCACAAGCCTTGAGCACAGAGGCGGTCCCCTGTAACACCAGGGTAATCTCACCCACAAGTATTCCGCACAGAGGTGGTCCCCTGTAACGCCAGGGTAATCTCACCACAATCCTTCAGCACAGAGGCAGTCTCAAGTAAAGCCAGGGTAATCTCACCCACAAGCCTTCAGCACGGAGGCGGTCCCCTGTAACGCCAGGGTAATCTCACCCACAAGCCTTCAGCACCGAGGCAGTCCCCTGTAACCCCAGGGTAATCTCACCCACAAACCTTCAGCACAGAGGCGGTCCCCTGTAACGCCAGAGTAATCTCACCCACCAGCCTGCAGCACGGAGGCGGTCCCCTGTAATGCCAGGGTGATCTCACCCACAAGCCTTCAGCACGGAGGTGGTCCCCTGTAACCCCAGGGTAATCTCACCCACAAGCCTTCAGCAGGGACTTCACCCACAAGCCTTGAGCACGGAGGTGGTCCCCTGTAACACCAGGGTAATCTCACCCACAAGCCTTCAGCACTTAGGCAGTCCCCTGTAACCCGAGGGTAATCTCACCCACAAGCCTTCAGCAAGGAGGCGGTCCCCTGTAATGCCAGTGTAATCTCATCCACAAGCCTTCTGCACAGAGGCGGTCCCCTGTAATGCCAGGGTAATCTCACCCACAATCCTTCAGCACGGAGGCGGTCCCTTGTAACGCCAGGGTAATCTCACCCACAAGCCTTGAGCACGGAGGCGGTCCACTGTAACACCAGGGTAATCTCACCCACAAGGCTTCAGCACAGAGGCAGTCCCCTGTAATCCCAGGGTAATCTCACCCACAAGCCTTCAGCACTGAGGCAGTCCCCTGTAACCCCAGGGTAATCTCACCCACAATCTTTCAGCACTGAGGCGGTCCCCCGTAACGCCAGGGTAATCTCACCCACAGGCCTTCAGCACTGAGGCAGTCCCCTGTAACCCCAAGGTAATCTCACCCACAAGCCTTCAGCATGGAGGCGGTCCCCTGTAATGCCAGGGTAATCTCACCCACAAGCCTTGAGCATGGAGGCGGTCCCCTGTAACGCCAGGGTAATCTCACCCACAAGCCTTCAGCATGGAGGCGGTTCCTGTAACCCCAGGGGAATCTCACCCACAAGCCTTCAGCAGGGACTTCACCCACAAGCCTTCAGCACCGAGGCAGTCACCTGTAACCCCAGGGTAATTTTACCCACAAACCTTTGGTAATCTCACGCACAAGCCTTCAGCACGGAGGCGGTCCCCTGTAACACCAGGGTAATCTCACCCACAAGCCTTCAGCACGAGGCGGTCCCCTGTAACGCCAGGGTAATCTCACCCACAAACCTTCAGCACGGAGGGAGTCCCCTGTAACTCCAGGGTAATCTCACCCACAAGCCTTCAGCAGGGACTTCACCCACAAGCCTTCAGCATGGAGGCGGTCCCCTGTAACACCAGGGTAATCTCAGCCACAAGCCTTGAGCGCGGAGGTGGTCCCCTGTAACACCAGGGTAATCTCACCCACAAACCTTCAGCGCGGAGGCTGTCCCCTGTAACCCCAGGGTAATCTCACCCACAAGCCTTCAACACGGAGGCGGGCCCCTGTAACGCCAGGGTAATCTCACCCACAAGCCTTCTGCATGGAGGCGGTCCCATGTAATCCCTGGGTAATCTCACCCACAAACCTTCAGCAGGGACTTCACCCTCAAGCCTTCAGCACCGAGGCAGTCACCTGTAACCCCAGGGTAATCTTACCCACAAACCTTTGGTAATCTCACGCACAAGCCTTCATCAGGGAGGCAGTCCCCTGTAACACCAGGGTAATCTCCCCCACACGCCTTCAGCACGGAGGCGGTCCCCTGTAACCTCAGGGTAATCTCACCCACAAGCCTTCAGCACCGATGCAGTCCCCTGTAACCCCAGGGTAATCTCACCCACAAGCCTTGAGCACAGAGGCAGTCCCCTGTAACGCCAGGGTAATCTCACCCACAAGCCTTCAGCACAGAGGCGGTCCCCTGTAATGCCAGTGTAATCTCACCCACAAGCCTTCAGCACGGAGGCGGTCCCCTGTAATGCCAGGGTAATCTCACAAACAAACCTTCAGCAAGGAGGCGATCCCCGGTAACGCCAGAGTAATCTCACCCACAAGCCTTCAGCAGGGACTTCATCCACAAGCCTTCAGCACCGAGGCAGTACCTTGTAACCCCAGGGTAATCTCACCCACAAGCCTTCAGCATGGAGGCGGTCTCCGGTGACGCCAGGGTAATCTCACCCACAAGCCTTCAGCATGGAGGCGGTCCCCTGTAACACCAGGGTAATCTCACCCACAAGCCTTCAGCATGGAGGCAGTCCCCTGTAACGCCAGGGTAATCTCACCCACAAGCCTTCAGAACGGAGGCAGTCCCCTGTAACCCCAGGGTAATCTCAACCACAAGCACTCATAAATGAGGCGGTTCCCTGTAATCACAGGGTAATCTCACCCACAAGCCTTCAGCAGGGACTTCACCCACAAGCCTTCAGCACCGAGGCAATACCCTGTAACCCCAGGGTAATCTCACCCACAAGCCTTCAGCACGGAGGCGGTCCCCTGTAACGCCAGGGTAATCTCACCCACAAGCCTTCAGCATGGAGGCGGTCCCCTGTAACGCCAGGGTAATCTCACCCACAAGCCTTCAGCACGGAGGCGGTCCCCTGTAACCCAAGGGTAATCTCACCCACAAGCCTTCAGCACTGAGGCAGTCCCCTGCAATCCCAGGGTAATCTTACCCATAAACCTTCAGCAGGGACTTCACAGACAAGCCTTCAGCACAGAGGCAGTCCCCTGTAACCGCAGGGTAATCTCACACACAAGCCTTCTGTAATCTCACCTACAAGCCTTCAGCAGGGAGGTAGTCCCCTGTAACACCAGGGTAATCTCACCCACAAGCCTTCAGCAGGGACTTCACCCAAAAGCCTTCAGCACAGAGGCAGTCACCTGTAACCCCAGTGTAATCTTACCCACAGACCTTTGGTACTATCACCCACAAGCCTTCAGTAGGGAGGCAGGCCCCTGTAACACCAGGGTAATGTCACCCACAAGCCTTCAGCATGGAGTCGGTATCCTGTAACCGGAGGGTAACTCACCCACAAGCCTTGAGCACAGAGGCAGACCCCTGTAACGCCAGGGTAATCTCACCCACCAGCCTTGAGCACGGAGGCGGTCCCCTATAACACCAGGGTAATCTCACCCACAAGCCTTCTGCAAGAGGCGGTCCACTGTAACGCCAGGGTACTCTCACCCACATGCCTTCAGCACTGAGGCAGTCCCCTGTAACCCCAGGGTAATCTGACCCACAAACCTTCTGCACGGAGGTGGTCCCCTGTAATGCCAGGGTAATCTCACCCACAAGCCTTCAGCACCGACGCAGTCCCCTGTAACGCCAGGGTAATCTCACCCAGAAGCCTTCAGCAAGGAGGCAGTTCCCTGTAACCCCAGGGTACTCTCACCCACAAGCGTTCAGCAGGGACTTTACCCACAAACCTTCAGCATGGAGACGGTCCCCTGTAGCGCCAGGGTAATCTCACCCACAAGCCTTCAGCACGGAGGTGGTCCCCTGTAATGCCAGGCTAATCTCACCCACAAGCCTTCAGCATTTAGGCGGTTCCCTGTAACCCCAGGGTAATCTCACCCACAAGCCTTCAGCACTGAGGCAGTCCCCTGTAATCCCAGGGTAATCTCACCCACAAGGCTTCAGCACTGAGGCGGTCCCCTGTAACCCCAGGGTAATCTCACCCACAAGCCTTCAGCAGGGACTTCACCCACAAGCCTTCAGCATGGAGGTGGTCCCCTGTAATGCCAGGGTAATCTCACCCACAAACCTTCAGCACGGAGGCGGTCCCCTGTAATGCCAGGGTAATGTCATCCACAAGCCTTCAGCACAGAGGCGGTTCCCTGTACCGCCAGGGTAATGTCACCCACAAGCCTTCAGTACTGAGGCAGTCCCCTGTAACTCCAGGTTAATCTCACCCACAAGCCTTCAGCATGGAGGCAGTCCCCTGTAACGCCAGGGTAATCTCACCCACAAGCCTTCACCATGGAGGCAGTCCCCTGTAACACCAGTGTAATCTCACCCACAAGCATTCCGCACGGAGGTGGTTCCCTCTAACGCCAAGGTAATCTCACCCACAATCCTTCAGCACCGATGCAGTCCCAAGTAACCCCAGGGTAATCTCACCCACAAGCCTTCAGCACGGAGGCGGTCCCCTGTAACCTCAGGGTAATCTCACCCACAAGCCTTCAGCACTGAGGCAGTCCCCTGTAACCCCAGGGTAATCTCACCCACAAGCCTTCAGCAGGTAGGCGGTCCCCTGTAACGCCAGGGTAAACTCACCCACAAGACTTCAGCACGGAGGCGGTCCCCGGTAACGCCAGGGTAATCTCACCCACAAGCCTTCAGCACGGAGGCGGTGCCCTGTAACGCCAGGGTAATCTCACCCACAAACCTTCAGCACGGAGGCGGTCCCCTGTAACGCCAGGGTAATCTCACCCACAAACCTTCAGCACGGAGGCGGTCCCCTGTAATGCCAGGGTAATCTCACCCACAAGCCTTCAGCAAGGAGGCTGTTCCCTGTAACCCCAGGGTAATCTCACCCACAAACCTTAAGCACGGAGGCGGTCCCTGTAACGCCAGGCTAATCTCACCAACAAACCTTCAGCACAGAGGCACCCCCTGTACCCCAGGGTAATCTCACCCACAAGCCTTCAGCACGGAGGCGGTCCCCTGTAACCGCAGAGTAATCTCACCCACAAGCATTCAGCACGGAGGTCCCCTGTAACGCCAGGGTAATCTCACCCACAAGCCTTCAGAACGGAGGCAGTCCCCTGTAACGCCAGGGTAATCTCACACACAAGCCTTCAGCACGGAGGTCCCCTGTACGCCAGGGTAATCTTACCCACAAGCCCTCAGCACGGAGACAGTCCCCTGTAACACCAGGGTAATCTCACCCACAAGCCTTCAGCACGGAGGTCCCCTGTAACGCCAGGGTAATCTCACCCACAAGCCTTCGGCACGGGGCAGTCCTCTGTAACGCAAGGGTAATCTCACCCACAAGCCTTCAGCATGGAGGCGGTCCCCTGTAACACCAGGGTAATCTCACCCACAAGCCTTCAGCATGGAGTTCCCATGTAAAGCCAGGGTAATCTCACCCACAAGCCTTCAGCATGGAGGCGGTCCCCTGTAACCCCAGGGTAATGTCACCCACAAGCCTTCAGCATGGAGGCAGTACCCTGTAACGCCAGGGTAATCTCACCAACAAGCCTTCAGCACGGAGGTGGTCCCCTGTAACACAAGGGTAATCTCACCCACAAGCCTTCAGCACGGAGGCGGTCCCCTGTAATGCCAGGGTAGTCTCACCCACAAGCCTTCAGCACGGAGGCGGTCCCCTGTAACGCCAGGGTAATCTCACCCACAAGCCTTCAGCACAGAGGCGGCCCCTGTAACCCCAGGGTAATCTCACCCACAAGCCTTCAGTAGGGACTTCACCCACAAACCTTCAGCACAGAGGCTGTCCCCTGTAATGCCAGGGTAATCTCACTCACAAGCCTTCAGCATGGAGGCGCTCCCCTGTAACACCAGGGTAATCTCACCCACAAGCCTTAGCACGGAGGCGGTCCCCTGTAACACCAGGGTAATCTCACCCACAAGCCTTAGCACGGAGGCGGTCCCCTGTAACGCCAGGGGAATCTCACCCACAAGCCTTAGCACGGAGGCGGTCCCCTGTAACGCCAGGGTAATCTCACCCACAAGCCTTAGCACGGAGGCGGTCCCCTGTAACGCCAGGGTAATCTCACCCACAAGCCTTAGCACGGAGGCGGTCCCCTGTAACGCCAGCGTAATCTCACCCACAAGCCTTCAGCATGGAGGCGGTCCCCTGTAACACCAGCGTAATCTCACCCACAATCCTTCAGCATGGAGGCGGTCCCTTGCAACCCCAGGGTAATCTCACCCACAAACCTTCAGCACGGAGGCGGTCCCCGGTAACACCAGGGTAATCTCACGCACAAGCCTTCAGCATGGAGACGGTCCCCTGTAACACCAGGGTAATCTCACCCACAAACCTTCAGCACGGAGGCGGTCCCCTGTAACCCCAGGGTAATCTCACCCACAAGCCTTCAGCACTGAGGCAGTCCCCTGTAATCACAGGGTAATCTCACCCAAAATTCTTCAGCAGGGACTTCACCCACAAGCCTTCAGCACCGAGGCAGTCCCCTGTAACCCCAGGGTTATCTCACCCATAAGCCTTCTGCACGGAGGCGGTCCCCTGTAACGCCAGGGTAATCTCACCCATAAGCCTTCTGCATGGAGGCGGTCCACTGTAACGCCAGGGTAATCTCACCCACAAGCCTTCAGCACGGAGGCGGTCACCTGTAACCCCAGGGTAATCTCACCCACAAGTCTTCAGCACTGAGGCATTCCCCTGTATTCCCTGGATAATCTCACCCACAAGCCTTCAGCAGGGACTTCACCCACAAGCCTTCCGCACTGAGGCAGTCCCCTGTAACCCCAGGGTAATCTCACACACAAGCATTCAGCAGGGACTTCACCCACAAGCCTTCAGCACTGAGGCAGTCCCCTGTAACCCCAGGGTAATCTCACACACAAGCATTCAGCAGGGACCTAACCAACAAGCCTTCAGCACTGAGGCAGTCACTTGTAACCCCAGGGTAATCTTACCCACAAACCTTTGGTAATCTCACGCACAAGCCTTCAGCAGGGAGGCAGTCCCCTGTAACACCAGGGTAATCTCCCCCACACGCCTTCAGCACGGAGGCGGTCCCCTGTAACCACAGGGTAATCTCACCCACAAGCCTTCAGCACCGAGGCAGTCCCCTGTAACCCCAGGGTTATCTCACCCATAAGCCTTCTGCACGGAGGGGGTCCCCTGTAACGCCAGGGTAATCTCACCCATAAGCCTTCTGCATGGAGGCGGTCCACTGTAACGCCAGGGTAATCTCACCCACAAGCCTTCAGCACGGAGGCGGTCACCTGTAACCCCAGGGTAATCTCACCCACAAGTCTTCAGCACTGAGGCATTCCCCTGTAATCCCTGGATAATCTCACCCACAAGCCTTCAGCAGGGACTTCACCCACAAGCCTTCCGCACTGAGGCAGTCCCCTGTAACCCCAGGGTAATCTCACACACAAGCATTCAGCAGGGACTTCACCCACAAGCCTTCATCACTGAGGCAGTCCCCTGTTACCCCAGGGTAATCTCACACACAAGCATTCAGCAGGGATTTAACCAACAAGCCTTCAGCACTGAGGCAGTCACTTGTAACCCCAGGGTAATCTTACCCACAAACCTTTGGTAATCTCACGCACAAGCCTTCAGCAGGGAGGCAGTCCCCTGTAACCACAGGGTAATCTCACCCACAAGCCTTCAGCACCGATGCAGTCCCCTGTAACACCAGGGTAATCTCACCCACAAGCCTTGAGCACAGAGGCAGTCCCCTGTAACGCCAGGGTAATCTCACCAACAAGCCTTCAGCACGGAGGTGGTCCCCGGTGATGCCAGGGTAATCTCACCCACAAGCCTTCAGCATGGAGGCGGTCCCCTGTAACACCAGGGTAATCTCACAAACAAACCTTCAGCAAAGAGGCGATCCCCTGTAACGCCAGGGTAATCTCACCCACAAGCCTTCAGAACGGAGGCAGTCCCCTCTAACCCCAGGGTAATCTCAACCACAAGCCTTCAGAAATGCGGCGGTCCCCTGTAATCCCAGGGTAATCTCACCCACAAGCCTTCAGCAGGGACTTCACCCACAAACCTTCAGCACTGAGGCAATACCCTGTAACCCCAGGGTAATCTCACCCACAAGCCTTCAGCACGGAGGCGGTCCCCTGTAACGCCAGGGTAATCTCACCCACAAGCCTTCAGCATGGAGGCGGTCCCCTGTAATGCCAGGGTAATCTCACCCACAAGCCTTCAGCACGGAGGCGGTCCCCTGTAACCCAAGGGTAATCTCACCCACAAGCCTTCAGTACTGAGGCAGTCCCTGAAATCCCAGGGTAATCTCACCCATAAACCTTCAGCAGGGACTTCACAGACAAGCCTTCAGCACAGAGGCAATCCCCTGTAACCCCAGGGTAATCTCACACACAAGCCTTCTGTAATCTCACCCACAAGCCTTCAGCAGGGAGGTAGTCCCCTGTAACACCAGGGTAATCTCACCCACAAGCCTTCAGCAGGGACTTCACCCACAAGCCTTCAGCACAGAGGCAGTCACCTGTAACCCCAGTGTAATCTCACCCAAAAACCTTTGGTACTATAACCCACAAGCCTTCAGCAGGGAGGCAGGCCCCTGTAACACCAGGGTAATCTCACCCACAAGCCTTCAGCATGCAGTCGGTATCCTGTAACCGGAGGGTAATCTCACCCACAAGCCTTGAGCACAGAGGCAGACCCCTGTAACGCCAGGGTAATTTCACCCACCAGCCTTGAGCACGGAGGCGGTCCCCTATAACACCAGGGTAATCTCACCCACAAGCCTTCTGCAAGAGGCGGTCCCCTGTAATGCCAGGGTACTCTCACCCACACGCCTTCAGCACTGAGGCAGTCCCCTGTAACCCCAGGGTAATCTGACCCACAAGCCTTCTGCACGGAGGTGGTCCCCTCTAATGCCAGGGTAATCTCACCCACAAGCCTTCAGCACCGAGGCAGTCCCCTGTAACGCCAGGGTAATCTCACCCAGAAGCCTTCAGCAAGGAGGCAGTTCCCTGTAACCCCAGGGTAATCTCACCCACAAGCGTTCAGCAGGGACTTTACCCACAAACCTTCAGCATGGAGGCGGTCCCCTGTAACGCCAGGGTAATCTCACCCACAAGCCTTTGGCACGGAGGTGGTCCCCTGTAATGCCAGGCTAATCTCACCCACAAGCCTTCAGCAGGGACTTCACCCACAAGCCTTCAGCATGGAGGCGGTCCCCTGTAATGCCAGGGTAATCTCACCCACAAGCCTTCAGCACGGAGGCGGTCCCCTGTAACGCCAGGGTAATCTCACCCACAAGCCTTCAGCACAGAGGCGGTTCCCTGTACCACCAGGGTAATCTCACCCACAAGCCTTCAGCACTGAGGCAGTCCCCTGTAACTCCAGGGTAATCTCACCCACAAGCATTCCGCACGGAGGTGGTTCCCTATAACGCCAAGGTAATCTCACCCACAATCCTTCAGCACCGAGGCAGTCCCAAGTAACCCCAGGGTAATCTCACCCACAAGCCTTCAGCACAGAGGCGGTCCCCTGTAACCACAGGGTAATCTCACCCACAAGCCTTCAGCACTGAGGCAGTCACCTGTAACCCCAGGGTTATCTCACCCACAAGCCTTCAGCACAGAGGCGGTCCCCTGTAACGCCAGGGTAATCTCATCCACAAAACTTCAGCACGGAGGCGGTCCCCTGTAACGCCAGGGTAATCTCACCCACAAGCCTTCAGCACTGAGGCGGTCCCCTGTAACCCCAGGGTAATCTCACCCACAAGTCTTCAGCAGGGACTTCACACACAAGCCTTCAGCACGGAGGCGGTCCCCTGTAACACCAGGGTAATCCCACCCACAAACCTTCAGCACGCAGTCGGTCCCCTGTAACGCCAGGGTAATCTCACCCACAAGCCTTCAGCATGGAGGCGGTTCCCTGTAACGCCAGGGTAATCTCACCCACAACCCTTCTGCACCGAAGCAGTCCCCTGTAACCCCAGGGTAATCTCACCCACAAGCCTTCAGCACGGAGGAGGTCCCCTGTAAGGCCAGGGTAATCTAACCCACAAGCCTTGAGCACAGAGGCGGTCCCCTGTAACACCAGGGTAATCTCACCCACAAGTATTCCGCACGGAGGTGGTCCCCTGTAACGCCAGGGTAATCTCACCACAATCCTTCAGCACAGAGGCAGTCCCAAGTAAAGCCAGGGTAATCTCACCCACAAGCCTTCAGCACGGAGGCGGTCCCCTGTAACGCCAGGGTAATCTCACCCACAAGCCTTCAGCACCGAGGCAGTCCCCTGTAACCCCAGGGTAATCTCACCCACAAACCTTCAGCACAGAGGCGGTCCCCTGTTACGCCAGAGTAATCTCACCCACCAGCCTGCAGCACGGAGGCGGTCCCATGTAATGCCAGGGTGATCTCACCCACAAGCCTGCAGCACGGAGGCGGTCCCCTGTAATCCCAGGGTAATCTCACCCACAAGCCTTCAGCAGGGACTTCACCCACAAACCTTCAGCACTGAGGCAATACCCTGTAACCCCAGGGTAATCTCACCCACAAGCCTTCAGCACGGAGGCGGTCCCCTGTAACGCCAGGGTAATCTCACCCACAAGCCTTCAGCATGGAGGCGGTCCCCTGTAATGCCAGGGTAATCTCACCCACAAGCCTTCAGCACGGAGGCGGTCCCCTGTAACCCAAGGGTAATCTCACCCACAAGCCTTCAGTACTGAGGCAGTCCCTGCAATCCTAGGGTAATCTCACCCATAAACCTTCAGCAGGGACTTCACAGACAAGCCTTCAGCACAGAGGCAATCCCCTGTAACCCCAGGGTAATCTCACACACAAGCCTTCTGTAATCTCACCCACAAGCCTTCAGCAGGGAGGTAGTCCCCTGTAACACCAGGGTAATCTCACCCACAAGCCTTCAGCAGGGACTTCACCCACAAGCCTTCAGCACAGAGGCAGTCACCTGTAACCCCAGTGTAATCTCACCCAAAAACCTTTGGTACTATAACCCACAAGCCTTCAGCAGGGAGGCAGGCCCCTGTAACACCAGGGTAATCTCACCCACAAGCCTTCAGCATGCAGTCGGTATCCTGTAACCGGAGGGTAATCTCACCCACAAGCCTTGAGCACAGAGGCAGACCCTTGTAACGCCAGGGTAATCTCACCCACCAGCCTTGAGCACGGAGGCGGTCCCCTATAACACCAGGGTAATCTCACCCACAAGCCTTCTGCAAGAGGCGGTCCCCTGTAACGCCAGGGTACTCTCACCCACACGCCTTCAGCACTGAGGCAGTCCCCTGTAACCCCAGGGTAATCTGACCCACAAGCCTTCTGCACGGAGGTGGTCCCCTCTAATGCCAGGGTAATCTCACCCACAAGCCTTCAGCACCGAGGCAGTCCCCTGTAACGCCAGGGTAATCTCACCCAGAAGCCTTCAGCAAGGAGGCAGTTCCCTGTAACCCCAGGGTAATCTCACCCACAAGCGTTCAGCAGGGACTTTACCCACAAACCTTCAGCATGGAGGCGGTCCCCTGTAACGCCAGGGTAATCTCACCCACAAGCCTTCGGCACGGAGGTGGTCCCCTGTAATGCCAGGCTAATCTCACCCACAAGCCTTCAGCAGGGACTTCACCCACAAGCCTTCAGCATGGAGGCGGTCCCCTGTAATGCCAGGGTAATCTCACCCACAAGCCTTCAGCACGGAGGCGGTCCCCTGTAACGGCAGGGTAATCTCACCCACAAGCCTTCAGCACAGAGGCGGTTCCCTGTACCACCAGGGTAATCTCACCCACAAGCCTTCAGCACTGAGGCAGTCCCCTGTAACTCCAGGGTAATCTCACCCACAAGCATTCCGCACGGAGGTGGTTCCCTATAACGCCAAGGTAATCTCACCCACAATCCTTCAGCACCGAGGCAGTCCCAAGTAACCCCAGGGTAATCTCACCCACAAGCCTTCAGCACAGAGGCGGTCCCCTGTAACCACAGGGTAATCTCACCCACAAGCCTTCAGCACTGAGGCAGTCACCTGTAACCCCAGGGTTATCTCACCCACAAGCCTTCAGCACAGAGGCGGTCCCCTGTAACGCCAGGGTAATCTCATCCACAAAACTTCAGCACGGAGGCGGTCCCCTGTAACGCCAGGGTAATCTCACCCACAAGCCTTCAGCACTGAGGCGGTCCCCTGTAACCCCAGGGTAATCTCACCCACAAGCCTTCAGCAGGGACTTCACCCACAAGCCTTCAGCACGGAGGCGGTCCCCTGTAACACCAGGGTAATCCCACCCACAAACCTTCAGCACGTAGTCGGTCCCCTGTAACGCCAGGGTAATCTCACCCACAAGCCTTCAGCATGGAGGCGGTTCCCTGTAACGCCAGGGTAATCTCACCCACAACCCTTCTGCAACGAAGCAGTCCCCTGTAACCCCAGGGTAATCTCACCCACAAGCCTTCAGCACGGAGGAGGTCCCCTGTAAGGCCAGGGTAATCTAACCCACAAGCCTTGAGCACAGAGGCGGTCCCCTGTAACACCAGGGTAATCTCACCCACAAGTATTCCGCACGGAGGTGGTCCCCTGTAACGCCAGGGTAATCTCACCACAATCCTTCAGCACAGAGGCAGTCCCAAGTAAAGCCAGGGTAATCTCACCCACAAGCCTTCAGCACGGAGGCGGTCCCCTGTAACGCCAGGGTAATCTCACCCACAAGCCTTCAGCACCGAGGCAGTCCCCTGTAACCCCAGGGTAATCTCACCCACAAACCTTCAGCACAGAGGCGGTCCCCTGTTACGCCAGAGTAATCTCACCCACCAGCCTGCAGCACGGAGGCGGTCCCCTGTAATGCCAGGGTGATCTCACCCACAAGCCTTCAGCACGGAGGTGGTCCCCTGTAACCCCAGGGTAATCTCACCCACAAGCCTTCAGCAGGGACTTCACCCACAAGCCTTGAGCACGGAGGTGGTCCCCTGTAACACCAGGGTAATCTCACCCACAAGCCTTCAGCACTTAGGCAGTCCCCTGTAAACCCAGGGTAATCTCACCCACAAGCCTTCAGCATGGAGGCGGTCCCCTGTAATGCCAGTGTAATCTCATCCACAAGCCTTCCGCACAGAGGCGGTCCCCTGTAATGCCAGGGTAATCTCACCCACAAGCCTTCAGCATGGAGGCGGTCCCCTGTAACGCCAGGGTAAACTCACCCACAAGCCTTGAGCACGGAGGCGGTCCACTGTAACACTAGGGTAATCTCACCCACAAGGCTTCAGCACAGAGGCAGTCCCCTGTAATCCCAGGGTAATCTCACCCACAAGCCTTCAGCACTGAGGCAGTCCCCTGTAACCCCAGGGTAATCTCACCCACAATCTTTCAGCATGGAGGCGGTCCCCTGTAATGCCAGGGTAATCTCACCCACAAGCCTTGAGCATGGAGGCGGTCCCCTGTAACGCCAGGGTAATCTCACCCACAAGCCTTCAGCATGGAGGCGGTTCCTGTAACCCCAGGGGAATCTCACCCACAAGCCTTCAGCAGGGACTTCACCCACAAGCCTTCAGCACCGAGGCAGTCACCTGTAACCCCAGGGTAATCTTACCCACAAACCTTTGGTAATCTCACGCACAAGCCTTCAGCACGGAGGCGGTCCCCTATAACACCAGGGTAATCTCACCCACAAGCCTTCAGCACGGAGGCGGTCCCCTGTAACGCCAGGGTAATCTCACTCACAAGCCTTCAGCACGGAGGGAGTCCCCTGTAACCCCAGGGTAATCTCACCCACAAGCCTTCAGCAGGGACTTCACCCACAAGCCTTCAGCATGGAGGCGGTCCCCTGTAACACCAGGGTAATCTCACCCACAAGCCTTGAGTGCAGAGGTGGTCCCCTGTAACACCAGGGTAATCTCACCCACAAACCTTCAGCGCGGAGGCTGTCCCCTGTAACCCCAGGGTAATCTCACCCACAAGCCTTCAACACGGAGGCGGGCCCCTGTAACGCCAGGGTAATCTCACCCACAAGCCTTCTGCATGGAGGCGGTCCCCTGTAATCCCTGGGTAATCTCACCCACAAGCCTTCAGCAGGGACTTCACCCACAAGCCTTCAGCACCGAGGCAGTCACCTGTAACCCCAGGGTAATCTTACCCACAAACCTTTGGTAATCTCACGCACAAGCCTTCAGCAGGGAGGCAGTCCCCTGTAACACCAGGGTAATCTCCCCCACACGCCTTCAGCACGGAGGCGGTCCCCTGTAACCACAGGGTAATCTCACCCACAAGCCTTCAGCACCGATGCAGTCCCCTGTAACCCCAGGGTAATCTCACCCACAAGCCTTGAGCACAGAGGCAGTCCCCTGTAACGCCAGGGTAATCTCACCCACAAGCCCTCAGCACGGAGGCGGTCCCCTGTAATGCCAGTGTAATCTCACCCACAAGCCTTCAGCACGGAGGCGGTCCCCTGTAATGCCAGGGTAATCTCACAAACAAACCTTCAGCAAGGAGGCGATCCCCGGTAACGCCAGAGTAATCTCACCCAGAAGCCTTCAGCAGGGACTTCATCCACAAGCCTTCAGCACCGAGGCAGTACCTTGTAACCCCAGGGTAATCTCACCCACAAGCCTTCAGCATGGAGGCGGTCTCCGGTGACGCCAGGGTAATCTCACCCACAAGCCTTCAGCATGGAGGCGGTCCCCTGTAACACCAGGGTAATCTCACCCACAAGCCTTCAGCATGGAGGCGGTCCCATGTAACGTCAGGGTAATCTCACCCACAAGCCTTAAGAACGGAGGCAGTCCCCTGTAACCCCAGGGTAATCTCACCCACAAGCCCTCAGAAATTAGGCGGTTCCCTGTAATCACAGGGTAATCTCACCCACAAGCCTTCAGCAGGGACTTCACCCACAAGCCTTCAGCACCGAGGCAATACCCTGTAACCCCAGGGTAATCTCACCCACAAGCCTTCAGCACGGAGGCGGTCTCCTGTAACGCCAGGTTAATCTCACCCACAAGCCTTCAGCATGGAGGCGGTCCCCTGTAACGCCAGG
Organism: Ambystoma mexicanum; assembly: GCF_040938575.1. Lineage (NCBI taxonomy): Eukaryota > Metazoa > Chordata > Amphibia > Caudata > Ambystomatidae > Ambystoma > Ambystoma mexicanum. The sequence continues at coordinate 14,070,059 of NC_090931.1, read as the reverse complement.
GTAATCTCACCCACAAGCCTTCAGCACGGAGGCGGTCCCCTGTAACCCAAGGGTAATCTCACCCACAAGCCTTCAGCACTGAGGCAGTCCCCTGCAATCCCAGGGTAATCTTACCCATAAACCTTCAGCAGGGACTTCACAGACAAGCCTCCAGCACAGAGGCAGTCCCCTGTAACCGCAGGGTAATCTCACACACAAGCCTTCTGTAATCTCACCCACAAGCCTTCAGCAGGGAGGTAGTCCCCTGTAACACCAGGGTAATCTCACCCACAAGCCTTCAGCAGGGACTTCACCCACAAGCCTTCAGCACAGAGGCAGTCACCTGTAACCCCAGTGTAATCTCACCCACAGACCTTTGGTACTATCACCCACAAGCCTTCAGCAGGGAGGCAGGCCCCTGTAACACCAGGGTAATCTCACCCACAAGCCTTCAGCATGGAGTCGGTATCCTGTAACCGGAGGGAAATCTCACCCACAAGCCTTGAGCACAGAGGCAGACCCCTGTAACGCCAGGGTAATCTCACCCACCAGCCTTGAGCACGGAGGCGGTCCCCTATAACACCAGGGTAATCTCACCCACAAGCCTTCTGCAAGAGGCGGTCCCCTGTAACGCCAGGGTACTCTCACCCACACGCCTTCAGCACTGAGGCAGTCCCCTGTAACCCCAGGGTAATCTGACCCACAAGCCTTCTGCACGGAGGTGGTCCCCTGTAATGCCAGGGTAATCTCACCCACAAGCCTTCAGCACTGAGGCAGTCCCCTGTAACGCCAGGGTAATCTCACCCAGAAGCCTTCAGCAAGGAGGCAGTTCCCTGTAACCCCAGGGTAATCTCACCCACAAGCGTTCAGCAGGGACTTTACCCACAAACCTTCAGCATGGAGACGGTCCCCTGTAACGCCAGGGTAATCTCACCCACAAGCCATCAGCACGGAGGTGGTCCCCTGTAATGCCAGGCTAATCTCACCCACAAGCCTTCAGCATTTAGGCGGTTCCCTGTAACCCCAGGGTAATCTCACCCACAAGCCTTCAGCACTGAGGCAGTCCCCTGTAATCCCAGGGTAATCTCACCCACAAGGCTTCAGCACTGAGGCGGTCCCCTGTAACAACAGGGTAATCTCACCCACAAACCTTCAGCACGGAGGCGGTCCCCTGTAACGCCAGGGTAATCTCACCCACAAGCCTTCAGCACAGAGGCGGATCCCTGTACCGCCAGGGTAATCTCACCCACAAGCCTTCAGCACTGAGGCAGTCCCCTGTAACTCCAGGGTAATCTCACCCACAAGCCTTCAGCATGGAGGCAGTCCCCTGTAACGCCAGGGTAATCTCACCCACAAGCCTTCAGCATGGAGGCAGTCCCCTGTAACACCAGTGTAATCTCTCCCACAAGCATTCCGCACGGAGGTGGTTCCCTGTAACGCCAAGGTAATCTCACCCACAATCCTTCAGCACCGATGCAGTCCCAAGTAACCCCAGGGTAATCTCACCCACAAGCCTTCAGCACGGAGGCGGTCCCCTGTAACCTCAGGGTAATCTCACCCACAAGCCTTCAGCACTGAGGCAGTCCCCTGTAACCCCAGGGTAATCTCACCCACAAGCCTTCAGCAGGTAGGCGGTCCCCTGTAACGCCAGGGTAATCTCACCCACAAGACTTCAGCACGGAGGCGGTCCCCTGTAACCCCAGGGTAATCTCACCCACAAGCCTTCAGCACGGAGGCGGTCCCCTGTAACCTCAGGGTAATCTCACCCACAAGCCTTCAGCACTGAGGCGGTCCCCTGTAACCCCAGGGTAATCTCACCCACAAGCCTTCAGCACGGAGGCGGTCCCAAGTAACGCCAGGGTAATCTCACCCACAAGACTTCAGCACGGAGGCGGTCCCCTGTAATGCCAGGGTAATCTCACCCACAAGCCTTCAGCATGGAGGCGGTCCCCTGTAACCCCAGGGTAATCTCACCCACAAGCCTTCAGCAGGGACTTCACCCACAAGCCTTGAGGAAGGAGGCGGTCCCCTGTAATGCCAGGGTAATCTCACCCACAAGCCTTGAGCACGGAGGCGGTCCCCTGTAATGCCAGGGTAATCTCACCCACAAGCCTTGAGCACGGAGGCGGTCCCCTGTAACACCAGGGTAATCTCACCCACAAGCCTTCAGCACAGAGTCGGTCCCCTGTAACCCCAGGATAATCTCATCCACAAACATTCAGCACTGAGGCAGTCCCCTGTAACCTCAGGATAATCTCACCCACAAGCCTTCAGCAAGGAGGCGGTCCCCTGTAACCCCAGGGTAATCTCATCCACAAGTCTTCTGCACAGAGGCGGTCCCCTGTAACGCCAGGGTAATCCGACCCACAAGCCTTGAGCACGGAGGCGGTCGGTGTCCGGTAAAATGGTCGAAAATAAAAGATCGAATGACCATTTGATCGAAAGTCAAATGGTTGGGAAAAAAATGGTCGAATTTATTTATTTATTTATTTATATACTTTTTAGTTTTGTTTGGTAAAAAAAAAAAAAAATGACCATTTTTTCGACCATTTGACTCTCGATCAAATGGCATTCGATCATTTGGTTTTCGACCAAATGACCTACAACCGAGGCGGTCCCCTGTAACACCAGGGTAATCTCACCCACAAGCCTTCAGCACGGAGGCGGTCCCCTGTAACCCCAGGGTAATCTCACACACAAGCCTTCAGCACCGAGGCAGTCCCCTGTAACCTCAGGGCAATCTCACCCACAAGCCTTCAGCACCGAGGCGGTCCCCTGTAACGCCAGGGTAATCTCACCCACAAGCCTTCAGCACGGAGGCGGTCCCCTGTAACGCCAGGGTAATCTCACCCACAAGCCTTCAGCACGGAGGCGGTCCCCTGTAACGCCAGGGTAATCTCACACACAAGCCTTCAGCACGGAGGCAGTCCCCTTAACCTCAGGGCAATCTCACCCACAAGCCTTCAGCACCGAGGCGGTCCCCTGTAACGCCAGGGTAATCTCACCCACAAGCCTTCAGCACTGAGGCAGTCCCCTGTAACCCCAGGGTAATCTCACCCACAAGCCTTCAGCATGGAGGTGGTCCCCTGTAATGCCAGGGTAATCTCACCCACAAGCCTTCAGCACGGAGGCGGTCCCCTGTATCGCCAGGGTGATCTCACCCACAAGCCTTCAGGACTGAGGCAGTCCCCTGTAACCGCAGGGTAATCTCACCCACAAGCCTTCAGGATGGAGGTGGTCCCCTGTAATGCCAGGGTAATCTCACCCACAAGCCTCCAGCATGGAGGCGCTCCCCCGTAACGCCTGGGTAATCTCACCCACAAGCCTCAGCACGGAGGCAGTCCCCTGTAATGCCAGGGCAATCTCACCCACAAGCCTTCAGCACGGAGGGAGTCCCCCGTAACCCCAGGGTAATCTCACCCACAAACCTTCAGCAGGGACTTCACGCACAAGCATTGAGCATGGAGGCGGTCCCCTGTAACACCAGGGTAATCTCACCCACAAGCCTTGAGCACGGAGGCGGTCCCCTGTAACACCAGGGTAATCTCACCCACAAGCCTTCAGCACGGAGGCGGTCCCCAGTAACCCCAGGGTAATCTCACCCACAAGCCTTCAGCACGGAGGCGGACCCCTGTAACTCCAGGGTAATCTCACCCACAAGCCTTCAGCACTGAGGCAGTCCCTGTAATGCCAGGGTAATCTCAACCACAAGCCTTCAGCATGGAGGCGGTCCCCTGTAACGCCAGGGTAATCTCACCCACAAGCCTTCAGCACGGAGGCGGTTCCTGTAACCCCAGGTAATCTCACTCACAAGCCTTCAGCATGGAGGCGCTCCCCTGTAACGCCGGGGTAATCTCACCCACAAGCCTCAGCACGGAGGCGGTCCCCTGTAACCTCAGGGTAATCTCACTCACAAGCCTTCAGCACAGAGGGAGTCCCCTGTAACCCCAGGGTAAACTCACGCACAAGCCTTCAGCAGGGACTTCACCCACAATCCTTCAGTACGGAGGCAGTCCCCTGTAACACCAGGGTAATCTCACCCACAAGCCTTCAGCACGGAGGTGGTCCCCTGTAACGCCAGCGTAATCTCACCGAAAAGCCTTCAGCATGGAGGCAGTCCCCTGTAACGCCAGGGTAATCTCACCCACAAGCCTTCAGCAGGGAGGCGGTCCTCTGTAACGCCAGGGTAATCTCACCCACAAGCCTTCAGCACTGAGGCGGTCCCCTGTAACCCCAGGGTAATCTCACCCACAAGCCTTCAGCAGGGACTTCACACACAAGCCTTCAGCACGGAGGCGGTCCCCTGTAACACCAGGGTAATCCCACCCACAAACCTTCAGCACGTAGGCGGTCCCCTGTAACGCCAGGGTAATCTCACCCACAAGCCTTCAGCACTGAGGCGGTCCCCTGTAATGCCAGGGTAATCTCACCCACAACCCTTCAGCACCGAAGCAGTCCCCTGTAACCACAGGGTAATCTCACCCACAAGCCTTCAGCAAGGAGGAGGTCCCCTGTAACGCCAGGGTAATCTAACCCACAAGCCTTGAGCACGGAGGCGGTCCCCTGTAACACCAGGGTAATCTCACCCACAAGTATTCCGCACGGAGGTGGTCCCCTGTAACGCCAGGGTAATCGCACCACAATCCTTCAGCACAGAGGCAGTCCCAAGTAAAGCCAGGGTAATCTCACCCACAAGCCTTCAGCACGGAGGCAGTGCCCTGGAACGCCAGGGTAATCTCACCCACAAGCCTTCAGCACCGAGGCAGTCCCCTGTAACCCCAGGGTAATTTCACCCACAAACCTTCAGCACAGAGGCGGTCCCCTGTAACACCATGGTAATCTCACCCACAAACCTTGAGCAAGGAGGCGGTGCCCTGTAACACCAGGGTAATCTTACCCACAAGGCTTCAGCATGGAGGCAGTCCCCTGTAACCCCAGGATAATCTCACCCACAAGCCTTCAGCACTGAGGCAGTCCCCTTTAACCCCAGGGTAATCTCACCCACAAGCCTTCAGCACTGAGGCAGTCCCCTGTAACCCCAGGGTAATCTCACCCACAAGCCTTCAGCATGGAGGCGGTCCCCTGTAATGCCAGTGTAATCTCATCCACAAGCCTTCCGCACAGAGGCGGTCCCCTGTAATGCCAGGGTAATCTCACCCACAAGCCTTCAGCACAGAGGCATTCCCCTGTAACGCCAGGGTAATCTCACCCACAAGCCTTGAGCACGGAGGCGGTCCACTTTAACACCAGGGTAATCTCACCCACAAGGCTTCAGCACAGAGGCAGTCACCTGTAATCCCAGGGTAATCTCACCCACAATCTTTCAGCACTGAGGCGGTCCCCCGTAACGCCAGGGTAATCTCACCCACAGGCCTTCAGCACTGAGGCAGTCCCCTGTAACCCCAGGGTAATCTCACCCACAAGCCTTCAGCATGGAGGCGGTCCCCTGTAATGCCAGGGTAATCTCACCCACAAGCCTTGAGCATTGAGGCGGTCCCCTGTAACGCCAGGGTAATCTCACCCACAAGCCTTCAGAATGGAGGCGGTTCCTGTAACCCCAGGGGAATCTCACCCACAAGCCTTCAGCAGGGACTTCACCCACAAACCTTCAGCACGGAGGCGGTCACCTGTAACACCAGGGTAATCTCACTCACAAGCCTTCAGCACGGAAGCGGTCCCCTGTAACACCAGGGTAATCTCACCCACAAGCCTTCAGCACGGAGGGAGTGCCCTGTAACCCCCGGGTAATCTCACCCACAAGCCTTCAGCAGGGACTTCACCCACAAGCCTTCAGCACGGAGGCGGTCCCCTGTAACACCAGGGTAATCTCACCCACAAGCCTTGAGCGCGGAGGCGGTCCCCTGTAACACCAGGGTAAACTCACCCACAAACCTTCAGCACAGAGGCGGTCCCCTGTAACCCCAGGGTAATCTCACCCACAAGCCTTCAACACCGAGGCAGTCCCCTGTAACCCCAGGGTAATCTCACCCACAAGCCTTCAGCATGGAGGCGGTCCCCTGTAATGCCAGGGTAATCTCACCGACAAGCCTTCAGCACGGAGGTGGTCCCCTGTAACGCCAGGGTAATCTCACCCACAAGCCTTTAGCACGGAGGCGGTTCCTGTAACCCCAGGGTAATCTCACCCACAAGCCTTCAGCAGGGACTTCACCCACAAACCTTCAGCACGGAGGCAGTCCCCTGTAACACCAGGGTAATCTCACCCACAAGCCTTCAGCACTTGAGGCGGTTGCCTGTAACGCCAGGGTAATCTCACCCACAAGCCTTCAGCATGGAGGCAGTCCCCTGTAACGCCAGGGTAATCTCACCCACAAGCCTTCAGCAAGGAGGCCATCCCCTGTAACGCCAGGCTAATCTCACCCACAAGCCTTCAGCATTTAGGCGGTTCCCTGTAACCCCAGTGTAATCTCACCCACAAGCCTTCAGCCCTGAGGCAGTCCCCTGTAATCCCAGGGTAATCTCACCCACAAGCCTCCAGCACCAAGGCAGTCCCCTGTAACCCCAGGGTAATCTCACCCACAAGCCTTCAGCAGGGACTTCACCCACAAGCCTTCAGCACCGAGGCAATCCCCTGTAACATCAGGGTAATCTCACATACAAGCCTTCTGTAATCTCATCCACAGGACTTCAGCAGGGACTTCACCCACAAGCCTTCAGCACCGAGGCAGTCCCCTGTAACCCCAGGGTAATCTCAACCACAAACCTTTGGTAATCTCACCCACAAGCCTTCAGCAGGGAGGCAGTCCCCTGTAACACCAGGGTAATCTCACCCACAAGCCTTCAGCACGGAGGTGGTCCCCTGTAACCCCAGGATAATCTCACCCACAAGCCTTCAGCAGCGATGCAGTCCCCTGTAACCCCAGGGTAATCTCACCCACAAGTCTTCAGCATGGAGGCGGTCCCCTGTAACACCAGGGTAATCTTACCCACAAGCCTTGAGCACGGAGGCGGTCCCCTGTAACACCAGGGTAATCTCACCCACAAGCCTTCCACACGGAGGCGGTCCCCTGTAACACCAGGGTAATCTCACCCACAACCTTCCGCATGGAGGTGGTCCCCTGTAATGCCAGGGTAATCTCACCCAGAAGCCTTCAGCACGGAGACGGTCCCCTGTAATGCCAGGGTAATCTCACCCACAAGCCATTAGCACAGAGGCGGTTCCTGTAACCCCAGGGTAATCTCACCCACAAGCCTTCAGCAGGGACTTCACCCACAAACCTTCAGCACGGAGGCAGTCCCCTGTAACACCAGGGTAATCTCACCCACAAGCCTTCAGCATTCGAGGCAGTCCCCTGTAACCCCAGGGTAATCTCACCCACAAGCCTTCAGCATGGAGGCAGTCCCCTGTAATGCCAGGGTAATCTCACCCACAAGCCTTGAGCATGGAGGTGGTCCCCTGTAACGCCAGGGTTTAGTTTAGTTTAGTTTAGTTTATTATTTATATAGCGCGCCATACCCTGGAGTATCAGGGCGCAAACAGACAAGGATATGCTCAACTTAGTTACAGGTACATAGAAATCAGATGGAGATACAGAGATGCGCTGAGCTTGGTTACAGATATGCTCGGCTAATTGCAAGTACAGGAAAAGGCAGGAAGTGTAGACATAAACAATATTACAGCAAGCAGATATGAACAGGGAGAGATCAAGGACAAGGGAGCAAGGAGCATGCTCCTGTTCACGTAATATATAGTTATATACAGTAATGTACAGTGTGACAAGTGGACTAGTTAGCTGTCATTCGCTCTCAGCCACCTAGTGAGGTTTTGTCTAAATTTTGCAAAAGGCTGAGGTTCTCTGACGTCATGGGGGAGGGAGTTCCATAATTGCCCGGCCTTAACCGGGAAGCTATTTCCTCCTATAGTGGCAAGTTTGAAGCGCGGGACTTGGAGGCAGTTTGCGTTGGCTACTCTGGTAGGTCTGGAAGAGGTCCTTTTACGTAATCTATCCATGAGGTAAGGTGGAGCTTTGTTGTTGATACATTTGTGGGTGAGGGAAGCGATTTTGAGATGAATTTTGTCTACGGTGGCGAGCCATTTGTATTCTCTTCTTGTAGACGATATATGCTCGTTTCTATTCATCTTGAGTGCTGCTCTCAAAGCATTGTTCTGGAGCACTTGAATTTTGTGGATGGTCTGTTTATTAGCTCCAATGTAAAGTCCATTACAATAGTCTAGTTTGGATAGTATCAAGGCTCTGGCAAGTGTGATGCAACTATCTGTGGAGAGGAATTGTTTGCTCGCTCTGATAAGTTTGCATGTATATGCTGTGGCAGAAGCTAGAGAGTTAACTTGTTTGGTAAAGTTCATGGTGGCGTCTAGGTAAAATCCTAAGGTTTTTACTTCATGAGCTACTTTTATGTTGTTCCCATCAATAATGAAGTTGTCGTAATCAGGGCTGAGTTTGGATATATAGGTAGTGGTGCCCAGGATGATAAGCTCAGTTTTATCATCGTTCAGACATAGGCCGTGTGTGGCCATCCATGCCTGAACGATGCTATAGATCCTGTTCACTAGAGCCAGGTCCTTGGCATAGTCTCCTGAGAGCGGGAGGAGGATCTGGGTATCGTCTGCATAGTTAGTGTAGGCGATACCCAGATGATCCATTTCATCAAAGAGAGGCTTCGTGAAGACGTTATAGAGGGTGGGTGACACACAAGACCCTTGTGGAACACCGCATGTTATGGGGATTGGATCTGCTGAGGCTGATGGAGCGAAGACTCTCATGGTCCGATTACTCAGGAATGACTTGATCCAAATTATGGCCTCTTTTGAAAAGTGGGCTGCCGAGTCGAGGTGACTACAGAGGACTGTGTGATCCACTAAGTCGAATGCCGCCGATAGGTCCAGGAGGAGAAGTAGGGCCGCTTGGCCATTGTCTCTGCAATCGTCTATTTGGGCCTTAAGGTCTATTAACGCTGTCTCGGTCCCATGTTGCGGGCGGAATCCTGATTGACGGGTTCCAAGTAAGTGGTTAGACTCTAGGAAGCTTTGAATTTGCAAGTAAGCCACTTTATCTAAAATTTTTAGAAGAAAGGGCACAGTCGTGATGGGTCTGAAGTTAGTCGGAATGGTGGGGTCAAGGGTTTGCTTCTTTAGTAGTGGCAGTACCCAGGACTCTTTTAGGTTGATCGGTACTGAACCTGAGGTAAAGGAAGAGTTGATTAGTTTGGTTATAAATGGCGACAGTTCTCTCGCAGCATCCTTGATGAGTTGTGCTGGGCATTGGTCGCCTTTGCAGTTGGACGGTTTGAGTCCCAGGATGACCTTTTCTACCTCTATGGTCGATACCTTAGAGAAGCAGAATCGGGCTCCCAACTTGGACTGTGGCGGTGGCGCTGATCTCTGAGGGATGTGTGGTGTTAGTGATGCCTTCTTGATGGCAATTTTGGTTTGTAGGTTTGCTACTTTGTTTGTTAAAGCAAGTTGTATGCTAGAGCACCATTTTTTATCCTTAGTGCAGTTTTCTTGGGGTACAACGGGTGTTTCCAATTCTTTCAGAATGCTGAACAGTTCTTTGACACTAGATTTTGAGTTGGATATTCTAGTATTGTAGGTTTCTTGTTTGGCTAATAATATTTCTTTCTTGTATTGGGAGGAGGCTTTAGAGAGGTTGAGTTTATTTTTGACTGATGGGGAAAGTCTCCAAATAGTTTCAAGTTTTCTTTTGGCCAGCCTAAGATTTTTTAGGTGGGGCGTGAACCAAGAATTGAGGTGTTTTTTAGGTTTGCTATTTCTTAGTTTGAGCGGGGCTATGTGATCCAGGGCTGAGGACATGGCTGCATTTTAATGCTCGACTAACAGATTAGGGTCCATGCAGTCAGGTAGTGCGTTTAATTTTGGTATTATAACGGGCATCAGATTTTCTACTGTCATTAGTTTTTTATTTCTCGTTGACAGAGGTGGGGCAGGTGAGGACGGGGCAGTGACCCGATGGGTTGTCACTGAGAATAATAGCAGGTGGTGGTCAGTCCAAATCTGCGGTACAGAATCCGTAATATTAACTTCGCAATTATGTTCTGCTATCCAATCAAGGATGCGACCTTTGTTGTGGGTGGGTAGTTCAACTTTTTGTGAGAATCCCAGCTCTTTCAAGGTCAGAGCAATCGCTGACGATTGGGTGTCCTTATTGTCATTATAGCCTAGATTAAAATCTCCTAGCACTATTGTTTGGGATGTATTTTTTAGGTTATTGGACAGGGATGTCGAGATGTCCTCAGAAAAGGTTCCGATAGGACCTGGTGGTCTGTAGATGAGGATGATGTTTAGGGTTTGGGAGTTGGCGATGGCTATTTTGACCGTGAGGCATTCACAGGATTGCAAATTGGTAGCAGTGATGATCCTCATGTCCAGGCTAGTTTTAGCTATGATTGCTAGACCTCCACCTCGGGAGGTAAGTCTGTCCGCGCGTAGGATAGTATAGTTGTCTGGGACTGCTAGTGATAAGGCTGGGCCAGCCGCATCATGTAGCCAGGATTCTGAGATGGCCAAAAAGTCTAACTTGTCTGTGGCAATGATATCTGAGATCTCTGTGGCGTGTGCGACTAGCGACCTGGCGTTTATAAGTGCGCCTTTGAGATATGGTTTGTGGTCAGCTACGTTAGGGCTGGTGGTGTTATGACTACCTTTAGTAGTCTGTTTGGAGTTATTTATTTTGGGTCTGTTGGGCTTAGGCTGTTTCCTAGTAGGTTCCGCAATACCCTTCAAGGGTAACTATTTTATTTCGGGATTTTGATAGTTCAGCCTTCTTGGCTGGGAGCTCATGCAGTTTGGACAGGCGAGCACGTAGTCTAAGGTTTCTGTCTACAGTGTTGCATGGCCTTTGTAGAGTGGTGCTATCTGGATAGTGGGTCATTTTAAGTTCAGTATTAGGTTGTTGTATGTTGAGCATGATATGGCAGGTGCAATGGGTGGAATAGGACGTGGTGCGAAGACTCAGAGTGTTAACTTTGGTGCTTATTTTAGGTGATTGTATTCCTAATGTGATGAGGAGGGCGATATACAATGGTAGCCAGGGTGACCTATAGGCAAGACCCAGGGAGTACATGCTAAGTGACTGGATAATAATCCGATAGGAGTAGTTTCGATGGCAATTGAGGTGGCTAAAACTAGACTAGACAGGCTGGATGCAACCATCAGGCTAGGTACAGTTTCAGTAGCGATTTGAAAAGGCCAAGAGCAGGCAGGCTAGATGCAGCTGTCATGCTAGGTACAGTGCCAAGGCACAAGGGCACAATGCACGTCAAATGTGGTCTATTACCGACCATGGGACACAGTGCAGGGCAGGTGTGGTCTATTAGCGACCATGGGGCACAGTGCAGATCAAATGTGGTCTATTAGCGACCATAGGGCACAGTACAGAGCAGGTGTGGACTGTTAGCGACCATAAGGTACAATGAGAGTCAAATATGGCAACCATAGGGCACAATGCAAGTCAAATGTGGTCTATTAGCGACCATAGGGCACAGTACAGAGCAGGTGTGGACTGTTAGCGACCATAAGGTACAATGAGAGTCAAATATGGCAACCATAGGGCACAATGCAAGTCAAATGTGGTCTATTAGCGACCATAGGGCACAGTACAGAGCAGGTGTGGTCTATTAGCGACCATAGGGCACAGTACAGATCAAGTGTGGTCTATAGCGACCATAGGGTACAATAGGGCACAGTACAGGGTAAGTGTGGACTATTAGCGACCAAGGGGCACAATGCAGATCAAATGTGGTCTATTAGCGACCATAGGGCACAGTACAGAGCAGGTGTGGTCTATTAGCGACCATGGGGCACAATGCAGATCAAATGTGGTCTATTAGCGACCATAGGGCACAGTACAGAGCAGGTGTGGTCTATTAGCGACCATAGGGTACAATGCAAGTCAAATATGGCAACCATAGGGCACAATGCAAGTCAAATGTGGTCTATTAGCGACCAAGGGGCACAATGCAGATCAAATGTGGTCTATTAGCGACCATAGGGCACAGTACAGAGCAGGTGTGGTCTATTAGCGACCATAGGGTACAATGCAAGTCAAATATGGCAACCATAGGGCACAATGCAAGTCAAATGTGGTCTATTAGCGACCAAGGGGCACAATGCAGATCAAATGTGGTCTATTAGCGACCATAGGGCACAGTACAGAGCAGGTGTGGTCTATTAGCGACCAAGGGGCACAATGCAGATCAAATGTGGTCTATTAGCGACCATAGGGCACAGTACAGAGCAGGTGTGGTCTATTAGCGACCATAGGGTACAATGCAAGACAAATATGGCAACCATAGGGCACAATGCAAGTCAAATGTGGTCTATTAGCGACCAAGGGGCACAATGCAGATCAAATGTGGTCTATTAGCGACCATAGGGCACAGTACAGAGCAGGTGTGGTCTATTAGCGACCATAGGGCACAATGCAAGTCAAATGTGGTCTATTAGCGACCAAGGGGCACAATGCAGATCAAATGTGGTCTATTAGCGACCATAGGGCACAGTACAGAGCAGGTGTGGTCTATTAGCGACCATGGGGCACAGTACAGAGCAGGTGTGGTCTATTAGTGACCATAGGGCACAATGTAGAAGTTGAGATACATGTGCTGTTTCTACGTGTGGCAATGGTAAACAGGCTGGATAACGTATGCTAGAGAGGGCCCATATGGGTGCCCAAGCGCTCTAGGAAAGAGAAAAAAATAAAACAAAACAGGCAAGTGGCTGGAATCTGGAGTACAAGTAGGGGAGGCATATGGCCTACCTTGCGTCTGGCAGGGCTCGTAACCAACGCTCCTGAAACCTGCTGTTCCTGCAATGGGTTGCGGGATCTCCTACTCCTCCGGCCTTCAGTTGTGATGTTGGCATAGAGATCATACTGCAGGTATGAGTACGGGCAGAGTAGCCCACTCCAGCGTGCTAACAGGGGGCAAACAGGGGCCTTAGTATGGGCCTTTGTTGTGAGGCCGGCGTTTCCGCCTGCCGGCGGAAGAGGATTGGTATCTAGGAGCTTCGGATGCTCAACAGCTGATCCACGCGGTCAGAGCCTCGCTCTGGTGCCGCGATGCGCCCGCCATTGCTCAGTCAGGCGGAAGAATCTGCCAAGGTCAGGCGATTCTCTGGATGCGGTGCGCTTCAAAGGGAAATCACGGCGTTTGGCTTAAAGGTGTGCTCAAGGGGCATACCTATCTGGTATAGGTGGACCTCACCTTTGAGGATTTCAGAGTAATCTCACCCACAAGCCTTCAGCATGGAGGCGGTTCCTGTAACCCCAGGGGAATCTCACCCACAAGCCTTCAGCAGGGACTTCACCCACAAACCTTCAGCACGGAGGCGGTCCCCTGTAACACCAGGGTAATCTCACCCACAAGCCTTCAGCACGGAGGCGGTCCCCTGTAACGCCAGGGTAATCTCACCCACAAGCCTTCAGCACGGAGGGAGTGCCCTGTAACCCCAGGGTAATCTCACCCACAAGCCTTCAGCAGGGACTTCACCCACAAGCCTTGAGCGCGGAGGCGGTCCCCTGTAACACCAGGGTAATCTCACCCACAAACCTTCAGCACAGAGGCGGTCCCCTGTAACCCCAGGGTAATCTCACCCACAAGCCTTCAGCACCGAGGCAGTCCCCTGTAACCCCAGGGTAATCTCACCCACAAGCCTTCAGCACTGAGACAGTCCCCTGTAACCCCAGGGTAATCTCACCCACAAGCCTTCAGCATGGAGGTGGTCCCCTGTAATGCCAGGGTAATCTCACCGACAAGCTTTCAGCACGGAGGTGGTCCCCTGTAACGCCAGGGTAATCTCACCCACAAGCCTTTAGCACGGAGGCGGTTCCTGTAACCCCAGGGTAATCTCACCCACAAGCCTTCAGCAGGGACATCACCCACAAACCTTCAGCACGGAGGCAGTCCCCTGTAACACCAAGGTAATCTCACCCACAAGTCTTCAGCACTTCAGGCGGTTGCCTGTAACGCCAGGGTAATCTCACCCACAAGCCTTCAGCATGGAGGCAGTCCCCTGTAACGCCAGGGTAATCTCACCCACAAGCCTTCAGCAAGGAGGCCGTCCCCTGTAACGCCAGGCTAATCTCACCCACAAGCCTTCAGCATTTAGGCGGTTCCCTGTAACCCCAGTGTAATCTCACCCACAAGCCTTCAGCCCTGAGGCAGTCCCCTGTAATCCCAGGGTAATCTCACCCACAAGCCTCCAGCACCAAGGCAGTCCCCTGTAACCCCAGGGTAATCTCACCCACAAGCCTTCAGCAGGGACTTCACCCACAAGCCTTCAGCAGGGAGGCAGTCCCCTGTAACACCAGGGTAATCTCACCCACAAGCCTTCAGCACGGAGGTGGTCCCCTCTAACCCCAGGATAATCTCACCCACAAGCCTTCAGCAGCGATGCAGTCCCCTGTAACCCCAGGGTAATCTCACCCACAAGTCTTCAGCATGGAGGCGGTCCCCTGTAACACCAGGGTAATCTTACCCACAAGCCTTGAGCACGGAGGCGGTCCCCTGTAACACCAGGGTAATCTCACCCACAAGCCTTCCACACGGAGGCGGTCCCCTGTAACACCAGGGTAATCTCACCCACAAGCCTTCCGCATGGAGGTGGTCCCCTGTAATGCCAGGGTAATCTCACCCAGAAGCCTTCAGCACGGAGGCGGTCCCCTGTAATGCCAGGGTAATCTCACCCACAAGCCTTTAGCACGGAGGCGGTTCCTGTAACCCCAGGGTAATCTCACCCACAAGCCTTCAGCAGGGACTTCACCCACAAACCTTCAGCACGGAGGCAGTCCCCTGTAACACCAGGGTAATCTCACCCACAAGCCTTCAGCACTTGAGGCGGTTGCCTGTAACGCCAGGGTAATCTCACCCACAAGCCTTCAGCATGGAGGCAGACCCCAGTAACGCCAGGGTAATCTCACCCAAAAACCTTCAGCACGGGGGCGGTCCCCGGTAACACCAGGGTAATCTAACCCACAAGCGTTCAGCACGGAGGCGGTCCCCTGTAACGCCAGGGTAATCTCACCCACAAGCCTTGAGCAAGGAGGCCGTCCCCTGTAACGCCAGGCTAATCTCACCCACAAGCCTTCAGCATTTAGGCGGTTCCCTGTAACCCCAGGGTAATCTCACCCACAAGCCTTCAACCCTGAGGCAGTCCCCTGTTATCCCAGGGTAATCTCACCCACAAGCCTCCAGCACCAAGGCAGTCCCCTGTAACCCCAGGGTAATCTCACCCACAAGCCTTCAGCAGGGACTTCACCCACAAGCCTTCAGCACCGAGGCAGTCCCCTGTAACGTCAGGGTAATCTCACATACAAGCCTTCTGTAATCTCATCCACAGGACTTCAGCAGGGACTTCACCCACAAGCCTTCAGCACCGAGGCAGTCCCCTGTAACCCCAGGGTAATCTCAACCACAAACCTTTGGTAATCTCACCCACAAGCCTTCAGCAGGGAGGCAGTCCCCTGTAACACCAGGGTAATCTCACCCACAAGCCTTCAGCACGGAGGTGGTCCCCTGTAACCCCAGGATAATCTAACCTACAAGCCTTCAGCACCGATGCAGTCCCCGTAACCCCAGGGTAATCTCACCCACAAGTCTTCAGCATGGAGGCAGTCCCCTGTAACACCAGGGTAATCTTACCCACAAGCCTTGAGCACGGAGGCGGTGCCCTGTAACACCAGGGTAATCTCACCCACAAGCCTTCCACACGGAGGCGGTCCCCTGTAACACCAGGGTAATCTCACCCACAAGCCTTCCGCATGGAGGTGGTCCCCTGTAACCCCAGGATAAT
The DNA here is from genome assembly GCF_040938575.1 of Ambystoma mexicanum. Lineage (NCBI taxonomy): Eukaryota > Metazoa > Chordata > Amphibia > Caudata > Ambystomatidae > Ambystoma > Ambystoma mexicanum. Next base: position 14,054,290 of record NC_090931.1, on the reverse strand, counting down.
CTCACCCACAAGCCTTCAGAACCAATCCAGTCCCCTGTAACGCCAGGGTAATCTCACCCACAAGCCTTGAGCACAGAGGCAAGCGTCGTGAAACCACAGCAGAGTGCATGGACAGACTATGGCCCCAGGGCCGCCCGTGGAGATGCCACAGACACCTGTGGCAAACACCACAGATAAGCCGTGGTCACGACACACCACAGATGACCCTTATCAATACCAAGCTACCCGCATACAGCCCCCGGACCAAGGCAGTTTCTAGCACAAGAATGCGCCCCCACCTGACTGACACACATCACTCCCAAACTACACCTCTATCACACAACAAAACCCTCCTCAATATCAATGAATCGTTGCTACACAAATGAAGCTGCTTTCATTACATTGTGATGCAAGTACTTCACAGAAGAATTCTAATGTGAAAACACAGCTGTGGCTGCCCAAGTAAATGGTTTTTCTGTCACCTGCTCTTAGGGAAGGCCTTGCCTGAATGCAGTTCCAAACTGCCGTACTGGCAAACTGCGGTGTGAACAGCCTACCGGGGTCTAGGGCACCTGACCACTGCCCCCGGGTTGCAGGTGTTCTATTGAAACCACCTCACCTATATTTCGCAAGGGTAACACTAGACTTACCATATGAATTGTTTTCTGATTGTTATCATTCAAAGGTGGACAGTCTGGTACATCCCTATTGTGCTCTCTCTAAAATACCCCTATTAGAGAGGGAAAGCGGGCAAATGGCACCAATGAGTGTTCCTGTCTGCTTTGTATTAAATTACAGAGCATTTCGGGAATATAACCATCCTGTAAGAACCCTGCTTTCCTAATCAAGGTGCCAACTGCCAAATCACATTGAGGGGGCATCTGGTAGTGGTTGGCCCTTTGCTACTGAGTGGATGCATTTAGTCCATGCCACATAGCAGCCACCATACAACCTGGGCAAGAAAATGACAGTCAACTTTCTCAGGCATGGCCTTCAGAATAACAATGCCCCCTGTTCACTTCTCATCAGTGTGGTGTAAAAATGGCTTGTAAAATGAGCCATCGCTTAGAAATTGCCCCCACTTTAAAGGCTCTGTCAGCACAAAGCTGGAGAGGATGGGCAGAGGGTGTGCGTCTCCAAAGCATCTCCGATGCTGCATTCGGAATATGCATTCCTTTATTGGAAAAAAAGGATGAACCTTTGACTGGAGAGCTCGGGGACAGTTGTCTGGGTGGGTGAGGGGGGGGGGGGGTTGGGCCTCGCCCCACCCCCTCCCTTAACCCCCAGCCCTGAGCTGCTTAATTTTTGCTCCCTGGCGAGCCGCTCCCCTCTGCATGCCACAAGAAACGGGGTTAATGGAGAGGACAAGGGAAATGTGGCCAAGATCACACAGCGAGTTGGTCATCAAGATCTTGCGATTCAAAAGGAATATTACACACAGACTGTGTGCAAGATGAATTGTTTGGGTAAGTATTCAGATGCTCCTTGCTCAACTCAGCTGTGCCCCTCAAACACAATTGTTGTTACAGTTCCTTACTGCATTTGGACTTATTTTAAGACAAGGTGTGGCAGCCTGCGAAGCAGACAACAGCTAGTAGGTTGATGGTCTGTGTGGGTATCTTCCCTGTGGTCTGCCTGTGAGATGTTTGGGCTTGTCTGCCTCACCTCGCCCCCGCCCTGCCCCGCAAAGCCTCTGATTTCGGTCGCTTGGGAGACTCGAGTCTACTTCTCCCCGAAGCATGAAAACGGCTCCAGTTCCAGCCAGAGCACTGCATCCATTTGCAAAGCAACGGGATCCAGGTTTGGAGGCGGGGTGGTGATATCAAGTAAACTGAGAGACAGTCTGGGGTGGGAAGGAGATTCGGGTGGCGATTTGGGCTTAATTCGGGAGAATGGTATGGAATTATATTTGAGCTGTGTGCTTCTTGGATCAGCGTTACTAAGCTCTGAAATGCACAGGTGAAAAAGACAGGCGCTTCACTTTTCCCCCCAAAGCTACCATTGGGTTCGGACAATAGGGCACCATTTTGTGTTGCGTGAAAAATTAAAAAATGGCCCGGGCTCCCAGCATGTATTATGTAAGGACCTAAGAGGCAGCACCAGCACCTGCTACTGCAACTCGCCCGGGCCGCCCAAGAGCCATCGTGCCCACTGAAACACGTGTACGTGGTTGCTGTTGGTACTCTTGTTCAGAGGAGAATTGCATAGCATTTCGGTGCTGGACTGCCCCTGGGCAGGACAAAGACTGATTTGCAGGGATATTTCTCCTCAGTGAGCTAAAGACTTGGTTGAGACTCTCCCAAGGGCCATCCATCCAAGAACAAGTCAATGGGCCGTGTTCGTGCTGGTAGAGAGACTCCCAGACTGCCCTTTTTTTTGCTCCTAGGATAGTTGGTGTCACCGCTGAGGGAGGGAGACCTTTCACGGGCACGGGAATAAGGATGTACTCGCGATAGGATAGCTCACTGGGTGACTTGATGTGTTCAGTGCTATCTGTGAGTATCAATCCTCAAGAGGAACCGACAGTTGATGTCACTATAGGAGGCAAATCATTTTCTTTTTTGGTAGACACGGGTACAACACGCTCATGTTTACGAGAGGGGGAGTTTACATTTTCTGGAAATGCCATGAATGCTCAAGGTTTCACAGGAGCTACAAGTAGAGTTCCTTTTACTGAGAAAGTGTCAGTCACTATAGGAGAATGTGATATGTCTGTACCATTATTGTATTCAAGGCTGACACCAATTAATATACTGGGTCGAGATTTAATGACAAAGTTAAACATGACGATTTCGTTTACTGATGAAGGCATAATGTGTGCAACTCCAGGAATGCATTATTTAAATGTAAATGAATTTATCATGACATTTACAGGTCAAATGGCCATACGAGGAATACCGTTAGAACCAGAAGTCTTTCACTATGGGGTACGCATTTTGTTAACATGGTTACCTGGCTTAGTGGGTAAGACTGTGAGAATACCTGAGGAGTCTTTATTCAGGCCACGGATACCTATGGATGAAGAGGGGGGATAAGTCTTTCCTTAGAGTTACAAGCAGCCATAGTACGAGGAGATCTAGCTATGCTTGATGGAGTTGATAATGAAGGCAAACGATGGAGCACAGTGATTGTCATTGGAGAGGGTTACAGATTGACTGACGTCACTGACGAGGATATGTTTGGGGACCACCCGTTAGATGATGAATTTGACGAGTATCACTTATTGGGTGAGGGCAATAAGATGCAAAGTTCCTCAGAAGATGATGATAGTACGGCAACGTCCCGCATTTTTTAAAGAAGACATGACGAAAGTGCCAGTTTCATTATGGACCACAGGCCCCTATGCAATAGGCTTATTAAAAGGGGTAGTAGAAGTTAAGATTAAACTGAAGCCAGGAGCAATTTTGCCTGGAGCGCGACAGTGTCCCATGTCTCGAGAGGCAGATGAGGGTATTTTTAAGACGATATCCACCATGATGTATCGAGGCATCTTAGTGATGTCAGAGTCACCATGCAATACTGCAGTGAACCCTACCAAGAAATCTAAGGTTGGGTTGTGGCATTTAATTCAGGACATGCACCCAATTAATCAGATTGTGGAGGCTGAGTTTCCTCTAGTTCCTAATCCAGCGACAATCTTACGTAGTATTCTTGTTGAGGCACAATATTTCACTGTGATTGACTTGAAACATGCATTTTTCTCAATACCGTTGCATAAGGACTCTCAAGATCTGACTTCATTTACGTTCAGACAGACTAAGTAAAAAAGCAAAAGCTTACCCCAGGGGTACTGTGAGTCCCCATCGATGTTCAGCAGAGTCCTGCAGATGGACTTGATTCTAGCAGAAAAAGGATATAAGGTGGATAAGTAGAAATTGCAGTATTGCGGAGAAAGGTGTTATATATAGGGCAGTTAATCTCGCATGAAGGAAAGAAAGTTACACCTGAAAGGGCTGAGGTTAATTTGAAAACAGAAAAGCTGCACAAGATAAAGCATATGCACAGATTTTTGGGACTATACAATTATGTTAGAGCTTGGGTATTCAATTGTAGTTCATATGTAAGACCCTTGTTAAAAGCTCTGAAAAAGGCACAGGCAATTCAGGAAAAAATTGTCTGGACTGAGGAAGTGGAGGTAGGGTTTCATGAGTTGAAAAAAGCAATTTGTACAGCTCCAGTCTTAGGGATTCCCATTCATGCTGAGGAATTCTTCTTTTTTTTGCACACGAATGGTACAGTCAGGAAAGCAGTACTCACGCAGAGAACTACGTTAGTGTCACAGGTTTCCCCTTTTCTCACATGTTTTCGCTGCTTGCTGGAATCCTTGGGAGGAGTTTTCTTCTTTACAGTTCGGGTTTTGTACAACCCTGCTCGGCCGTCTTTGGCTTCCAGTGTTCGTTCAGCTTCTATGTCTGGGATCAATAGGAAACTTCTAGGAAGTCCAGGATACGAAGAAGTGTACTCGGAAGCAGGTACACGGAGTCCGGGAAGAAAGCAGGATAAGAAGAAAGGAGGATAGTAGGAGAAGCGGAGGGCCCGGGAACCAGGAAACAACAGAGTTCCGTGAAGGCGAACTACGGAGCACACGTCTAGCCACAGCAATCAGTAGCGTTGAAACGCGCGGGGCTGCGGGAGTGTGGCTACTTTATAGGACGTGCTGCATCGGACGTAAAGGCTGGGAGGCAGCGCTTGGTGCTTAACGGCCATGTTGGAAGTACCACAGAGTCTAAGCCCCGATGTGTCAAGGACCAGGAGGTCCAGAAGGGGCGTGTCCGATGGTTCATGACAGCATGCCTCCTCCGAAAACCCGTCCCGCTGGGTTTGCCCGGATGTATGAGATGGAACCTTCTGAGTAACCTGGGGGTATTAAAGTTTGAGATTGGTTCCCAAGTGTGTTCACTGGGAGGGTATCCTTTCCATTCCACCAAGTACTGGAGCTGGCCACGTTTATATCTAGAGTCACATATTCTGGAGACTTCATATTCCAGTTGGTCATTGACAAGTACAGGATTCGGTCTGAGGTTAGTTCGGGAGGTCTGGATGTATGGTTTCATCAGAGATTTATGGAAAACTGGGTGAATTTTCTTCCAGGAATCTGGTAATTAGAGTCGAAACGCCACTTGGTTAATGATTTCTTTTATGGGAAAGGGCCCATAATACCGGGTAGCCAGTTTATTTGGTCATAGATGTCGGGGCAGTAGTCTCGAGGATAGCCATACCTTATCTCCTACTGCGTAGGAAGGGCCTGGTCTTCTTTTGGAATCCGCATAATGCTTGGTATGAGTCCGAGCCCTTTCTAACTGCTCTTTGGCTTCTCTTTGTACATTGATGAGTGTTTCAATCCAGGAATCAACTGTAGGAATAGGTGTAGGATGTGGGAGGATGGAAGGTAGCACTGAAGGGTGAAAACCTTGACTACAGAAAAAAGGGCTGGTCTTGAGAGCCGAGTGATCCGAATTATTATAGGAGAATTCAGCCAGAGGTATTAGAAGTGACCAATCGTCCTGGACCTTGGTAGTGAAACAACGGAGATATTGTTCCAGGGTTTGATTCACACGTTTGGTAGCCCCATTAGTCTGTGAATGATACCCTGAAGAGAGGGCACGTTGTATTCCCAGTATTCAGCAAAGGTGTTTCCAAAATTGAGATATGTATTCAGGTCCTCTGTCTGATATGATCTTGGAATGGAGTCCATGGAGTCTTCCAACGCTTCATGGATTCCAGAAAGATTCCAGCAAGTTTTGAGGAAGAAGGTAGTTTATGTAATGGTGTAAAATGAGCCATATGAGTGAATAAATCTATGGTGACCATGATAGTTGTGTACCCCCTGGAAGGTGTTAGTTCCACAATGAAGTCCGTAGCAATAATTTCCCAGGGCCATGTTGGTAGTGTGGGCTGAAGTAGGAGGCCTGCCGGTCTCTTGGCATGTTTGTTTTGACTGCAGACTGCACAGGCTTGAATGTACAGTTGTACGTCAGTTTTCATTCTCGGCCACCAAAATTGTCTTTGTAGAAGATGAAGGGTGTTTGTGATGACACGATGTCCGGAGTGAAGGGTATTGTGAGATAAGTTTAATATCCTTTGCTGTAGTTTCTGTGTGGGGATGACTAAACTTTTATCCTTGAAAAGATATCCATCCTTAGTTCTGAGATTCCATCGGTTCTTTCCTGAAAATTCTTTCCATAGTTCAGAGGACTGTGTTTGTATCCGAACATCGTCCAGGGGGCTGTTTGCTTGAGCCACGAATATCGAGTGTGGGAATATTTTCGGGAATGACCGGTCTTCAAGGGGTTCATAGTCGGGACGTCGAGATAAGGCGTCAGCAATTATATTCTGTGTTCCAGGAACATGATGAATTTGGAACTGGTATTGGGCAAAGAAGAAAGCCCAACGGGCTTGTCGACTATTCCTACATTCCAGGGCCTGTAATACTTGAAGATTTCGATGGGCGTGTGGACCTGGACAGGATGTTTTGCTCCTAGAAGTAAATGACACCACTCTGTGAAGGCTTGGCGGATGGCTAGCAGTTCTTTTTCTAAAACAGAGTAATGGGTTTGACTGGGGGTTAATGTCCGTGAAAGATAAGCAATAGAATGTTCCAGGCTATCGTCGAATTCCTGTTTTAGAACTGCTCCAATGGCGTAGTTACAGGCGTCTGTCTCAACTAGGAAGGGTCGGTTGATATCAGGTTGAGCCAGGATGGGAGCTTGTGTAAACTCTGTTTTTAACCGTTGGAATGCCTCCTCTTGTGCTGTTGTCCAACGAAAGGGGGTGTCTTTTTTCAACAAGGCTATGATCGGTTGGAATATCTCAGAAAAGGAAGGTATGAATTTCCGATAGAAGTTAGCTAACCCCAGGAAGGATTGAATCTGTTTCACAGTGGTCGGAATTGGCCAAGATAGTATGGCCTTTACCTTGGATTGATCCATTCCAATACTGTCTGGGCTAAGGACAAATCCTAGATAGTGAACAATAGAGACATGAAAAAGGCACTTCTCGGGTTTTGCTAGGAGCTTGTGTTCATGTAGTCGTTGTAACACTGCCTTAACATGTTCTTCATGCTTGAGATGGTCCTTAGAGAATATCAAGATATCGTCCAGATACACAATGACAAAGCGGAATAGCATGTCTGAAAACACCCGATCCATGAAGCGTTGGAAGACTGCTGGGGCATTTGCAAGTCCGAAGGGCATGACCAAGTACTCAAAATGACCAAAAGGTGTTCTAAAGGCTGTCTTCCATTCGTCTCCTTCTCTAATACGGATCAGATGGTAGGTACCTCTGAGATCCAATTTAGTGAAGATTACGGCTCCTCTTACTGCTTCCAAGATATCTGAAATCGAGGGCAATGGATAGCGATCCTTAAGGATGCACTGATTTAAACCTCTATAATCAAGACAAGGCCTGAGCTCATTGGTGTCCTTTTTTGGAACAAAAAACAGTGAGGCTCTGGCTGGGGATTTGGATGGTTGTATGGTGCCATTTTCAAGGTTAGTATCTAGGTACTCACGGAGGGCCTTTTTTTCAGGTTCGGATAAGATGAACATCCTTCCAAAGGGAATCACAGCTGAAGGTTCGGTATCAATAGCACAGTCTTTGGGTCTATGAGGAGGTAAAGCTTGAACTATGGCAGAAGAGAACACATCGGCGTATTCCTGACAGACTTTAGGAACCTGGATGATATTTGAGACTGTGAGCGGGCCTTGATGATCTGCTGTAACTCCTTCCGATGGTGTAGGAGCGGGATCCAGAAGTAAGCAATGAGACATGCAATGTTCGGAACCCAGGAACAAGGATCCTGCTGCCCAATTGATGTATGGGTTGTGTCTTTGTAGCCAGGGCATTCCCAAAACCATTGAGTAATGGGCAGACTTTATGATGTCAAACCTTATCTTCTCTCGATGGTGGTTTATTGCGAGCTCAATTTCCTTGGTTTGAAGGGTTATGGGTCCTGAAGAAAGGGGTCTTCCATCAATTGCTTCTACAGGCTACATGATATTCCGGGATTCGTATGGATTTGGTGTTTAAAGACCCAATCTTGATCTATGAATATTCCCATGGCTCCACAGTCCACCAGTGCCAGAATGGGGTAGGTTTCCACCTTGGATGGTGATAGAAAGGCCTGTAAAATTACCAGATTGTTTTGTCCAGGAGAGTTCAAGGTTGGAATAGATTGTGGAGCAAACATCTCTCTCCCAAAACTGTGCTCCATCTAGGATCGGGAGCTGGTGTTTCCCGAACGCCGTGGAGGGGCTATAGGACACTCTCACTAAATGTTTGTCCAAGGCACAATACATGCATAAGCCTGTATGGATCCTTCACACCCTTTCTTGGTGGGATATGGGTCCATGGAAGGCTCCTAGTTGCATGGGTTTGGGTTTGTTACTAGGGACAGGAACACACTCGGACTTCGAGGAGGTCTCTATGGGGTTCTTCTGGAAGGGTAACTTGGTCTTCTTTTTCTCTGCTTTCCTTTCCTGGATGTGGAAGTCAATCTGTAGAGCGAGATCCATAAGGGCTTGGAATGAACTTGGGCGAGCCACTTTGGCTCGTTCATCCTTGATGGCTTCATTTAGCCCTCTTCGAAAGAGAGTGAAGCAGGCTTCTGAGGACCAATCTGCTTCTTTAGCCAATTGCTTAAATCGTGTTACATATGTGAGCATGTCCTGGGAGCCCTGGTGGAAATCAATTAGACGTTCCTGAGCGGTATAGACCTGTTCTGGGCGGTCAAACATGGTCTTAAGGGCTTGAATGAACCCGTCATAATCATCCAGGAGGGCATCTCCGGCATTAACTAAAGGTGTGGCCCAGGTTAATGCATTCCCGGAAAGGTGCGAGATAATAAAGCCCACCTTAGCCATGGGGGTAGAGAAATAATAAGGCTTAAAGGTAAAGTGTACACAACAGGAATCAAGGAATCCACGAAGGTTTTTTGCAGACCCATCGTATTTGTCTACAATGCCGCCAAATAGTACACTTTCCTTCGTGACGGAGTCGCGGGATAAGACTAATTGCTTTAATGCAGCATTTTCTGCCTTTAGGTTTTGTAATTCGGTCATTAGTTCTTGCATGCCGCGCATAAAATCTTGAATGGCCACCTCCATGTCTGTATTGACTTCAGTTAGGTGGCGTCTCAATCTGTCACAGGTTTCCCCTTTTCTCACCTGTTTTCGCTGCTTGCTGGAATCCTTGGGAGGAGTTTTCTTCTTTACGGTTCGGGTTTTATACAACCCTGCTCAGCCGTCTTCGGCTTCCAGCGTTCGTTCAGCTTCTATGTCCGGGATCGATAGGAAACTTCTAAGAAGTCTAGGATACGAAGAAGTGTACTCGGAGGCGGGTACACGGAGTCCGGGAAGAAAGCAGGATAAGAAGGAAAGAGGATAGTAGGAGAAAGCGGAGGGTCCGGGAACCAGGAAACAACAGAGTTCCGCGAAGGTGAACTACGGAGCACATGTCTAGCCAAAGCAATCAGTAGCGTTGAGACGCATGGGGCCGCGGCTACTTTATAGGAAGTGCTGCATCGGACGTAAAGGCTGGGAGGCAGCGTTTGGTGCTTAACGGCCATGTTGAAAGTACCACGGAGTGTAAGCCCCGATGTGTCAAGGACCAGGAGGTCCAGAAGGGGCGTGTCCAATGGTTCATGACAGTTAGGGTACACAGCTCTAACATATTACAGTAGGATACTGGACCCAGTAATGAGGGGTCACTTCCCTTGCAAACAATCTTTGGCAGCTGCCGGGTTCACCATTGAGAAAGCTGCCAACATAGTGATGGGGTGTTCCATGACGTTATTTGTTGAACATGCTTTGTTTGCTATTTTGGAAAAACCTAAGTGTACTTTGACATCTCAAAGGGCTTCTGCCTATAAGGTGGTCATATCGAACGCAGCGATTGAAATATTCAGACGTAGAATAGTGAACCGTGCCATGTTTGTAGCAGAGCCACTGCCAGAAGACGAGCACACACATGATTGCGCAAATTATGAGGAATTTTATGATGAGATCTAGAGGGTGAAAGAAAAAGCTTTGGCAGCAGGGGAAATTCTCTTTATTGACGGTTCTTCAAAAATCGATCAAAATGATGGGCAAAGATATACAGGTGCCGCTGTGGTAAAACACAGGGCTAATGGAGAGTTTGAGGTATTGATATGTGCATGACTACCATCTCACTTTTCAGCAGAGGCTTCAGAATTAGTGGTGATGAATGTCGCGCTCGAGAAAAACGCAGACCAGGAAGTAACGGTGTACAGTGACTCCACCTATGTGGCATCTACAATACACGCTGGGCTAGCACATTGGAAAAGGAGGGGCTACCTCAGAGCGGACGGCACTCTGGTGCAACATGCCACCTTATTGGACAGACTTATTATAGCACTACAGCTCCCAGTAGCCAGCGCGGTCGTTAAGTGAGCAGCTCATACTTAGAGAGCAGATTTTTATCTCGCACGGAAATCAAGCCACAGATGAAGAAGTGAAAAGAGTTGCATGTTCAGAAGTTATAATGAGCTTTCATACACCTGATGTGAATGAGAGAATGGTGGTGATGATTGTGAATGACAGTTTTAACAATTTGTCTAAGACTCAACTGATGGAAATTCAAGGGGAAGCACCAGAGGAGGAGAAAGATCTGTGGACACGAAGGGGGTGTTCTTTAACCCCTTCTGAAGCATTGTGGTGACAGGAAAGCACTGGTAAACCAGTGATGCCTGTAGCCTTATTAAGAGTGGCATTGGAACAGCTGCATTCCCCTGTGCATGTCACTAGAGAAAGCCTTGCAGCAGCTATTGCAGAGGACTGGTTCGTACCGAACCTGTTAGAACACATTGCATTCTATGTAGTAAACTGCATCGTATGTCAAAAGTTTACTGCTGGGCACATGCAGCGTACAGTTAGAGGAGTTATCCCGTGACCTAATGGTCCTTTTCAGCATTTATACATCGACTAAGTCGATATGCTGCAGATCTGTAATGGATATAGATATATGATAGTGGTAGTATGTCCCTTTTCAAGGTGGATTGAAGCTGGTCCTTGTATACATCCAGATTCCACCTGCCCAGCAAAATGTTTAGTACGAGAAGCGTTTCCTAGATGGGGAATATGTGAAGTATTAAGATCAGATAATAGCCCCCATTTTGTAAACAAAGTCTTTGAGCAAATAAGCTTGTTTCTGAGTATACAGCACAAGTTCTCTTCACCTTATCACCTGCAAGCGAATGGAATCTGTGAGAGACTCAAAGGCTTGCTTAAGGAATGGATAGCTAAATTGAAGCTTACATTGAAAAAAGGATGGTTACATTGCCTGCCCCTTGCATTATATGCATTGAGGAATCAACCAGGCTCTGACCATCATCTTACGCCCCATGAAATAGTGACAGGGAGGCGAATGAGGACACCCTTCACTCCTCCATCACGGACTTGAAGTGATGCCCAGATGGCAGCAGAAATGTTAGGAAATGAGCTACATGCCTACTTAACACGTATGACTACAAATATCTCTGTCATCTCTGACATTTCAGAACAACTGAAGTGGAAGGGGTGTTGGGCTCAGAAGACAGATGGAGATCCTACAGCAACCAGACCTGAACAATTGCATCTTCCCAAACTTTTCCCTGAAGATGAGATCTTAATAAAGAACTTTACAAGGAAGTGGCACGCGCACCAATTCAATGGGTCGTTTGCCATAGAAGACGTCACGCCATCAGCAGTAAAGGTCCTAGGAAGACGAGCTTGGATATTCCTCAAAGATGTAAAGATCTACACTAGAGAGTCCCCTTCACCCCCACCGCAGTTGGAAGCAAGCATCGGGGAAGCACTTCAGCACATGCAGACTAGATCTATGACGAGGAAAAAGGATGCAGAGACTGTCCAATAGACAGATAAAGAGTTCATTGGACTGTTGTTCTTTCGGGACACTCTTTGAAATTGCTATACAAGGAGTGAAAGAAAAGCTATTTGTTCTTGAGCCACAGGAGCTTGTCAAACATTGGACTGAGACACATTGAAGTCTTCATCGAGAAGGAAGAGGGACCAGATTTGGAATACCTTTTCAATGACTGGAAGAGGGAGCAGTTCCCCGATTCCTTTCTCACTGAGTTTCTTTTTGGAGGCACCCATGGTAGTGGCTGATGGCCACATCCACCGGATCATTCTTACTGTTTTTCTCTTCATTCTTCGTGCATACCCTGCTCTTGTGGGGAGAACTACTACTGTTCATCTGTTCCTGCAAGATCCTAAAAATGGCCCAATCATAAGGAGATTGCTTGCAGCCAAAATAGAGCAAGTACTCCAGCTTCCTGAGTACAGTTTGGAAAACATGAAAGATCTACACTGGAGAGTCATAGGATTGAGTACAGAAGGTAAAATCAGTGCGCAGATCCCAAAGTTCTTTTGTGAAATCCATGAAACGAAATGCAAAATAGGCTTCAAATCCAATTTATTATTCACTAAACAGCCGACACGTGTTTCGACCTTTCAGGTCATTCTCAAGGCTGTGAATTAGTCCACACAAATAAAATAGTCATGTATAAAGATAATCAAACCATAAATATTAAATTCAGACATGGTAATAGCAACAGAAAATCACATACCAGTGTTTCAATGAATGGATGTAGCCAATGAAAACAAAAGAATGCCCCAAGGTAAAACAAAAGAGAAATAAGAAGTAGGGTATGCTAATTTAGCGTGGGGAATTATAGGATTATAGAAGCTCATGAGGCAAGAAGGATACCCAAGAGTGGTATAACGGAGGATGTTCATGAATTGAATGATTACCTGGCTAGTACAGCACATTTGGGAAACAACATATGGTATCAGCCTATGAAAGAAGTGGGAAGAAGTCCTTCGAAGGAGGAATGCTTTGTATGTGCTCTTCTGCCTTATGGTATGGGAAAGTCTAAGATTTTCATAGCTATTGAAATAGAATCCAGACAGCACATTGTTTATCACACATTGCACTCTGCTGGACAAAAGGTCAGTTCATGGGCCGAACAGCCTACCTAAAATGGGCAACTGAATGGACGGATCTAGAGGAAGACAACTATGTCCAAGACACAAAGACAAGGCTAAGAGTGCATACTAAAAATCACGTGATCAGATACAAGCAGCATGGAGTAAAAGGAGCTGGAATCAGATGGGAAGTAAACAAAAGATTGGAGAGTCCAGGAAAATCTGCAGAAGAGATTTGAAGATGGAAGAATAGAGGGCAGATGCAAATTTGGGGATAAGTGCTTTCACCAGATGGATGGGAAGAAGGTGTGGTCATCTGCAGAGCCTGGGTAGTTACTGGTTTCTACCAACCAACCATTGACATAGTACAGAATGGATGCAAACCTTAAGGCCGAAACTTGCTAAGCTACTGACATGGGTCGAAGACAAAGTAGGGCCTTTGCAGATAGTGCCTTTGGAGAATGAAAAGTTGTGTTTCAGAAACAACGGTACAAGAAACGTTGGAGAGAACCAGAACTGTGGTTGAGTCTTTGATGTACCAGGGAGGAACATTGTGACAGCAGTGATAATGGATCACCACTGGCCCTGTGGATCCAGCACTTATATGAAGCTTCCCAGAGATTGGGGAAGACAATTTTCTATAGTAAACGTCCATGTTCCAGCGTTGGTGATTCCTAAAAGTGACTTGAACATTGGTGACTTTCCAAAAGCAGATGCTCATCTGAGGAAGAAGAGATCTGTTGAACTCCTAAATTGAATGAAGAGAGAGAACTATTTCTCAGCCAAGTCAATAGAAGCCTTTGATTCCATCCCATATGAACACAGATTGTTTAATAAGACTTCATCGATATTCACGATAGTCTTCATGCCCAGGATCCAGACAGATGCAAATACCAAGTGGTTACAGATAACCAGATGGGAGTTGTTGCACACAATCAACATTACCATAAAGGGATTCAGTGCTATTAAGGATGAGCTGATAGCCATACGACTGATGACTCTTCAGAACAGATACGTCCTGGACATGATTACAGCTAGGGATGGAGGTGTTTGTGCCAAAATTGGAGAATCATGTTGCACGTTTATATCTTCTCATGATGATGAGAATGGCCCCTTGACAGAGGCCATAGAGATGCTGACGAAGCTATACATCCATCCAGATGGTAGACCAAGTGGAAGATATTGTTGATGACCGTTGGTTTGGATCACTCTTTTCGTGGGTTCCACAATGGATGGCATATATGTTCAAGTTACTTGGAGCCCTGATAGTGATGCTGATGCTTGGATGCTGTGTAATCATATTGGCTCTCTCACAATGCAAGAGGGCTGCAAAGAAAGCTGTAGGGATGAAAATAATGACTGATTTTGAATCAGGATGGAAGACTAAAGAGCTAACAGGTGAAGAAATCAGAGATTATGTGAAGGCCAGCATTCACGCACCTGAAGGAACAAAGTTTCTGTCCCCAAAGAACCATAAGAAATATGAGGGGAAGGGGATCTATTGCCGTCCAAGTGGACAGTGCATGCTTATGACATGGAACAAGGATGAGCATGTGAAATCAGCTGGATGTCTGAAAGGAGTGATAAAGATATGGGTCCCGAAAAAGCATTTCTTCAAAAGAGGATGTCTAGACATGAAGGATGATCGGAGAGTGTTCGATGAATCGCCCAGAGGGGGGAGTGTAGAGAAGGAGCCAAGTACAACCACCGGAAGTATCGCGCCCATGTTGCCTATATGCTGGGAACCAGAATGTGAAATATGTGCAGTGCCAGTAAAGCTACACATACCAAGGAGAATCCTGGAAGCAAGGTTCCCATTGCGAAAACCATACCTGCATATACCAGAATATGATGGCCATTTCAATGAGATACCAGAAGTGTGAAAAGTGAGCAAAGGAGTAGATTGTTGACGTCATACGAATCAAGACTGACGTACCCAGGAGAGATGCAGAGACGAGAGAACATCGATATTCTATAGGCATCAAGAAAGTATCAAAGATAAGTTGCATTTCGGGATCGGGATGAAGATGTTTATGTTACAAAAGTGATGAAGATATCAAGTCATTTTACACGTGTACAGATGCACAGAAACGCAAGCAGACTTAGGGCCTCATCACGAGTAGGGTGGTAGCCCTGGCGCTATTACCACCGGTGCTATTAGCGCTACCGCCAAACCCCCGGCGCTATAAGCACCGGATCATGGGTTTGTCGGAATGATTGGTTCCCATTCCCCATTGAGCCCAATGAGGAATTTTCACGCTATTTCCGCCGGCGGATTTCACCAAGCCCATGATCTGGTGGACCCTTAAATGCAGCGGTAATAGCGCTACCGCCGCATTTAAGGTTTACCGCCAGATTCGTGATGAGGCCCTAAGTATTCTTGAGGCTAGCTATGTAGTGAATAGATTGTGGCATGTGCCGATATATCTATGTATATATGTATATATAAGAGTGAGTGAACTATGGACGATTCCACTACGCATTTTAGCAAAGCTGGACCAGAAAAAGGAAGGATTTTTCCAGTGTGTCGCAGTTGAAAAGCAATTGAATTACAGGAGTGAATCAAAGAAGGGCGAGGCTGGATCAGCCCGAAGAAGCAAAGGCCGCTCTAGGCTGGAATGATCAGACAGTAGCTACAACTGTGTGAAAGAGCAAACTCCTGTTCCGAAGACCGGCACAAAAACAATGAAGACATCAGAGGTTCATTAAATAGTAGTATTTTAAATATAACAGAGCTCAAAATCATGGTCTTCAGTCACATGGATGGCTGAAAATGGACAATCGTCACAAACCGCACCTATGCAGGGGGACAGAGCATGCTATACTCCCTCATATTCTCCAGATCAAGGAACATTTCCAAGGCCAAGTTCAAAGCCTTAATTGACGTGCAGACCACAGAGGTGATGATAGATGATATGCTAATTGGTGGGAAGCTATGGTCAAGACAAACCCACCAGCACCTGGAGGCCAGCCTGCGTGCTGCTGGCGTATGTGGAAAAGTACTGACAGATGTAAGGGTGCCAACCAATTATAGAGGGCCACGCAGTAAAGAGCCCTATAGTTTGAGAGCAGACAGCTAATCACAGCTCGTCACCCTATCCTGAAGCACCGGGGAGCGGACAGCTAATCACAGCTCGTCACCCTATCCTGAAGCACCGGGGAGCGGAGAGCTAATCACAACTCCTTTCCTTATCCTGAGGCAACGGGGAGAGGACAGATAATCACAGCTCCTTTCCTTATCCTGGAGCACCGGGGAGCCGAGAGCTAATCACAGCTCCTTTCCTTATCCTGAGGCACCGGGGAGCAGAGAGCTAATCACAGCTCCTTTCCTTATCCTGAAGCACTTGGAAGCAGGCAGCTAAACACATCTCCTTTCCTTATCCTGTAGCACTGGGGAGCGGACAGCTAATCACAGCTCCTTTCCTTATCCTGGAGCACCAGGGAGCGGACAGCTAATCACAGCTCCTTTCCTTATTCTGAAGCACAGGGGAGCAGACAGCTAAACACATCTTCTTTCCTTATCCTGAAGCACCGGGGAGTGGACAGCTAATCACAGCTCCTTTCCTTCTCCTGAAGCACCGGGGAGTGGACAGCTAATCACAGCTCCTTTCCTTATCCTCAATCACTGGGGAGTGGACAGCTAAACACAGCTCCTTTCCTTATCCTGGAGCACCGGGGAGTGGACAGCTAATCACAGCTCCTTTCCTTCTCCTGAAGCACCGGGGAGTGGACAGCTAATCACAGCTCCTTTCCTTATCCTCAATCACTGGGGAGTGGACAGCTAAACACAGCTCCTTTCCTTATCCTGGAGCACCGGGCAGCGGACAGCTAATCGCAGCTCCTTTCCTTCTCCTGAAGCACCGGGGAGTGGACGGCTAATAGCAGCTCCTTTCCTTCTCCTGAAGCACTGGGAGTGGGCAGCTAATCGCAGCTCCTTTCCTTATTCTGAAGCACCGGGCAGCAGACAGCTAATCACAGCTCCTTTCCTTATTCTGAAGCACCGGGGAGCAGACAGCTCATCACAGCTCGTCACCCTATCCTGAAGCACAGGGGAGCGGACAGCTAATCACAGCTCCTTTCCTTATTCTGAAGCACCAGGGAGTAGACAGCTAAACACATCTCCTTTCCTTATCCTGGAGCACCGGGGAGCGGACATCTAAACACATCTCCTTTCCTTATCCTGGAGCACCGGGGAGCGGACAGCTAATCACAGCTCCTTTCCTTATTCTGAAGCACCGGGAGCAGACAGCTAAACACATCTCCTTTCCTTATCCTGGAGCACCGGGGAGCGGACAGCTAATCGCAGCTCCTTTTCTTCTCCTGAAGCACCAGGGAGCATACAGCTAATCGCAGCTCCTTTCCTTCTCCTGAAGCACCAGGGAGTGGATAGCTAATCGCAGCTCTTTTCCTTCTCCTGAAGCACCGGGGAGTGGACAGCTAAACACATCTCCTTTCCTTCTCCTGAAGCACCGGGGAGTGGACAGCTAAACACATCTCCTTTCCTTCTCCTGAAGCACCGGGGAGTGGACAGCTAATCGCAGCTCCTTTCCTTCTCCTGAAGCACCGGGGAGTGGACAGCTAATCACAGCTCCTTTCCTTATCCTGGAGCACCGGGGAGTGGACAGCTAAACACAGTACCTTTCCTTGTCCTGGTGAACTGGGTAGCTGGAGTCAGGAATGGCTTGTTAACAGCACTGAATTGTGCAGGTGAGTGAATAAATGGCTTTATTTAGCACCAAAATACCACTTTAACTCCCATCTTTGCCCTTTATAATGCAGCCAGATGTGATGCTGTCAGGGCCATAAAGGCGCCCGACAGGTTCCATCTGCTGGTGTTACTATGTGCATTTATGAACCTGTCTTCACATAAGTGTGGGACTGTGCTGTGTTTTTAGGAGACACATTGAAATGTTTGCTTGAAGATGGAGAGGCAGTGGTTCCGTCTCATTTGTCCTGTCATGTGAGGTCCTTGTCTGAGCTCAGGACGCGAGTGATGATGACACGTACGGAAGTCTTGCAGTAAGGAAGAGCTGGTGGCACCTGATTGGCTGTGGGCTGGAAGAGGCAGAGCTGGTCATGCGACTGGGTTCACTCCTCTCAGTCTGGTGGAAGAACATTGCAAGAGAAGAACAACAAAACAAGCCTTTTGGTAGGCCCTGTTTGGCAGGACTAGATGGAGTAGGCACACCTGTTCATGCAAGAAGCTGGAGGAAGTGGACTGGTTCACGTGACCAGAGCCTCTCTGCTGAGCATGGGGGAAGCCTGGTAGAAGGTCACACAGTATGTTGTGTGGGATAAGCAAGACCCAGAAACACTTTTGGCATTTGATTGAGAGTGCTGAGTGCCCGAAGGTCCTGATTGGGAGAGGCAAGAGTGGAGGGCTGTTGTATGAACATCCAGGTCTTGAGTGCTTTGAGAATGTGAATGAGGCTGGGAGTTGGTTGCATAAGGGAGACCAAACCAGAGGTGGACGGGGAACCAATTAAGGCCCTGGAAATAATATGATAGGATTTGATATGATATGGCATTTATAACGCGCCGGTATACAAGTGTGTCTAGGCATGACAAGGCAAGGAGGGGGAAAGAAAAGGAGGAAAAAACAACGATCTTACTAGGCCCTGCGTCATTCAGATCGTGCAAGAGCAGGGGACGGGGGAGGGGAGCAGTGCAGGGGGGAGGATGGAGAAGTGCAGGAGGAGGGAAAGGATGGAGAAGTGCAGGGGGCAGAGGGAGGATGGAGAAGTGCGGGACAAAGAAGAAAAACAGGAGTGCAGCCAGCGGGTGGCAACTGCAGGAACTCATAAGTGCAGCCATCGGGTGGCAAAAAGTGCATGGGAGGGGACTGTAGGGTTGCAGATACAGACCACCAGTTCAGGGGAGCCAGAGGTCAGTGCTGGATTGCAGCTGGACAGGCAAGGACCTGGGCCCGAATTCAGAGGGTGACCAGGTGACCAGTGCATGGATGGAACAGGCAGGTGATCTGCAAGGGAGAGGAAGAGAGAAGGTAGAAGTAAAGAGAAAGGTCTTGAGTTGCTTCCAGAACCGGAGATGTTTCTGCTCAAGTTTCAGAGAGGAAGGTAAGCTGTTCCAGAGGGAGGCGCCAGTCAAAGCAAGATGTCTGCCCCCAGCTCTTTGCTTGGAAAAGTGACTGACCCTCAGAGAGTTGGAGATGGAAGAGCGGAGAGCTCAAGAAGGCAGATATTGAGGTAGAGAGAGTTAGTGGTCCAAGGCCCCAGAAAGCCTTGTGGACAATGCAAAGGGTCTTGAACTTGATCCGTACCGCCACTGGGAGCCAGTGAAGGTATTTCAGAGCTGGAAAGTTACAACTGCTGGGCTTTACGTCAAGGACAATTCTTGCAGTTCTGTTCTGGATGAGTTGTAGAGGCCGGGGGGTAGGGACAGGAAGATTTCGAAAGAGGCTGTTGCAGTAGTCTAGCCTAGTGAGAACCAGATCTCTGGAGACAGTGAGCTTCTGGGGGAAAGTGAGGAAGGGAGGACTACCTCTGAGGAGGTGCAGCTGGTAGTTTGACTTCTTAGAGATTTCGGAGAAGTGAGGAGAGAGTGGAATCGAAAATGACCCCGAGGTTCTTAGCCTCAAAGGTAGGAGAGGGAAGTGGGCCATAGGTGGGTGGCCTGAGAGTTAGAGGAAAGGAGGGGGCTGGTGTTCCGATTAGGAGGATCTCAGTCTTACTGGCATTAAGGCAGAGATCGTTGGTGGCACACCACTCCTGGATTGCAGAAAGACAGTCTGGAATGAGAGAAGGGGTAGAGGCGGCTGAGGGGAGCCTGAAGAAGAGCTGGGTGGAATCCGTATAGCACTGGAAGTTGGAGCCGAGGGCGACTATGCGGTGGGCAAGAGGTGCCAGGTATTGTTTGAACAACCAGGGAGATAGAGTTAGATTAGACCCCTGTGGAACACCACATGTAGAGAGAGAGATAGAGGAGAGGAAGGACCCACGTTGGACCTGGGAGGGTCGATCAGTGAAAAAGGAGGTCAGCCATGGCAAGGCCTGATCAGCAATACCCAGGTTATCACAGAGCCAGTTAAGCAGGATGGCATGGTTGACTGTATCGAAAGCAGAGGACAGATCGAGGAGAATTAGAACACAAGGAAGGTTAGAATCGTGGTTTGAGAGGAGAGCAGTTTCTGTGCTTCTGGCTGCTCTAAAGCCAGACTGATGGTCATGAAGACAACCAACAGATTCTGTGTGAAGCTTATACTGGGAGATTGCCAGTTTTCTCAGGAAAGGAATAATGGAGATTGGGCGGTAGTTGGCCGGACAGGAGGGATCAGCAGAAGGTTTCTTAAGATGGGGGTGCACAAGGGAATGCTTCAGAGGGGAGTTCCAGTGGCATAAGAGTGGTTGCAGAAATCGGTCAGGGCTGGAGCGAGGATGTCAATGCGGTCCTTGATGCTTTTGGAAGAACAGGGAAGAACCTGTTTTGACGAGACTTTCCTAGATCAGACTTGTCTAGAAACGTCATATAGGGTGAAAAAAAGAAAAGAGGAGAAGGGAAGGGAGAGGTGGCTGCAGGAGAGTCAAGGGAGGAGGAGGAGGTTGGAGAGGAGGAGAGGGTGGACAGGATGTCCTGAGTTTTAGTGATGAAATGAGAAGCCAGGGCTGTGCAGAGGGCCTGGGAGGGAACAGGAGAAGTAGAGACTGCAGCAGGTTTGGCCATCTTCTTGCAGATTTTAAAGAGTTTGTCTGAGTTATTTGATGCTGCAGATACAAAGGCTTGGATGTGTGCTCTCTTCTTGGCAAGGATAGAAAGTCTGTATTGGCTTTGGAGAAGGCAGCAGGCCAGTTTGTCAGAGGGTGTACCTGTTGCCCTCCACTTCCTCTCAGCCATCCTGCATTTGCGTTTAAGGGTGACGAGGTCTGAGTCGTACCAGGAGTTGCACTTGGATTTGGGTTTCAGGCGGATCCTCATGACAGGGGCAAGTACATCAAGAGAGTCATACACAGAGCAGTGCAGGTTAGAAAGGGCTGTGTCAGGCTGAGAGTCAGCCAGAGGTGCAGAGGAAGGAGGAAAGGTTTTGGCGAAAGCCTCAACTGACACACACTTCATGGGTCGGATTACCGAGAAGGTGGGTAGCAGAGCTGGAGTAGGCTTAGCCTGAGGTGTAGAGAGGGAGAGATGAGAGGAAAAGAGAACGTGATCACTCCAGGAGAGAGGAGTGGTGAGTGGGTTGGAGAGAGTGAGGTCTGAGATCAGAACATCCAAGATGTGCCATTCAGAGTGAGTTGGGCCAGAGGGGTGAATAGAGAGAGAGAGAAAGAGAGAGAGAGAGAGAGAGAGAGAGAGAGAGTCACAGAGGTTGCGAAAGAGTCCAGAAGAAGGACATGAAGCATCCAGGTGGATGTTGAGGTCTCTGAGAAGGAGGAGCTGAGTAGAGGCAAGGAGAGAGGAGGCCAGGTCCGGCCACTCGGAGAGGAAGGAGGTTATCTGGCCAGACGGCTGATAGATAGTGGCCACAGTGAGAGAGAGGCCAGGAGAGAGAGAGAGTCTGCAGACCAGGCATTCAAAGGAGGAGTAGACCTGTATAGGAATGACAGAGGCAGGAATTCACTGAGGGAAGATCAGGGCTACACCCCCTCTGGAATGGTTGGATCTGGGTGCGGAGATGATCTTGTAGCCATCAGGGAGGTGAGTGTCAAAACTTGTCACAGATCTGGCAGTGAAATATGTCTCGGTCAGACCGAGAACATCCAGGTCGAGTTCTTCAAGGAGATGTCAGATGTCAGAGGAGTGTTTGACAGCTGAGTGAGGGTTGAGAGTGGCAGTGTGGAGCAGGTTGCCATCTTTGAATGACTTCCGTGGTGGGGTACAAGACTGAGGTATGCCCTGAGGAAGTGTTGTAGGAGCCTGAGGGTGGGCAGAGGAGGAAAGAGGAGAGAGCAAGGTAGCCAAGGAGGAGGAGGAGGAGGATGCCGGAGGGGTGGTGGAAGAGGGAGGCACCAGGCCAGCCAGAGAAGCAGTAGAGGGTGCCATACAGGTGGCAAAGGATGGAGGAGGCAGCGGAGCTGGAGAAGGGAAAGAAGGGACAGCAGGAGAAGAAAGGAATGTTCAAAGTGGCCCATATTACCAATTTATAGCAAGTCCAATCCTTTTTCTACGAGAAAATGCAGAAATAATATAGGTTACCACACACAAGAGGCCCTGGATGCAGAGGGCTAATGGGAACTTTCCAGAGTTCCCTATAGACCAGTGCATCCCAGTCCAGGGTGCAGAGGCCTAGCAGGAAATATCCAGAGTTCCCTATAGACCAGTGCACCCCGGTCCAGGGTGCAGAGGCCTAGCAGGAAATATCCAGAGTTCCCTATAGACCAGTGCACCCCGGTCCAGGGTGCAGAGGCCTAGTAGGAACTCTCCAGAGTTCCCTATAGACCAGTGCACCCCAGTCCAGGGTGCAGAGGCCTAGCAGGACATCTCCAGAGTTCTCTAAAAGGCAGTCCACCCAAGCCCAGGGTGCAGAGGCCCAGCGGGAAATCTCCAGAGTTCCCTGTAGGCCAGTCCACCCCTGTCCTGGCTGAAGAGGCCTAGCTGTCAAAACTTGACTCCTCCTCCCCTATCTCCTCCTCACCTGTTTCTTCTTGTATCTCCTCCAACCTTAATGCTTCCGTCTTCTTCCTGGTTCTTATGCTTTCCACTGGCCTCTTCTCCTTTTTCTGACGTAAGTAAGGACGCGCTCCCTCGGTGGCCACCTTGATCTGGATGTTTTACAGATCTTGGGGAAACCCGAGGAGCACGCCCTTCGTGCTGGGAAAAAGCCCAAAGGCAAAAAACCCTGAGAGATGTTAGCAGTCCGTCTTCAGATGTGGTGAGTGTTTGGTAGTACCTTTCAATTGTCCTTTGGGAGGGGTATCAGAAAAGTCTCCAATGATTCCTCCGATTAGATTAAGGAGGGGCTGAAAGGAGGAAAACAGACTCCTGTGGTTCTCACAAAAAACCGAAAGGAACCGGAACACCGGCAGAGAAAGAAAGAAACAGGTAAGAATTAAAGATAGAAGGTAGCGAGAAAGAAATAGAAAAATGTAAAGACTTCCGATACTCAGGAAGGCAGTAAATATAGAGAGAGAGGCTGAGTGAGATAGCCGAGATTGACACTTAAATGGAAATAGCGGCAGACACCAAAGGTGGTTAGCGCTACGGGTACGAACGAACAGCGAAACAGAACCAACCGTTACCTTACTTTAACCTGTAGACACCCACGTGAGGAGATAAAGGTGAAATACATACAGAAAGGAGAGTAGAAGAGGTTAAACAGAGAAGAGGCTCTGGACGGCAGGTCGATTTAGGGAAAGAACTGGCAGCGCACGTAACAAAGTTGATACAACGCACCGGGCGCCAGAATGCATTGTTGTTTATAGGTTCCGGCGGCCATGTTGGCTAAAAACTAGACCGTCAACATGGAACTATCAGAACCATGTTAGTGGTATTTCCATCTATGCATGAACTTCCAGGGCTGGTGCATGACAGTATGCCCCCTTCGATACTTGCTTCCTCCAGGTTTTCCCGGGTTCCGTCTGTGGAATTGTTGAACAAGTCGTGGGGCATGTAGATGGGATCTTGGTTTCCATTTTCTTTCCGCAATCGGATAACCCTTCCAATGGACTAGGTATTGAAGAGTTCCCCTTCTGTAACGAGAATCCACCAATCTGGCCACCTCATACTCTTTTGTTTCATCGCGAGGGGCAGTGATCGGGCTTCTTCTTCTTCTCTTGTAAGGATCTTCCTTATGAGCCTTTAGAAGCGAAGAATGAAAGACCGGATGAATTCTTCTCAAGGCGCTGGGGATTTGTAATTTGAATGCAACTGGATTGATCCTGGATAGAATGCGATATGGACCTATAAATCTGGCTGCAAATTTACCCATATGGGTCCAACGAGGTAAATACCAAGTAGAGAGCCAGACTCGATCTCCTGGCTTCCATAATGGAGCAGGACTTCTTTTGGTGTCGGCAGACACCTTGTATCTCCTCCTGCTGTCTTCCAATGCTCGCAATGCTTCTTTGTGTGAGACTCTGAGATCCATTAGCATCTCTTCTATGGCTGGCGTGGAGATCTTAGACCTTAGAGCTAGGACTCCTGGTAAGTGGTGCGGATGGTACCCATAGGTACATTTGAAAGGGCTCATCTTGATTGCCGTATGATACGTATTATTATAGGTGAATTCTGCCATTGGTAGCAAAGAAGCCCAATTATCTTGCTCTCTATTGCAAAAGCAACAAAGGTACTGCTCTAAATTGGCGTTCAGTCTCTCCGTCTGTCCGTTTGATTGAGGATGATACCCAGAGGAGAGAGCTCGTTGAATTCCTAGTTGTTGACAAAGAGAGTCCCAAAACTTGGATGTAAATTGGGTTCCTCTGTCAGAGATTATGGTTTGGGGTAAGCCATGTAGTCTTAATACCTCCCTGAGGAATATGGTAGCCGTCTCAGAGGCAGAGGGTACTCCTTGTAATGCTACAAAGTGGGCTAGCTTGGTATCTATCGTTACCAAGATCGCTGTTTTACCATTTGAAGTTGGTAGCTCTACTACAAAGTCCATCGAAAGGTCTTCCCAAGGACGTGTGGGTGCCTTGGCTTGATGTAAGAGTTCTAATGGTCTTTGACGAGGTGTCTTATTGATAGCACAGATGGGGCAAGTAGAAACATAGGAGGTGATGTCTTTTCGCATAGATGGCCACCAAAAACTTCTGGATATCAGCTCATAAATTGCCTTTTCTCCCTTATGTCCCGCCAAGGGTAGATCATGACAAAAGCTGATGGCTTGGTTCCGAAGAGTCAAGGTAGGTAGAAATAGTGCAGACTGGTGAAACCATAGTCCGTTGATCTCTTGTAATTGAAAGGCTTCTCTTTCTTCTTGTGTATATTCCTCCAATCCACTATGAACCTCCTGTAGGAAAAGATTTGCTATCATGTAAAAATGATGCTTCGGTAGGATTCTTTCCTTCTGTAATTCTGGCTTCTCCTCATCTACCCAGCTTCGGGATAATGCGTCAGCAACACTGTTCTGAGATCCAGGTATATAGGTGATTCGGAAGTCGAAATTGGAAAAGTAGTATGCCCAGCGAGCATGTCTCAAGTTTCTACACTCCATCTGTTGGAGTACCTTTAGGTTTCTATGATCCGTACGGATAGTGAACTGTTGCGCTGCCACTTGCAAAAGGTGTCTCCATTCTTGACAGGCAGCTCGCATAGCCAATAGCTCTCTCTCGAGCACGGAATAATTTTTTTCACTTCCCGTCAAGGTGCAGGAATAGTAAGCTATGGGGTGTTCTTCCCCTTTACGATCCTCTTGTAATAAGACTGCCCCCAAGGCACCTCCGGAGGCGTCTGTCTCCAGGACAAAAGGTTTAGTCTGATCAGGTTGTAGTAGAACCGGAGCAGAGGTGAAATGTTTCTTAAGGTTCTTGAATGCCTCCTGTGCTTCAGTATCCCAGTGAAAAACCACTCCCTTTTTGAGGAGCGAGGTTATGGGCAAAACCAGGTCTGAAAATTTCGGGATAAATCGGCGATAGAAATTTGCCAGACCTAGGAAGCACTGCACCTCTTTAACAGAAGAAGGATCTGGCCATCGGTCTATTGCCTGAATCTTGTTAGGATCCATTCGCACCCCATTAGCAGACAAGATAAACCCGAGGTATGAGACCTCGGAAGCTTCGAAGATGCACTTCTCTGGCTTGGCAAAGAGATGATTCTCTAGTAATCTCTGTAGAACCTCACTTACATGGACTCGATGTTCTTCCAAGGAAGGTGAGAAGATCAGTATATCATCCAGATATACCACGACGGATGTATATAGAAGATCTGCAAAGATCTTGTCCACAAATCTCTGAAATATCGCCGGGGCGTTCACTAATCCGAATGGCATCACACAGTACTCGAACAACCCCATTGGTGTTCTAAATGCAGTCTTCCACTCATCCCCTCTCTTAATCCTTAACAAATGATAGGCTCCTCGTAGGTCGAGTTTGGTGAATACCTTTGAGTTCTGTACAGCCTCGAGAATGTCTCGAATAAGGGGGATTGGGTATCTGTCACAGACAGTCAGGCTATTTAAACCCCTGTAATCGATACATGGGCGTAATTCCTTTGAGTCCTTCTTAGATATAAAGAACAATGATGCCCCTCCTGAAGACTTTGACGGTCGGATCAGTCCATCCTCCAAGTTGGCATCTAGATAATCCTTCAGAGCTGCCTTCTCTGCTAAAGACAAGGGATACATCCGTCCAAATGGAAGAGAAACCTCCTCCTTGAGGTCTATGCTACAGTCTTCATTACGGTGAGGTGGGAGGAGTCTAGGGTTTACATCTTCAAACACCTTTGAGAAAGTCTGGTACTGTACTGGGATAGAGGAGACTGAGATGTTGGATTGTCTTTCGGTAATGCTGGATTGGATTTCAACCTGGAGTCCCTTCATGCAATGTTCTCCGCAATAGTCTGAATCAAAGCTGAGTTTGTTAGCCGTCCAATCTATTCTGGGGTTGTGACGTCGTAACCAGGAGATACCTAGTATCAGAGGGAAATGTGCCTGATGACATCAAAGCTAAGGGTCTCCATGTGGTGTCCCATTCCCAATGAGATAGGAACCGTTTCCATAGTAATAAGTCCGGAAAATAAAGGACGTCCATCCACCCCTTCGACTGGGAGTGGTGTTGTCTTCTTCTGGAGTGGGATTTGGTTCTCTTGGGCCCATTTGACGTCTATGAAATTTCCCGCAGCTCCACAATCTAGCATGGCTAGTACAGGGATGTTCTGCTTCAAACTGTAGGAAAACGAGACCTGAAATACCATTAAAAGGTTGTCTTCTATTCCTTCCTGGCTGAATCTGGTAAGATTGCAAGGGTTTGAGCAGTTGTCCCCACGGTCTCCCTTGCATAAACCTGGGGTCTGTCGTTTCCCTGTCTTCTGGAGGGAATTTCAGAACAGTCCTTGAGGCTGTGTCTAGAGGATCCACAGTACATACAGAGGTTCAGTTCTTGTCTTCTCTTACTTTCAGTCTTGGTTAAGGGTCCTCTGGTAGATCCTATCTGCATCGGTTCTTCTAGGGTTGGGCGTTCTCTTCTTCCTTGCGGGGGGCTGCACCATTGTACATAGCCTCTTCCTCTTCTTCTCTCCAAACGTCTCTCTTGAATACGAAATTCGATCTGGAGGGAGAGGGTAACTAGCTCGCGAAAGCTGTTGGGACGAGCTACCCGGGCCAGTTCGTCCTTCATTTCCTCGTTCAACCCCCTTCTGAAGATTGTCGGTTGCGCTGTATCTGGCCAACCAGCGGATACTGCTAGACTCTGGAATTGCGCAATGTAAGCTTGTAGGTCCTGATTTCCCTGCTTAACATCAAGGAAAGCTTCGTATTTGGTATACTGGACCTCTGGACGTTCAAAACGCTCCTTGAACCCCTGTCTGAACACAGCATAATCATTAACCAAAGGATCCTGGTTAGTGACCAGGGGGGTTGCCCAGGCCAGGGCACTTCCAGCTAAGTTAGAAATGATAAACCTATCCGAGCCCTTCCAGACTCGAAAGCTCGAGGCCTGAAGGAGAAATATACCGCACAGGCATCTGGGAACTCCTTTATCGTCTTAGGACTTCCTTCATATTTACCATACGAAAATGGCATAGGTGGTAAATCATCTCTACTCTCTGTTCTGGCCGCAGCCTGTTGACGAAGCAGAAGGTTCTCAGCATGCAGGGTTTGCATCTCCACTCTGAGTCCTTGTATGGCGTTGCACATCTCCTTAATCTGTTCCGGAGACACCATGGGTGTAATCGGGCGTTGTATACTGTCAAAACTTGACTCTTCTTCCCCTATCTCCTCCTTACCTGTTTCTTCTTGTATCTCCTCCAAACTTAATGCTTCCGTCTTCTTCCTGGTTCTTATGCTTTCCACTGGCCTCTTCTCCTTTTTCTAACGTAAGTAAGGACGTGCTCCCTCGGTGGCCACCTTGATCTGGATGTTTTACAGATCTTGGGCAAACCCGAGGAGCACGCCCTTCGTGCTGGGAAAAAGCCCAAAGGCAAAAAACCCTGAGAGATGTTAGCAGTCCGTCTTCAGATGTGGTGAGTGTTTGGTAGTACCTTTCAATTGTCCTTTGGGAAGGATTCCAGAAAAGTCTCCAATGATTCCTCCGATTAGATTAAGGAGGGGCTGAAAGGAGGAAAACAGACTCCAGTGGTTCTCACAAAAAACGGAAAGGAACCGGAACACCGGCAGAGAAAGAAAGAAACAGGTAAGAATTAAAGATAGAAGGTAGCGAGAAAGAAATAGAAAAATGTAAAGACTTCCGATACTCAGGAAGGCAGTAAATATAGAGAGAGAGGCTGAGTGAGATAGCCGAGATTGACACTTAAATGGAAATAGCGGCAGACACCAAAGGTGGTTAGCGCTACGTGTATGAACGAACAGCGAAACAGAACCAACCGTTACCTTACCTTAACCTGTAGACACCCACGTGAGGAGATAAAGGTGAAATACATACAGAAAGGAGAGTAGAAGAGGTTAAACAGAGAAGAGGCTCTGGACGGCAGGTCGATTTAGGGAAAGAACTGGCAGCGCACGTAACAAAGTTGATACAATGCGCCGGGCGCCAGAATGCATTGTTGTTTATAGGTTCCGGCGGCCATGTTGGATAAAAACTAGACCGTCAACATGGAACTATCAGAACCATGTTAGTGGTATTTCCATCTATGCATGAACTTCCAGGGCTGGTGCATGACACTAGCAGGAACTCTCCAGAGTTCCCTATAGGCCAGTCCACCCGAGCCCAGGGCGCAGAGGCCCAACGGGAAATGTCCAGATGCCCAGCAGGAAATGTCGAGTTCCCTATAGGCCAGTCCACACCTGGACATAACTCAAGTCTGCCACCAAGGGTCTTAGAGGATGAAGAGATGACCATCGCCTGAGCCAGTGATGGAATCTACCCCATGAAGCATCAGAACACGTGAAGATCAGATAGAAGGTGGTGGATTGCCAATCCATCACAATACGGATGTCCAATTGTTTTGAAATTCTAGGGTGCAGCAGCCAGGACCACTCCTGGAACCCCTGTCGAATTGCAAAGGAGTGAGATTTTAACGATTTTGTATTGAGATATATAGAACAATAATAAAGTCATTGTTTAGAAACATAATGCAGTGAATCATTAGTTAATCTATTGACAAAATATTACCAGAAAAGGAGAAATTCTAAAGAACAAGTAAAAGGATGCACTGTAATCTTATTTTGCTTATATATTACTTTAGCTATGATGTATTATAAATATAATTTAGAAATATGGAACTATATATTGCGAACGACTTAGCATTGAAAGATACTGCATTAAGTTTGATTAAATAGGGAGGGACATACATGAGACAAACTACATGAGACAAACATGAGACAAACACAGAACAAACAAGAGACAAAAGGGAAAGGGGGGCACATGAGGAGCAGATTAAAGAAGATATGGCACATTAACCTGTAATAAAATGTGTTCAAAATGGCATCAGATATTATATACAAATAGTAAAATACAAAGACCATCTGAGGAGTGTGAGAGACATGAAGAGGTCACATTCCATGCATGGTTACATTGAAGTGGTCCAGATGGCAGATGAAAAACTACCATTTAGCATTGTATTTGGGAATAGAGTTTAGATTGTTTATTCATGCACATTTCAATCCATTGTGTGTGACATATGTTATTCCACCAGCTTCTGACGCACAAGGAACGCAAATCTTTCCAATTGGCAGTTATGCTCTTTAAACAGGGACGTCATTTATGGGTCGCCATAGGTTGCAACTGCGACCTCTGAGGTCTCCCTTGCGACCTCTAAAAACATGTTTACAAAAATATTTTGTTTTTGTTTTTTTGTAATGCAAGCTCCTGGACTGTGGCTCTTTACTTCTGGGGTGGCTGGCTTTCTTGATCAGGCCCCTAAAAAAAAAGAAGAAAAATAAGAACAGGAGTGCCACAAGTCTAACACTTTAAGCACTGACCCTAAATAAGAAAGAATAGCAACACCAAATAATGTGTCTTTCTGGAATTCTATACCATAATTGCAAGGCTCATTAAATGTTTATTTCAGGCACACTTCCGGGGGTGAGTCACTGATTTAGTCTGTTCTTAAATGCCTCACTCAGCCTTTCATCCTTCTGAGGTCGATAAATGAGTACCAACACAGGTTGGGTGATATTGGGTGTATATTTTTTCTATATAAAGCGCTTAAGCGTAAGTGCTATATAATAACACATCATTATCATTTGGTCATGGACGTCTGCTTGCATTCACAGTAATTTGGTAATATGGGCCTATACACACTGATATTAACGATACATATGGCGATCCATTCTTGAATGAAGTGTACATCACATAGTGATATCATAACTATATTTTTCGTAGTGTACAATGCTATGTGATGCCACTTCCTGTTTTGTCAACGGGTGAAATGTCGTGTTCCGTCGCTACCCGCGATATCACTTTGGGGCGGGGTCAAATGACATCACTTCCTGTGATGTCATCAGTGGGGTCAAGGGCCGTGTGATGTCACTTCCGCTACCCTTAGCATTTTGGTGAAATGACGTCCCTGTCTTCAAAGCCAAACTGATAAAGAGATCGTAGAGTTTGAAAGCTTCAGGTGGTAAGAAGGTGGTTATAGCAAGACTTCCCAGGACAATGTTTATGAAAAAAAGTGGGATGTCAGTGAAAAATATAGATTTAAGATATTTCCATAGTTGTTGCCAGAACTTGAATGTATAGGGACACTTAAAAAACATATGCTCGTAAGAGGCAGAAGCAACTCCACATGTCCCACAGTTACCATTGCTGCCGATCTTAGATAAGGACACTTTAGCAGGTGTGATGAATGCTCTATATATAAAGAAAAAACAATGCTGAGAGATATTCGCTGATGTAGAGATAAGTTTAATTTTGGAGAAAAGGATAGACCATGTGTGATCATCTAAAATGTGTTCAAAATCATCCTCCCACTTGGAGCGCACAGTACACATCTTGAAGGATGCTATAAGGATGTTGTAGAATTTTGAAGCTTTTATGTCTAAAAGCATTGTTAGCAGTAGTAGTCTAAAGGCATCAGGGATTAATATGTCATTAGAGGAACTATGAGGAGCATCAAAGCAGGAGTTGACTAATTTGTTGTAGAAATTGAAATCTAAGTTAGGAATGGAAAATTGGTGTTTGAGTTATTGAAATTATAGAATAGAGGGCCCATCTATGATTTGTTGTATAAATCTGATACCCATTTTCAACCAGAATTTTCTATTCAGGGCTCTATTATTGATCAGGATCTTTTTATTGTGCCATAATAAAGGGAAGAGGCATTTGTTTCGGATTTTTTTGTGAGGAAAGAGAAAGAATTGAAGGGCGGATATAGTAGCTCTGATAGGGTCTAGGATGGCCGAAGAGGAATGATTAAATACATATATGAGGTCAGTTATTTCTAAGGGATGAACCAACTGTTTCTCTATGGTACACCCTGTGTGAATGTCTGATTATTTGGGACATGCAAATCAACATCTAGAATGTTTCAGGAGAAAAGCAGTGTGATATAATTTGAAATCAGGAAACTTAACCCCTCCTTTATTGTAGGGCGTTTTCATTTTGATCAGGGCAATCCTTTTGCTTTTACCCTCCCCCCAGAGGAACCTTAGTAGAATAGAGTAAATATATTTAAAAAAGGAAGGGTACATTGGAACACACATAAATTGCAGATAGTATAAGATTATTTGTGACAACATTATCTTGATTGTGTCGAGTCGTCCCCACCAGGAAAGATACAAGGGAGACCACCTGGAGGTTAGCTCTTTTAATCTATCCAATAGGGATAGGGCCTTAAGTTTGATGGCATCCTGAATTGTAGGGGCAAAACGCATACCTAGATACTTTAAAAGGAGCTACACCATTTAAAGCTGAAGGAATATACTTCATGTTTAAGACAGTAGGGATTGAGGGGCATGATTTCGGATTTGTCTTTGTTAAGTTTGTAACCTGATACAAGGCTAAATAGTGTGTTGAGTAAGTAAGATAGGTGTAATTTAGGATTCTTTATGAGAGTAAGGATGTCATCTGCATATGCAGCAATTTTTATATGAGATGTGCCACCAGATATACCCAGAATATTTTTGTTTGATTTAATTAGTTCTAATAGCGGTTCTAATGATAGGATGTATAAGATGGGTTAAAAGGGGCAACCCTACCTAGTACCTCTGCGGAGTGAAAAGAATGGGGAAGTTAAACCACTTTTACATATTGAAGATTTAGGTGAGGAGCAAAGTAATTTGACAAGGGAGATGAACTTATAGCCACTTCCATGCCAATGTAAATATTGAAACATGAAGTCCCAGCTCTCCCGATCAAAGGCCTATTCTGCATCTAATGCTATGGCAGCAGAGCCTAACTTATATTTTTTATTTTTGGCCGATAGGTAGATATCATTCAAAAGTAGTCTGGCATTGGAAGAAATATTTCACCCTTTTACATAGCCAACTCGGTCAGGTTTTATTAGGGCAGGAAGAGAGGACTCAATCCCATTGTCTCGAACGTTTGCAAAGATTTTGTTTTTGACATTAATAAGAGAGATAGGCCAATAATTGCCAGGGAGTAAAGGATCCTTGTCTGGTTTGGGAAAGAGTATGAGTAAGGCTTCTGAAAAAGATCCAGAGGAGACTTTTGGGAGATAAAGTAGGAGAATAGATTTTGAAGCTTGGGAATGAGGGGTTGAGACAGCCTATCAACAAATTCAGTGGAAAGGCCATCAGGGCCAGGAGCTTTGCCTTTACCTAAGACTTTAATTGCTTTGGAGATTTCAGGACGGGTAATGTCATTATCTAAGTGGGATAGATCCAATTGAGGGTATGAAGATCTGTTAATGTTATCAAAGAAAGATGTAATGTTGTTATGGGAGATGGAGTTCTCAGGAGTGTATAGATTTGTATACATTTTTTTAAAGCAATTTAGAATATCGTTAGGGTGATGATGTACAGTATCTTTGATATAAGAAATAAGAATTGTCTAGGTAGGATTGGAGTCGCAATAATAATGTTGTTCCGCTAGGGTGCGCTTAGGGTAAAGGTCGTCCAGATGTTTTTTATGTAGTTCTTTCTTTTTTCCTGAGTAAGCCATATTGTGACCTCTTAGGGCTGCCTTGAAGGCATCCCAATTATTCACTTCCGATGTATCGCTGTCTAGATTATCTGCATAAAACTGTTGGACAAAAGATTTAACGGATAAAATAAATTGAGGATCTTGTAGGAGAAAGTTATTGAGTTTCCAATGAGAAGAAGGTTTATGTACATCAGAAAGACAAAAGGAGGTACATACTGGGGAATGATCGGATATAATAATATTTTCTATTTTAGAGTCTATAATGGAACCTGAAAGGGTTTTAGCAGAGAAAATGTTATCTAGTTGGCATAGAGTGTTATGAGGGGATGAGTGGAAAGTATAGTCAATTTGGGTGGGGTTAGATAATCGCCATGTACCAATAAGGCTGGTTTCAGCTAAACGACCCAGAAAGGATTTGTGTGATTTATTATTTTTGAAAAAGCAACTCAATTTTCTGTCACGAAAAGGATCAAGGACTTGATTAGTATGCCCACACATGATTAGATTAGTGAAATTATTTAGCAGTATCAATTGTTTGATAGACATCCAAAAGTTGGGGTTAGGATTAGTAGGACCATAGATGTTTAGAATGGTAACATGTGTAGACTCTATTCAGAGTTTAACCCAGACCCATCTCCCATTAATATCAGCGCCATGGTCAAGAATTTTAAAGGGAAATTTCTTACTGATTAGTATAGTTCCTCCATTTTTCTTAGCAACAGCAGGACTAGAGATGACTTCCTTTACCCAAAGGGATTTCAGTTTCATTGCCTCTTTGTTAGGTAGGTGTGTTTCTTGGATGCAAGCGATGGAAGGATTGAATTTGTTTAGATATGAGATGACCTTACATCTTTTAATGGGGTTATTACAACCTTTGATGTTCCATGTGACACATTTAAAGATCATTGTAACATTTCAAAAATTATGATAACATAACCTGATACCATGCAAATGTAGAAATATAGTGCCAACAAACTACATAATGAACCATAAATATTAAGATGGAGACACAAGAGGATGATACATCGGGTAAAGGAAGGGAAGGTTGGGGGTCTGATCATGAAAAAGTACAATAGGGTACTTGATACTAACACAAATATACAGATCAGATGGGATAAGAGGGATGACAGGAGAGTAAAATTGCAAGGAAGGGTGATGCCCGCTGAGTCATCAAAAAAAAGAGCGACCCAGGATGGAAGACGGATGTTGCAAGAACACCCACCCCGCAGGTTTAAGTTAAGTGATAATCATGGCATTACGAAGAGGATACAAAAGCTTATGAGGGAGAAACACAATCATGTATTAGAGGAAGTACAGGTGTTGGCAGGAGATGATGTGTCCATGACTTCGGATTTGCTGGAGCATATAAAAGCTCTGCGGTCAGCAGGCTCATCAAACATGGTTGTACGATCTTCATGTGTTACTTTGAATGAGCAAGGATGGTATAGACCATACCAAATATTTTGCTGTTATAAGGCTGGCCGGAAGGATTGAAATATTTTCCTGCGCTGGGCCGTACTTTTAGCAACATCTTGTGAAATATGTATCTTATTGCCATGCCACATGAGGGTTTTTGGTTCCTTAGTAGCAGACAAGATGAGCTGAAGTTGAGAATATTCAAGAAGATAAAAAATCAGTGTTATGGACAATGTTTTTGAAGAGTTAGAAATGGATGATTGACCAATTCTATGAGCACATTTAATGTTGAGTTTTAGATCAGGAGGTAGGTGGAGCAGGGCGGATAGAAACTTTTGTAAAAGATACTATAGTGTTGTTTCCTTCTGAGCCCTCCGGCATACCTGAAATGTGAAGATTGTTACGTCGACTACGATTTTCTAAATCTTCATTGTGCCTTTGAATTTATTTATTTTATTTTATTTTATTTTATGTATTTATAGAGCGCCGCAGCCCACAGGCATCAGGGCGCTGACAAAAAGATGCAGGACAACATAGGAGAAACAGGACAAGCGGAACGGTTCAGTTAGTTAGTGGGACAGAGCTAAGTAGAGGGGGTGTTTACTTAAACAGTGCAATTTTCAGTTGAAAGTCTTTGATAGACTTCTCAAGTAGTACCACTTTGGGAGAAACATCCTCCACTAGGCCAACTCTTCGCTCCATTTCATCCATTCTATTTTCAAAACCCTTCCATCTGTCATCTAGTTGTTATAATTTTTGATTTGTGGTCTCGATGAAAGGTTTAAGTTATCGAATTTCGGGGAAAATGGCATCAATGCCAGGATCCGAGATACCCAGCGGAGGTGGTGAGTCGCTCTTGGGTCTCTTAAGGTTAGAGGCTGAGATATTAGGTTCTTTAGAAGTCGTTGTATTTTTTTTTATTAGCAGCCATGTTGTTAGTTGATATATATATGAATATTGAGATTGTTGAAATATATGAATAAGTATATAGATGTTGAACTGCTCCAATATGCCTATATTATATGCTGCATATGCCAAAATCCAGGAATAATGTAGTCTCAAAGAAGGCTTGTGGTGGTGTCTACAGATAAAAAAATGGCAGATCTATAGACGTCAAATCCTTCAGTTTACAATTATTATTTCCATCTTATGCAAGTAGTATTGTTCCTATTAAAGGAGGTTAAATGGGAACACTAGAGGATAATAAGGAGTAAACCTAGGATTCATTTATGAGGAGCCACCAGTTCTGTAGTAGTTATGATGCATGCAGCATAAACAGCCTGTTAATTGAAAAAAGGTCAGCATGAATATTTCTTGCACCTCTGCAACCTGGTGTATTAGTTTAAGAATAGGAACAAAGTTGATGTAAAGACTTTAGCTGTGGTAGATATTAAGGTATTTGCATGGGAGGCGCAAACATGGTAGATAAAAGAAAGAGTGAAAGTCTACCTCTTAGTATGAAGGTATACACAAAACAGTCAATTTCTTTTGTGTAAAATATCCTATAAGAAAATACAGTGCCTCCAGTTATACTTTTAACAGAATATTGCCAGTATATGATTGTGTAATGCTATTTTCCCAACGTCGTGTGGAGAAATGGTTTGTAGAGGAAGTATAATGTTAAGGTGCTCCTGTATCTTTAAATATTCTGTATCCTTAAAGGAACGTTATCTGGAAGTTCATTTTATTTTTTTTGCTTGCTTACAGCAGGAGCCACCGGCGGCAGTATTGTGAGGGAAAAGCCAACCAGGCCCCAGCCGGCGTGTCACAATAGGCGCAACGTCGTAGTTCACCTCAAGAAGGGCGGACACCAGTGGCTGCGGTCTTAAGGGACGGAACACTGGGGCTCGCCAAACGAAGAAGAGAGAGCTGAGCAGCATCGGAAATCCTGCCGGAGTGCGGAACAGCAACCGAATGCTGAGTATTCAAGAAAGGTAAGTGATCAAAAGTTTTGTAATACACGAATAATGCTGAATTTATTGACCGGAGGGACGGAGCTGCAAGACTATGCGTCCATCTGCTTTGGCGTCAGGCCATACCCCCCGGAGTGAGTACTTTTGAAGTAGATGTTTGTTTTTCAATTACTTTTGCCAGGTCACTGGCCAAAAAGTGGTACTGATGCTTTGGAAATCTAAGGCGTTGCAGCCCCGGAAGCCACGCAATTTCACAAAATGGCGGCCATGACTGTACGTTTCCTAAATAGTGAAGAGTGGGAGCTTCTCTGCTGTGAAGAAAGCAGGACCTCTGGACAACATGTGAAGAGGCAGTGAGTCCTGGGGATTCCCCTCTAACATGGATGGCCGCTGAAGCTTACTTTCACCGGAATGGGAAGTCACCATCAGACTGTGCGGGAAGCACCACAAACCGAGTCACCCCAAAAATCAGTGTACTCTTCTGGTGCTGGCGAATTGTCACTGAAAAATAGCAGCTGCCGCACCCGAAATGCTGATTGCCAGGACTAACTCTGAGGCAGGGAAGTGCCTTTGGATGGAGTGTTCACCACAGCAGCAACGCTAGCCCTCATAGTGGCCCCTCCAGGTGGGCGAGCGATACCAATCATAGCACAAAAGGCAACAAACCCAAATGGCAGGTAGGTTTTAGTGCCGTGTAGAGCTAATGTCTCCAAAAGCAAATCAGGTGCATTTTAGCACCAAATTGTGATTCAGCCCCAACTCTGTCTGGTAAATGTGCTCAATGGGCAAGAAACCATTGAACAAAAAAGGATTCCTGGGGGGGAGTGGTAGTCAGTGTGTGGGTCTGCAGTTGGTGCATCCTATCCCACTATCCCACTCAGTGCTCTAAAATTGACTTTTTACCGCTGGCGGTAAGTCCACGGAATTCCCCAAATGGGGACTAACACTGCCATACTTCCACTTGTTATTGGGCCGTAATTCTGCTGGACTAAGTGGCAGTAACTATAAATCCATTTGGTGGTATCTCAGCAGTAAATCTAAACTTGTAATGAGGCCCACTGTGTTTTTTAACAACCCCTGGACCCAAATACAGGTTTGGTGGTATCTGATAGTCTGCAGATAACAATAACCACAGCCGTTATTTCCAGTTCTCCTGATTATGGGTTTCAAACCAACAGGAATGAATACCTCCAGTGTTTGCATGGGGTTTCACCCCCAAAGTACTTGAGAAACTGCATCCAGTGCAATGACCTGCAGAGATCATCCCTTCCTTTGCAAATAAAGTCCTATGAGACTTCTGAATGGGGACTAACCCCATCTTACAATCGGGTGGAAATTCCACATCTACCCGTTGTGGTAACAGTAAGTCCATTCAGAGGGAATTGGCACTACTGAAACCGCCGAAATCGGTGTGAGGCACACCGTGCAAAAGGGACTGGGGGCCTAGCTTCCCGTAGGAAGTGAGAAGTAAATGCACAGTGTACACTGGCCGTGCCACCCAAACACGATGTATGAGGGACGTTCACACAGCCCTCTGGGGACGGGTATGGACCCATCCAACCTAATGGTGACACAGTGATTCTCACTAAAAGGAAAGACCAGCCTCTCTAAAGTGGTACCTGCAGCTGACCAGGCAGCCCTACCTCAAGGGAGGGGGAGGGCTGGTAGAGAAGTAACATTATTCCACTGAGCTAACCAATGAAAACACCCACTCTGGCATTCTGGAAACATATATGTTATTATAAAATGACATAGAATCTGTATCAGGAAAACAAGGACTATAGATTCAGCATAACACCTCGTAGACCACAGGGCTGCTCGCTTAACACCTAACCCACTTCCAACACTAAAATGCAAGCCCACAATATGGTGATAGACGCCGCATATATAGGCGCAGGAAGGGTTAGAAAAGGGAACCCTTGATATTCAAAACACACAGTTATACAAGTGAGCATAGGGCCCTTTGGATAACGTGCATGGACATCAAATAATCGAACCAACTCAGGAAGATGCAAAGGTGCTGTTTTAATATCAATTGTCTAAAACAGGGAGTTACAACAGACATCAACGGACGTTCGCTTGAGCTCTCAATTCATTTCATACGTGTGTCATATCTGATGATTCCCATCCCAGCCTTGTCACAGATGAGGCAGGAATCCCTCTAAGATTCAGAGATGCTTCATGGGGTTGTTGCTGGTCCATGGCTGATCCATGGCCATATGGACATCCCTCTCTCAGCTTGAAACGCCCCGCCTCCCTACCCCAAGTGTCCCTGGCCCGGGTTAGTAGATAACGAATGTTCCCCTCTACTGTCTATTTTCTGCCGTATTCTGTAGGTAAGGACCTAAAGTGCCTTTTCTAAATAGGCCGGGCATCCTCAGGGACTTGCTAAGGCTGTATCTACTCTATCCGGGTATTAGTGTTCTAGAGGGGTAGACAATGGGCCTCATTGGGAGTTTGGAGGTAGCCATGATCTCAATAAGGGCATGGCTGTCTCAAAACTCGGGTCCGGGTCCATGGTCCCTGAATGGGGACTTACTGGGCCATTCCGACCTTGAAGGACCCGGTGTTTCCCCATTCAGGGAACACGGACCCGGACCATCCCCATTCCCATTTGAGTCCCCATATGGCTCAATGGGAATGGGGCGCATGCTAACAATGGGCCCGTTAATGACAGGCCCGTTGTTAGCACACAGGTCCCCTCGCGGGACCCACAAAGGACGTCTGGGACCTCGTAATAGGGCGGCATGGGTTTAACGGCACCAGCACCTTTACCAGCGCCGTTAAACCCATACCACCAGCCTCCTAATGAGGCCCAATGTGCCTTTCAGATACCCTGCTCAATTCGCTCTTCAGCCTATCACACTCACGTTTTCCTCTCCCTTTCTTCCCTCCGTAGCTTTTACTGCTCTCATCCAACCCCACCACATCTCGTCTCTTCTCCCTTTACTGTACTGTTGCTCCAATGTCTCTCACTCCTCCTAGACTTTGCCTCCACCCTTTAATGCTACTCTTCCATACTACTGCTCTCTTCACTACTTTACTAACCCCTCCTCCACACGCTACTCCCTTCTCCACACTACTACCCCCTTCTACTACTCCTCTTTCCTTCACACTACCACTTTTATCAGTGCTGCTAACAGTACTTTTAGTCCATCTTCCATCCATGTGGGTATCCATGAGAATATATATGACAGCCAGCTTTCATCTTTTTCTGCCCCCTTGGCTTCCTCCTCCATCTTGGCATGCATTTTCGATAATCTGATAACCGCTTCAGTTAGTGTTCTATTTGCTTCATTATTTGCTGGCATGAACATGCAGCAAAAAGACCCGAAATTGGTGCATACTCCTCCTTCCATTGCTGTCAGTAGGTCTAGAACATATCTGTTCTGGAGGGCCATCAACCTTACTGCTCTGCGCTCTTTTATTATGGCGTTGAAGCCATTTACAGTTGAATTTATTGTCTGCATAAACTGCCACCTCGTAATCTGGAGCCATTTTGCATTTGTGTATGTCTGTACAGCTGGAACTACTGGCAGGAGGTACATTTTTGTCCGACTGAACAGTCAGCGCTCAGGTGGTATGTCGTCCCGAGATGCTTCCGATGCTGATGACATGTAGTTCTCTCTCTTTACCCTCTCACTTCTATTGACCTCTTATTTCTTCTGGTATTGTTCATCTTGGGGAAGCCTTCTGTTTTGATGTCTTTTGGGGGACCACTAGTGTTGGTGTATTTGTCACAATCACACCTATTAGGGAAGAGAGTTCGGCACTCTCTCCCGAACCACAGAAGCTGAATGAATCGACCCCTCCCACTGTGGTTGGCACAGGAACCTGATCGTATATACACAGGACACCACGTGGCAGCCAATGGGGGGGAAGAGGGATTAGGGAGAGGTTGTGGATAGGGTGGGGGGATTAGGAACACCAGAAAAGGAGTAGGGAGCACCTAGGTTGGATAGGAATAGGAAAGCACAGGGTAAAAATCTAACCTGCAAACATCTAACACACAAATCCGCACTTACTTCCTTGCACTCTGGCAAGGCACATGAACCTACCCCCACACTGTTCCTGACTGAAGTGGTTAGATACACCTTAATACATGTACCACAGTTGATGACACATAGAGAGCACTAGACTTTCAAGCAAAATGCAACAAACAAGGGAATAATATCCCTGCATGAACAAACAAACACATGGCCCCTTTCTGGGCAAAGCAACAGAAGCACATTAACGTACATGAAGGTTAGCACACAGTAGACAGTCCCAGTTCACAGCACTAGAACCCATGCCCAACACTTGTTTTATGTCCACTAAGATACTTATTCTCTTAGCTCTGAATTGTATGCAATCGTATTCATGTCAAGTTCATGCCCCTTATAAAAGAACAATCAACTTTTCCAATCCGGATCCAAAAGCGTTTCTTTCTTAGCACGTGTGATCTGATAGAAGGAAAAACTTGTTTTTACAAACACACACCATGGTAATTGATTTCCCAACACTCTTGCAATGAGAGAACACTAGTAGGTCATAAATCACAGTGCCCGCTCCCCATAGTACTTAGCTTTAGTCTGGGAGCCCCTTGGGACTACCCGGACGAAGAAAGCGCTGCATCAAAGAAGACAGTCTGGCAGCGTGTCCCCTCTCCGACCTGTGTGTTCCTCCGGGTCATTAAATCATCCAGCCGGGGCAGCGAAACCTCCTCCGTCCTCCTCCAAGTCAAAATAAGCTGCACCTGTCTTGCGCCATTGCTGACTGATAAGCCTTACTGATTGCAATCAGCTGGCAACACGCGTGAAGACAGGACTACAAAAACGCCTAGGGGCTGCTGGGAGTTGAAGTCACTGCCCCTGTAGCTGCCCAACCGTGTTCATCTCATGTACTGCAGCACCCCACGTCTACCCCATCCTTTATTCCTGACAGTATCTCCTCTCCTAGGGCTCTTCCCAGGACACAGTTTCTCTGGATGTCGCAAATGGAACTGTTTCACCAATCGTGGAGCATGTACCCCCATGGCTGGTTCCCATGAACAATCCTCAGGGCCATAACCTTTCCATTGGATTAAATACCACAGCTGTTGATGTTTTTGTTTAGCGTCCAAAATACGTCTTACTTCATATTCCGTCTGACCTTCTTTTTCAATAGCCGGAGGTCGCTTAGTGATTACCCCTGGATCTGCCGGTTTAAGCAAAGACACATGGAACACTGGGTGTATGGGTAGAGTCTTTGGCAAACATAATCTCATTGCTGTGGCAGACACACATTGTATTATTTCATAAGGCCCCACCAATGATAGGTTCTTAGTTGATAACCACACCCTGTCTCCTACTTGATACTTAGGCCCTGCCTGCCGCTGTTTGTCAGCTTATTCCTTATATGCCTTTTTGGATTGCTCCAAATTGGCGCATGCTTTCTGTCTGATTCCAAGAAGCAACTGTTTGTGCTCTTGTAACACAGGAATGTGTTCCATTTCTGGTAAATGTTCCGGTATCATGTTCAGTTCGTGGCCATATAAACATTTGTTGGGTGCCATGCCTAAAGAGGCATGTTTAGTGTTGTTATACGTGAACTCGGCCAACCATAATGCTTGCACCCAAGATTCCATACCATTTCCAAGATAACACCTTAAATATTGCTCAAGTGTCTGGTTAACCCTTTCCGTCTGACCATCTGTTTGCGGGTGATAACTTGTGGATAAAGCACAATTGATTCCCAGCATCTTACAGAAAGCAGGCCAAAATCTGGAAGTAAATTGAGGTCCTCTATCTGCTACAATACTTTTTGGAAGACCATGCAACCTCACCACATGTTGAAGGAATAGTTCTGCTAATTTGCCTGCCCCTGGTATTCCTGCACACGGAATGAAATGTGCTTGCTTAGACAAGTAATCTACCACCACCCATATGGTATCAAACTTATGGTCGGGTGGGAGATCTGTAATGAAATCCATGGAAATGTGCATCCACGATTTCTCAGGAGTAGGTAAACGTTGTAACAAACCCCTCTTTTTCACATGATCCACCTTGTTGCGTACACAATTTTCACATTTGGAAAAATACATTTCCACATCTTTTCTTAATTCAGGCCACCTTAATTCCTCCACAGAGTCTGCATGTTTTCTTTCCTCATTCTGAGGCCAGTGGCTTTGTGCACCCTCAATACCGTTGTTCTATGGTTTCTCTATGTCTATATGTGTTATTGTATTGCTTTCTCTTGAGGTTAGGAGTATTTGGTTCTTCCAGGTTCCTTATATGTCCTTGAAGTTCCATATGGTTAGTTGCAATAAGCAGCTGTAAGCTTGTCTTGTGTAACTCTTGCTCTCTTGCATTTCTGCATTTGGCTAATGAATGAAAATAAGAAAGACTTTCGAAAGTATGTGCATGTATCTGTCCTCTATCTATAGAGCTGTGTATGCATGTTCTACGTGTGTGCATGTGTGTATCAGTGTAACTTTGTGCAAGGATGCGGGTCTGCTTCGTGGCTAACGTTACTATCTCGTGGTGTCTCTAATGACATCCGCACAGCTGGATATTGATCGTTAGTCAACCTGTTCCAGTGTTGAGGCACTTGTATCCGCTAAGACATCAGCTGGATAGAGTTTGAATGGTTGTCTAAGAGAATATGTGCTCACACATGTAGAATTTACTGGCCCTCCTGGGGGCTGGCCAAACAGTGACTGGCATCTCTTGTTTCTCAGTCTTCGTGCTGTCATGCGTATATGGGTTACGAGGGGCATTCCAGGGACCCTCTCTTCACATTCCTTTGGATTGAACTTGGATCTCTCTAATGCTTCAATTGACAGCACAGCAATATGTCCCTGCAGACTGAGGATGGTCTCAGAGGAAAGCCACTTGTGCCAGATAATCCCACTGCAACATTTCCATGATCAGTGGTGCTGTACCACCAGAATTGCCAGTGCCATTCAAAGTCCAGGCACTAGAGGCAACAGCACTACAATTCCAAGAAGACCCAAGTCTAGAAGCTACAGTGTTGTGGAGGAGCTTAATTTTTTGCCGCTTCTAAAGACCAGCATCCATCTTCTGCATCGTTCGGTCTGGAGTGTTGTCTGAGTGCCATCTCTGATATTCATGCAGGGCAGTATGGAGGGCACTGAAAGCAGAGGTATCTGCACCACCTGTACCAGTCCTCTGGTAGACCTTCTGAAATGGGAAGCACACTCTTGGGGGCTGCAGCTTGACCACATTCAGCAGTGACTTTGGCAATGAGCAACGACTATCCAGAACACTACATGACCACCGGTTCCAGCTCCAACCCCACACAAATCCCCCCTCTTTAACACTGCAGAAGAACCAGGCACTGGCAAGGATGCAATAAAATTAGATATGTTCAATGGCACAGCATTAGCAGCCAACACTAACAGGCAAACCACCAAAATCATCCAGAAACGGCAATCACCACAATCATCCCCAAGTCTAACATCACCAAGTCACCTATTCTGACTATGACCAGGTGACCACCACCTCCAAACCCGCAAAGCTAGTCCCCAGCACCAACCCCAGAAGGTTAGCCCCTAGACCTTACCCTTTGAATGAACCCTAAGTCAACAACTGACACTAACATCAGCAACAAAGCATCATGGCCAACCAACATGAAGACCTGTTTAAAATGATAGACCCCCTCCCCCTATTCTGCCCACTTCAGAATGGAGGTGCTGGAGACTGGAGGGGAGAATGCCTGCTCACAAGCTCAGAATCAGCCCCTCCAGATATGCTCCTGGCACCTCCAGACACGCTCTGGGCTCCTCCTCTCGGCCGATCCAGACATTCTCTGGGACCACCAGTCATGCTCCGGGTCCCTCCAGACATGATCTAGACCCCTCCAGACATGCTCTGTGCACCTCCAGACACGCACTGGGCCCCTTCAGACAAGCTCTGGGCCCCTCCAGACATACTCTGTGCACCTGCAGATATGCTCCAGGCCCCTCCAGACATGCTCTGGGCCCCTGCAGATATGCTCCGGGCCCCTCCAGATATGCTCTGGGCCCCTCCAAACATGCTCTGGGCCCTTCCAGATACACTCTAGGCCCCTCCAGACAGGCTCTGGGCCCTCCAGAAACTCTCTGGGCCCCTGCAGACACGCTCTGGGCCCCTCCAGACACGCACGCTCTGGGCCCCTACAGACACGCTAAGGGCCCTTCCAGACAGGCTCTAGGCCGCCCAAGACACGCTCTGGGCCTGTCCAGACATGCCTGAGCCCCTCGAGACACGCTCTGGGCCCCTCCAGACATGCTCTGAGCCCCTCCAGACGTCTGGGACCCTCCAGACATGCTCTGGGCCCCTCCAGGCATGCTTTGGGCCCCTGCAGACATGCTCGGGCCCATGCAGACACACTTGGGGCCCCTGGAGGCATGCTCTGGGCCCCAGCCA
Organism: Ambystoma mexicanum; assembly: GCF_040938575.1. Lineage (NCBI taxonomy): Eukaryota > Metazoa > Chordata > Amphibia > Caudata > Ambystomatidae > Ambystoma > Ambystoma mexicanum. Next base: position 14,009,543 of record NC_090931.1, on the reverse strand, counting down.
GACATGCTCTGGGCCCCTGCAGACACGCTCTGGGCCCAATCCGGACACGCTCTGGGCCCCTGCAGACATGCTCTGGGCCCCTGCAGACACGCTCTGGGCCCGCTGTCCGGTCATTTTGTCGACAGAAAATTGGTCGACAGACAAATGGTCGACGCAATTTGGTCGAAAGACAAATGGTCGAATTTTTTTTTTTATTTTTATATATATTTTCAGGGTTTCGTTTAGGAAAAAAAAGGGTTTTAAGCAAAAAAAGTGGGTTCGGGGGGACCCCCCCCAAAAAAAAAATGTGAGTCGGAGGGGAAAAGGATGTCAGAGGGGGAAAGGATCATAGAAAGAGGTGTGTGTTGGTGGGAAAGGGGAGGAAGAGGGGAGAGAGAGGGGAGGAAGAAGAGGAGAGAGGAGAGAAGAGAGGAAGAAGGAGAGGAGGAAGAGAGAAGAGGAAGAGGAGGAAGAAGAGGAGGAAGGGGAGGAAGAAGAGGAGGAAGAGAGGAAGAATAGGAGAGAGGGGAAGAAGAGAGGAAGAAGAGGAGGAAAGGAAGAAGAGGAGGAGAAGGGGGAGGAAGAAGAGGAGGAAGAAGAGGAGGAGAAAGAGGAGGAAGAAGAGGAGGAAGAGAGAAGAGGAAGAAGAGGAGGAAAGAGGAGAAGAAGAGGAGGAAGAAGAGGAGGAAGAAGAGGAGGAAGAAGAGGAGGAAGAAGAGGAGGAAGAAGAGGAGGAAGAAGAGGAGGAAGAAAAGGGGAGGAAGAAGAGGAGGAGAAGAGGAGGAAGGAAGAGAGGAAGAAGAGAGGAGAAAAGGGAGAGAAGAGGAGGAAGAAGAGGAAGGAAGAAGAGGAGGAAGGAAGAGGAGGAAGAAGAGGAGGAAGAGAGGAGGAAGAAGAGGAGAAGGGGAGGAAGAAGAGGAGGAGGAGAAGGAGGCGGAAGAAGAGGAGGAAGAAGAGGAGGAAGAAGAGGAGGAAGAGAGGAGGAAGAAGGAGAGGAAGAGGGGGGGAGGAAGAAGAGGAAGGAAAAAGAGGGAGGAAGAAGGAGGGAAGAAGAGGAAGAAGAAGAG